>NC_041063.1:3136145-3479479 GCF_900634775.1 Gouania willdenowi
AAAACAACAACCTGTTCGAGGACTTCCAGTCAGGTTTTAGAGCTCAACACAGCACAGAGACTGCTTTAGTTAAAGTAACTAATGATCTACTCTGGGCTTCAGATGAAGGACGACTCTCAGTGCTGGTTTTATTAGATCTTAGTGCAGCTTTTGACACTATAGATCACTATATTCTACTAGAGAGATTAGAGGAATTACTTGGAATCATCTGATAGATACCAGTTTGTACACGTGAATAATAAGTCTTCTGTGTACACTAAAGTAAGCTACGGGGTTCCTCAGGGCTCTGTGCTAGGTCCAATCCTCTTCTATATCTATATGATCCCCCTTGGTAATGTTATGAGAAAATACTCTGTTAACTTTCACTGCTATGCTGATGATACCCAACTGTATGTATCAATGAAGCCAGGTGAGACAAATCAGCTATCTAAACTTGAGGCCTGTCTAAAGGACATTAGGGCCTGGATGGACCAACATTTTCTTCTTCTTAACTCAGACAAGACTGAGGTCATTGTACTGGGCCCACGACACCTTAGAGAAACCTATGCTAGCCTAACTGCCCTAGATGGCATTACTCTGGCACGAAGCACAACTGTTAGAAACCTTGGGGTTCTATTTGATCAGGATTTATCCTTCAACTCTCACATAAAACAAACTTCAAGAACTGCCTTCTTTCATCTCCGTAACATTGCTAAAATCAGATCTATCCTGTCTCAGGGCGACGCCGAAAAACTAGTCCATGCTTTTGTTACCTCTAGACTGGATTATTGTAATTCTCTTTTTGCAGGCTGCCCGAGCAAGTCGCTTAAGACACTTCAGCTGGTTCAAAATGCTGCAGCACGTGTACTGACTAAAACTAGGAGAAGAGATCACATTACTCCTGTATTAGCCTCTCTGCATTGGATTCCCATAAAATATAGACTAGAATTCAAGATTCTTCTTCTCACTTATAAAGCCCTAAATGGACAGGCACCAGTCTATCTCAAGGAGCTTGTAGTGCCATACAATCCCCCCAGAACACTACGCTCTCAAAATGCTGGACTACTCGTTGTTCCATTTGTCTCTAAAAGTAGTATAGGAGGAAGAGCTTTCAGTTATCAGGCCCCACTTCTCTGGAACCATCTACCAACCACGGTTCGGGGGGCAGACACCCTCTCTACCTTTAAGGTTAGGCTCAAAACATTCCTCTTTGGTAAAGCTTTCAGTTAGGAACCAGCTCATAGCTCATAGTTAAGATGCAATAGGCATAGACTGCCGGTGGGGGGGTCTGGCATGCTCGGTTGTGAGAGGTTGGAGAGGGCATTAAGAGAGAGGTCATTTAGGTTAGAGAGAGACCGGAGAGGGTCCCATTCCTCTCTCTAACACTCCCTCTTCTTCCCTTGTGTGTTTGCTGCTGTACTCCTTCTGGCTTTTGTCTTGCAGGTCCGTGGGATCCTTAGTGTGGAGTTACAGAGTCTCAACAACTCTGTCTCCACCCTTTCCTCTGCACACACCCAACACACATAACGTGGATGGCTGTTCATCATAGGAATGGGATCCACACAAGGTTCCTGCTGCTTAACAGAAGGTTTTCCTTGCCGCCATGATGAATTCATGTTGGGTGTGGGATACACACCCAACATGAATTATGCATATGCATATATACGTGTATATACGTATATATGCATATGTGTGTATCCATAAAATGAAGAGTCCGTCCTTAAGACTGCTCTACTGTAAAGTGTCTTGAGATACCATTGGTTATGATTTGGCGCTATACAAATAAAAGATTGATTGATTGATTGATTTAAAAACACAAAGCTATTATGGTTGTTAATTCTAAATTACAGTGTTATTCAGTCGTACTACAGTACTATAAACATGGAACAGATCGTGTATCAGTGTGTTTTTTTTATCTGTAATTATGATGATCCAAATTATATTTGAGATTTTTAATTACTTTTAATACTTCAGTATTTTCTTATGCAAATACTAAGAAAATACTATTTTGCCTGAGCTGCTTTTTAATGTATTGAAGTAGTTTCTGATCAGGAGTATCTGTGTTTTCACTCAGGTAATAAAAATGTGTATTTTGTTCACCTGTCGTTGCTGCTAATGCTAACGTTTCTCTGAAGAGACACACCATTATATCTTTGGAGTATCTCTCTTTAACAGAACACAATGACCTCTGTAAAAATGAATGAATGACAGAGATGAGGAAGACTTTAGAGTTTATGACTTAACGTCCTCATTCAGTGTGTTTTGAAGTTAACGGGGCAGCGCTGGTTGTGAGAAAAATGGATTCATTACCTCGTACAGAGTTGTTTGATTTCCACGGAGTCTCAATGACACATTCTTTCACAAACAACTGGGAGAATATTCAAAGCTTCCAGGCCAGGCCGGATGACATCCTCATCGCAACTTATCCTAAAGCTGGTGAGTTCTCAAGTCAATGAGAATCAAATGAGGAGTTCATGGTGTTGTAGGGAATGCTTAGTATTCTGTTAAAATGGCATCCAGTGTAAAGTTAGTGTTAGAGTGTTTTAAGAAGAACGTGTCGGCCTCTTGCAGGGACCACATGGGTCTCTTACATCCTGGATTTACTCTACTTTGGTCAGAATTCCCCTGAGCGTCAAACAAGCGTCCCCATCTATGAGAGAGTTCCTTTCTTGGAGCTTGCGATCCCAATCATGGACTCAGGTGGTGACGCAATACAATCACTCCTCTCATAAAAGCCAATCTTGATCGTCAATGTTTTACTAATGTAACCACTTCAAATCATAACATGCGCACTATGTTCTTCAAAAGCATTTCTCTAGGTCAATGGTGTCACTGACTTGTTTTTAACTTCCTCCCACAGGTACAGACTTGGCAGACAGACTACCGACCTCTCCCCGACTCATCAAAACTCACCTACCAGTTCAGTTTGTACCAAAGTCCTTTTGGGAGCAAAACTGCAAGGTTTCTGTTATACAGATTATGACATTATAAATGTACATCTGGTAGTCATTTCTTGAACAAATATGTCTTTGTCATTTCACCAAAGGCCCACGCACTTCAGTCTCAAAAAATTGATTTTTTTTTCAAACAGTAGGCACTGTTTGATCAGATGAATACTTTTTGAGATATGGCCAATTTAGTGAGGAGGGTATGTGTAGATTTTTGCATGTCCTTATTTTTCTTCCATTTTCAGCTTCCAGTATATCTCAGGAACTACATCACATAGGAAACTGAAAAGTGGTTCAGCTCCACCTACTCTCTCAGAATATATTAAAAAAGATCTGCTATACATCCTATCTGTGGACATACCAGCTCCTCACATTGGAAAAAAAGTTTGTTGGGGTTTCAGGTTCAAATATGTTTAATCCTACAGTAAATATATTTACATGTGTTTCAGCCTCAGCTCAGCTCCCTGTAATTTAATCAGCTTAGAGCTATGTACATAGACTGTTCACATCACTAATGATTAGTCACATATATTCATTGGTTTGGTGACAGTCTCTTGAAATCAGAAAAAAAAAAAAAAGGTCATGTGACCTGGAGAATACCTGGAGAATGTTTCACTTTACGGCAGTCACGTGACCACAGGCTCTGATATACTCATTAAGAGTTTTGCTAATATTTTTCCACTGGTTCGACTCCTGGTCATGGCCGAGGCAAGCAGAAAGTTTAAAACTGTTTTTGAGGAGGCTAAAAAGACGCCGCCAAGACCTGGTCCCCTCCGCCGACCCGATGTTTGTTGATTTTTGGGACAGAACTACAGCGCTTGTGGTCACTAGGGGCGCTAGACAGGTCAAAAGTTACAGTGTGCCTTTTTCACCTTTTTGAAATTGTGTTTGGAATATAGAATTGTATCTCAAAAACTGAATTTTTGACAGTATTTTAATTTGAGACAATGCAAAAATGGCATTTAAAAAAAAAAAAAAAAATCAGTTTTTCACTTTTGGAGCCAATAAATTATTGTTAAAAACAAATTACCAACATCTCCATGCTGTAGGTGCAATATGTGTATTTTTTGGATTCTTAACAGCAGTTCAGAAAATGTTAACCGCTAACAGCTGCTGTCTTGTATATTCATAATTCATGATTTATAATTACACTAGAGGTACTTTCTCCCTATAGATCATCTATGTAGCCCGAAACCCAAAGGACACTGTGGTGTCTTACTTCCACTTTGAACGCATGGCTATGAATTTACCAGAGCCTGGAGACTGGAGCAGCTACGTCCAAAGATTCATGCAAGGAAAAGGTCAGAAATAATATTGTTTTCATCACAGAATGCACACTGACTTTAACCTTGGTGCTGTTGTGTGCCTTCAGTGGTGTTTGGATCCTGGTATGAACATGTGAACAACTGGTGGCAGAAGAAAGACACCTACACCAAACTCCATTACATGTTTTATGAGGACCTGGTGGAGGTAAAGGGTGGTTCACTGCATCCATTTCTTTGTAAATCCCTCCTTCACACTGATTATTGTGCCGATTATTGTTTTTAGGATACAGGTCGAGAGATAGATAAACTCTGCTCCTTTCTTGGATTGTCTCCGTCTGTTGAGGAGAAGAGAACGATTAGTGGTGGAGTTCAGTTTGACAAGATGAAAATAAACAAAATGACAAACTACTCCACATTTAAAGACATGGATTTTAACATTTCCCCCTTCATGAGAAAAGGTACAGAGAGGATTGTTGAGATGAGTGAAATAAACGGCGCTGGACTGATTCTGTGTCTCTACAGGAAAGGTGGGCGACTGGAAAAACCACTTCACCGAGGCCCAGAGGAAAGAATTTGATGAAGACTATGAGAAAAAGATTAAGGACCCGACTCTTCACTTCCGTGTTGAAATCTAAAGCAGGAGTTGGGAATGTGGAGAAGATTGTGCTAATTTCTAAAGAAAAATGACTTCCATTGCTTTAGATGAGATGAAGATGTGGAGGATTTTATTTCACTCAATGATCAGAATCTGAATCTGAGGCCCAGAAAAGGATTTTGTCACCAAACAAAAACCTTGTTTTGATCTCAACATATAGATTCTCTAAGATATTTTCTGTACCTGCTTCATCTTTGTACATCCTGGAACCACAACTATCTCTCCTATTGGAAATTTCTCAAGCGCTCAAGTTAAAACGATCAGAAAACCTGATGCTAATCCATGCTAGCACATGAAGATAAACATCGATCACCTGCATTCTTCCTCTCACTGTAAAAAAAAAAAGAGAAGTGAAATACAATGTATTCATTGACCTAAGGTTAGGGTTAGGCATATAGGCAAGAAAACTTTTGATAGGAAGGTCGTAGCGCCAAAATTTCACACCTGGTAAATCAGTTTCAACTGATCGACCTGTGGTGGAATTTTTTCTCTACGACTTACGGTTGCGAAGATATCGCACTGTTTTGATCACTTTTTGGTGTTTTTTTGCAAATAACTTTTGATAGGAACATGTCATTTACATTTTGATGGTGGCAACCCCCGCTGAATCAGTATAGACCTTTCCAACGGTACCACCCACATCCCTGTGCGATATTCCCTTCCCAAGATACAGCATAGCAAAATTTTCGGGTTTTTGCATTTTGAAATTTTCAAAGTGCTGTAGCTTTGCGAAGGAATGTGGGAGTAGCATGAAACTTGGTACGCATATAGGAAACTCATGTAGCTTTCCAACGGTGCCACCTCGTTGTCTCTAGCACCTTCAATTCTCGAGATATTGTGACTTTTAGCAAAATGCTAACATTTGACTGGAAGCTCGTAGCCTCGTGGATGGTACTGTTGGAAAGCTTGTACCCTTTTGATAAAACTTTGCCGTGTTGACTTTTATAATCTGTTTTAATTTACAGTAAAAAACGGTTCATAGCTGCTCATCAGATTCAATACGTAGAGCTCGACTGGTGCACTTTCATATATTTAAAGTTCATTATTCACCATCTTGCACAGTGAAACTATGTATTTGTTGACTAATAAAAATTAAACTATAATTATGACGACATGCAGTCCTTAGTCTAAGTTCACACACAAAATCACAACAAAATGCACAAACAAGAGAAAATTACAATTTACTCAAAAAAAAAAAAAAACACAAGATGACTACGAAATAAAACTGACTACAGAAACACACAAAATGAGATAGAAATACTAAAAATTATACCAAATGGCAACAAAAATACACAAATTGACTCTGACAACACACAAAACAAAGACAAAAATACAAATGAATAACAGAAGAACTGCAAAATATATATATATTTAAAAATACACAAAATGAGAGAAAAATATAAAAAACAAATAACAAACCCATTGTTCTTTCCTGTATTAATGTTCATATTGGACATTACCCTAAATGATAGACATGAATGTTGATAATGTGGCCCTCGGGTCAGACAATTACATTTATTGATCTTTACTGTGATCAAAGTTGTCTATTCCTGCTGTAACCTGTGTTGATAGATATAACCACTAGAGGGCAGTGTTTAGCCATGAATCACCAACAATAACTCAAAGCTGTACTTTAGAACAGTAGTTCATCAACTTTTTTGACTCAAAAATACTATGAAAAAACAACAATAGAGCATTGATTATGAAATCAATGAGTGATAACACACATGTTAAATAATCTCATTTTGAAAATAAGTGGAATTAAACTGTATTTTGTGCCTTCTGAATAGATTAATGTCAAGAGTTTTTATAATTTACGGTCATCTCCCGCCTGGTTTTGGACAAAGAACGACCATTGCATTTGGTCTAATCAAAAATAATTTCCCTCATCATTACTATGATTATCATTTATCCTATATTTTCTTGGCAGTGGCTATCCGTATGGTTGCCGTATCAATATACCGCCCCTTACTGGCCAGTTTAGGTCATGTGATAGGTCAGTCATTGGCCAGTTTAGGTCATGTGATAGGTCAGTCATTGGCCAGTGTTGGTCACGTGATAGGTCAGTCATTGGCCAGTGTTGGTCACGTGATAGGTCAGTCATTGGCCAGTTTAGGTCATGTGATAGGTCAGTCATTGGCCAGTTTAGGTCATGTGATAGGTCAGTCATTGGCCAGTGTTGGTCACGTGATAGGTCAGTCATTGGCCAGTGTTGGTCACGTGATAGGTCAGTCATTGGCCAGTTTAGGTCATGTGATAGGTCAGTCATTGGCCAGTGTTGGTCACGT
Organism: Gouania willdenowi; assembly: GCF_900634775.1. NCBI lineage: Eukaryota > Metazoa > Chordata > Actinopteri > Blenniiformes > Gobiesocidae > Gouania > Gouania willdenowi. The sequence continues at coordinate 3,143,281 of NC_041063.1, forward strand.
GATAGGTCAGTCATTGGCCAGTTTAGGTCATGTGATAGGTCAGTCATTGGCCAGTTTAGGTCATGTGATAGGTCAGTCATTGGCCAGTGTTGGTCACGTGATAGGTCAGTCATTGGCCAGTTTAGGTCATGTGATAGGTCAGTCATTGGCCAGTTTAGGTCACCTGACTAAGACTAACCCTAAACCTAAACCTAAAGCTAAACCTAACCCGCTACGTACTTGTACTTCGGTAACCGTACCAATAGCACAGGGGATTGTCCGTATTTTTAATGCGTTAATTTATACATTTTACACACTCTGTCTCTCAAGTACCCCCTGTAGTGCCATACCCTTAGGGGTACACGAACCCCCATTTGAGAAACCCTGCTTTAGAATATGAATTGTTTATTATTAACTGTACCTACGTGCTTTAATAAGTTTGATCCTTTGCTGTGTGGTATTTCTATGATGGATCCTAAACAATGAGATATCTGAAGCTGAAGGTTGTAAAGGTACAATTATGCTGCAGTGTTGGAACTGCTGAGCTGGCGTGCCTGCAGCCGTGGACGAGCTGGATTGCAGTGGAATGGCGCCTCTGAGGAATTGCACATAATTGCTGTAATTGCAGAGTGTTAGTGTTAGCGCTGCCTCTTCTTTCCTAAAGCGGTGTCCTCATCCTGTCTCTTTGTTACAATGGAGGCCGACGGATGTTTCACCACTGCTGCAGCCAACATGTTGTAAACTTTGATGATTACACACACACACACACACACACACACACACACACACACACACACACACACACACACACACACACACACACACACACACACACACACACACACACACACACACACACACACACACACACACACACACACACACACACTGTCCTTTACACCAGTTAATCTCCATACTGGTCTGACCACTCCTTAAAAACAAACTACAACCAGAATCAAAGAAAGCTTTTGTTTCAATTCTCCAAAAATGAGGAAAAAATGGTATAGATATAATGTGGGATAATAAATAAAGGCCTTAGGTTCTATAGTTTCTAGAGCAGACATGGGACACTTTAATCTCAGTGAGGACCACAGACACACATGTGTCTGACCTGAGGGCCACATGACAGCATTTAGAATAATGGCCATTTTCTTCTCACTTTCTGCATTTTTCTCTCATTTTGTCTGATTTTGTTCAGTGAGTTTTTGGAGTCGCCTGTGTCTTTTTGTTGTCATTTTGTGTTTTTGAAGATAGTTTTGTTGTCATTTTGTATATTTTTCTGCCATTCTGCGTATTTATATGATCTTGTGTCTTTTTGTTGTAATTTTGAGATTTTGAAGCCAATTTGTTGCCATTTTCTACATTTTTCTGTCATTCTGTGTATTAATATTGCTGTTTTGTGTGTTTTTGAAGTTATTTTTGTAGTCGTTTTATGTATTTTTCTGCCATTCTGTATATTTACATCGTTATCTTGTGTCTTTTTGTTGTCATTTTGTGATTTTGAAGCCATTTTTGTTGCCATTTTCTACATTTTTCTGTATTTCTGTATATTAATATTGCTGTTTTGTGTGTTTTTGCTGCCATCTTGTATGATTTTCTGTCATTCAGTCTATTTATATTGTTGTTTTGTATCTTTTTTGGGTCAGTTACATATTTTCTTTTCCTCTTTCTGGTTATTCTGGAGTAGTTTTATTAATTTTGTTGTCCTCAAAATACATTCTAAATACAAACTGCAAAAATGAAATATTAGATGTTCTACCTTTTGTCTTATTAGAATAAGTGGGTTTTTGCAAAATACAGTAAAAAAAAAATGTATCACGTGACAACTAGTTAGAAATGTAATCTGATGGCACTTTATCAAAACCTGTGTAATTAAATGAAGAAGAATTGATCAAATGCTAAGGATTGTGTGTGTGTGTGTGTGTGTGTGTGTGTGTGTGTTCCTTCCTCCCCTCCGTGGCGCCGGAGCTCCTTTGGTTTGCTAATGTGCGGTGGCTCCCCGTCCTTCCTGTCGCTGCTCCGGGCGGTGCAGGGCTGTGGCCCGGGGGCGAAGCGGCGTCACCCGGGCGGGCAGCGGCTCCTTCATAAAGAGCTGATAACACACACACACACACACACACACACACACACACACACACACACACACACACACACACACACACACACACACACACACACGGGAAAAACATGCAAATGACATCACAACCGGATTAAAGACTGTAGCGTATACTATTATTATTATTATTATTATTATTATTATTATTATTATTATTATTATTATTATTATTATTATTATTATTATTATTATGTCAAAACTATTTTGTACTCAACAACTACTTACTATTTAATAAACATTTAATATAGAATACAATATGAACAAATCCTCTTTATACCAGAGGTTGTCGCTATAGTCCCTATGCTCTTATTTTGACATCTTTTACTTCAGTTTAGAATTTGCATTAGTCATTTATTTGTTTCAAGTTTTTAGATTCGAATATATTTTGTAATTGGTGTTCATTTATAAAGATCGACTTTTCGCAGCAAAATCCACCATAATTTTTTTTAGTATAACTTCAAAACATTTTAATCTAACTATTTCTAAAGGGCGATGGTGGGTTACAGCTTCAGTTAAATTAGTTTTAAACCACTTCTTTAGACCTTTTTTTTTTTACTGTGATATATATTTTTTGTTTTTGGTTTGTATCATATTCATGTTATCTTTTTTTCATCTGAAGATAGGCTATGATTTCTATTCCCATGTTTTAAAAATTGCTATTCTTGTTTCCCCCCTTCATAATTATTTACAATTTGTTTGATCGCACTATTTTGTGATGAAAAAAAACAAGATATATAAAAATTGCAAGACATCACAAGAGCATAGTTTGGGAAATAATATCAACAACAAAAGAGATAAGAAAGAAAAGAAAAAAACCTTTATACAAATATCAGAATAATTTTTATTGATAATAACAAAGTGTGTAATGTGCACACATGAATAAAGGATTACTCTGAAAAATACATTTAGAGGGGCTATGGTTTTGTGTAAAAGTGGAGATGATTCAAATGTGATTGAAATAAATAAATCATTAAATGTTTCTTGTTAGTTCATAACTTTGATCTGAGATAGTATTATTTGTAATCTAAATAAGAAACTGGCCAATCATATCAATATATTGGTAGCATTATGACTTTTTTTCTCTCCAATAATTGTCTTATTTTGAAAAGTCCAGCTCCGCCCTCGTGCTGATGTGGGTGGTGGGCGGAGTTTGTCCAGCTCAGTATTAGTCGTGCTGCTGATCAGAGTCTGTGCTGACTCAGTGTGAGCTTCTCTTTGCTCTTTCTACACATTACCGTGATGTGTGAACAGCTACCGGTGTCCGCACAGACAAAGGACATCATGTTTATTTCATTTTACAACTTTTTATAAGGACAGCACCCACTTTTTTCGCCTTTTCTTCCGAGGTTTAAGCGCAAAAGGCAGCGTGGCTTTTAGCGGTGTTCGGTAATGTCGGGGCGTCTTTGAACTGTTTAGTGCCGGAGGGACTCGCTCCTGCTCCTGGATGCTTTCTGAGCTCCTTCTGCGGCCTCATGAGAAGCTTCTTCTCCTGTGAGAGTGCTGGATCTACCGGGACCGAGTACGAGTGTGTCAATGGATCGACTGTCCACTTACATGTCTGTGTGGCTGCAACTGGAGCTCTGTGCCATGGCCGTCCTTCTCACTAAAGGTAGTGTGTGTGTGTGTGTGTGTGTGTGTGTGTGTGTGTGTGTGTGTGTGTGTGTGTGTGTGTGTGTGTGTGTGTGTGTGTGTGTGTGTGTGTGTGTGTGTGTGTGTGTGTGTGTTCGTTCTAAAGCAGGGATGAGAACTTTTATCACAGCAAAGATCATTAAAGTGTGATTCTATCCGATCTGAGGGCCACATATTCATAATAGTGACCAAATCTGAGCAAAAATACAGCAAAGAACCGAGTTTTGTGTGTTTTTGTTGTCGCTTTGTATACTTTCTCATTTTTGTTGTTTTGTGTGTTTTCGGAGTCATATTGTCAGTTTTTTTTTTGTTGTTTTTGTTTTTGGAGTCATTTTGTATATTTTGTCATTTTTGTTAAATCGTGTTCTTTTGGAGTCACTTTCTGTTTTTTTTTTTAATAGTTTTTTTTTGTAGGGGTGTCCCGATCCGATATTGATATCAATCCCATATCAGCCAGAAAACGAATATCGGATTTTATCAAACTGCATCTAAAAAATAACTGAGGTGAACTTGAATTATTGACTATTTTTCTCTTGTTTGTAACATCACTTGATCAAGCTTTTTCTAACATTCCACTCTACAGAATAAGTAATATTAGTATGTTTGATTCGTGCTGATATCGTATGCAAGACTGCAATATCGGTATCGTATTGGAAGTGTAAAAGTTGTATCGGGACATCACTTTTATTTGTGTGTTTATTGGAGTTCTTCAGTGCATTTATGTTTTTGTGTTGAGATCAATTTGTTTGTTTTATTACCCAGGACACTCTTGTAATAATACAATAAAAAAGATGTATAAAGTCCATTATATTAATTATGATAATATTTTTTTGCTGTACTTCTGTGCCTGTTTTAGTATTTTTGAATATTGTCATATTGTACAGTTACTCTGGGAACCACATAGTGGCCCCTAGGCTGCCTGTTACTGTAGTGTGACTCAGACCACATATTGACTATGGGAGCCAATAGACAAAGATCTGCCAGTTTGTGTAGAAAAAATAAACAATTGTAAATATGTGCTATTCTACATCATCATCGCTATTCTTTTAAAACTACTGTTCAAACATCAACATGGTAGTGGTTGATCTCTTCCTTTCACTCATATTATAAATAATTAAATCAAGTCCACTGACAGTTTAACAAGCAAAAGCTCATCAATGAGGTGATATGACCCTCTTTGTGTATGTACACACACACACACACACATACACTTACTGTACAATAAACAGGTTAAAGCTCAATAACTTTAAATTAAATAAAGACAAAAGTCACTGAGTCTAAAGTCAGGCTGATTTAAGAAACATTTGTTACATTATTTCAATCATTTTATCGTTTAAAACATTTATTAATAATATTAATAAGATAATAATTAACATAAAACTGTAACAATTCATATGTTTTGTTAAATAGACACTTTAGCTGTAGTAAAATATAAAGTCATGTATTTTGAAAAACACAATACCCTCAAAAAGAATATTTTCAAAAATAAACTTTAAGATAAATAACAAATGTAACCCAATGAGCTTTAAATGAAGTTGGAATTTAATTTAATATTATTGTCCATTTTAACAAAGGCCAAATTCAAACTCTGTGACATTGTGACGTCAGCGTCTTTATTTACAGCATCATCGTCTGTTATCAATAATTACAAAATAATGATAGTATTGTGAAAGAGTTCAGTGTTTCTTGTCAACAATTTCAGAAAGTGAAACTCATTTTGCATATTTATTAGAAATAGTGACATATTTCAAGACTTTATTTGTTATAATGCAAACCCAGTGTCAGATCTTTTATTTTTCTAAAGCTTGAATGAAAGCCCATGTTGCTTTGATATCAGATTTAAGTTCCCGTGCAGTGTTGGGTGTGGTGTACCCTGTTCCATACTCATTGGGCTTCAGGTCAGACTAGTTTACTGCTCAGTAACAACATCACGGTCATTGAACCAGAGTTTGGTACCTTTAGTTATGGCTCAGTGCCAAGTCCTGCTGGAACATGACATCAGCATCTGCATAAAAGCTTATCAGCAGAAAGAAGCACGATCAGATATTTGATGGTATGTTTCAGTATTTGTAGCGTTATTTATTTCAGTAGTTCATTAAAAAGCACCAGTCTGAACTGGTCAGTTTAACTTACGTTTAGAGTGGGCGTGACCACTGTCGTCCAGTTTTCTAGTGCTTTAAATCCTTTTTTTTTAAACTTTAGCAGAGGGTCTCACAACACTGCTGCACCAGTGCCACCCCACAGTGTGGTCAGAAGCTAAACTGGTCCAAAGGGATTAATTATAATCTACATCACTGTAGTAACTAAGGGTGTAAGAAAAAAACAATGATTCAGTGATATATCGCAATATTTCACTGCACCATTATCGTATCGATCCAAAAAATGTCCAAATTTATTTTTTTTAAATCATGTTTTTAACAAAACAAAAAAAGGATGAAATTGTGCTAACATGTATAGCATGTAAACGCCCATTCACTAGGTGTCAGTTAATGCATTTTAGCTTGGAAATAGATCAGACTTTATACATAAAACACACTGTGCACTTTTATAGATGTATGTGGTAGAATCTGAATCTGTTGTAGAAGCAAAAGTTAAACTTAAAAAAAAATAAATCAATTTGACAGTTTGATAAACATACCACTTATTTTACACTTGAATTACAGTTAGTTCCTATTAAACTGTTCTCGCAAGTTAAAGAAATAAAAATGAAACTTATTTTATTTTTATTCCCGATACAACTTTTTCACTTCCGATACGATGTCGATATTGCTGCCTTGACTATTGTCCGATACGATATCGGGACAAATCATACATACTTTATAACTTATTTTGTAGTGTGGAACGTTAGAAAAGACTTGATTATTAAAAAAAAAAAGACCCATTTATTATAAACCAATGGATTTCATATAATTAACCTTTTAGAATAAGAATATTCTATGATTGAATAAAATAAAATAAATCCAAGAAAACAATTTGTTGTATCAGAGATTTTAGATGGTCTGATTAAATCCGATATTTATTTTCTGGCTGATATCGGACCGATGCGATATCAACATCGGATCGGGACACCCCTATTCATTTCATATCAGTTTTTTCTTGTAACGGTGAAATTTGTAATTATTGATATTGTGATGTATCGTATCGTCAGGTTAATGGCAGTGCACACCCCTAGCGGGTGTGACCTCTGCCGTCCACAGTTTTCTTGTGCTTTAAAATACTTCTTTATAACTTTAGCAGAGGGTCTTCTGCTAAATGTAGATATTAAATGACCACCCTACAGTGTGGTGAGAAGCTCAACTGTTCCTAAGGGTTCAGTTCATCTACACGACCGTCTATTAAAGACACTCCACCATAGCCACCTGTGTGAGGTGTTACCTGCTTAGATCTAAACCCACTATGGGAGTAGGAGTTAAACTCACAGGTTTCATTTGCCTGCTGTTTCCAAGCTGCTATTCACAGAGCACTGAGGAGGGTTGGAAAGCTCCCCCCCCCTTCCCCCTCAGCCCACAAAGGGGCCTCTCCTTTCTAATGAAATATTCTCCAAATGACCTGCCCGGGCCCTGCTGCTCCAATCATTCACAGGCCAAACACTGATCTGATGAATGTTCTGCACCCACCACATTTTCCAGCTTCATCAGATCAGTCACATGAAAACCTAAAGCTCTTTGTGTTGCTGAGTCCAACACTTAAAAACAATCTTTTTCTGTCTTTTTCTTGAATGACAACCCAGAGGATGTGAGGACAGCCAGACGTGTAAATATAAGTTCTTCCACAGTCATGCATTTGTTTTGTTTGGGCAGGTCTCCAGCCCAGATTTGTGTTTTGAAAAAGCGTCTGTGGATGAAGTAATGAGTGGGCCCGTGTAAGAAGCAGGCAGCTGTAATGATAAGGTTTGCTTGGAGCTCTTTAGATGGCGGCCCCCTCTCCCTCCCCACCACACCCCGGCCCCCAGGCACGCCTGACCACAAGTAAAGCTTTGCGTGCAAGATTTAGCGAAGGAGAAAAAGGAAACTCATACACCCCCTCCACCCCCACTCCTCCACGTCTTCATTTACAAGTTTCCATTTGGGTTGAAAGAAATTGACATTGGCAAACAAACCCACTAATTATAAGCTACACACTTCCTGTTTTAAAAACTAGACAACAGGGACCATTTTACATTTGGAGCTGCTCAATGAGAGGGTGAATGAATAGGAGCAAGAAACGACCTTAAAGGCAACGTGATGAGCTGGCAACGTGGAAAACAACAAGGACGCGTTTATGTGCATTAAACTCTTATTTAAAGTCGCTGAAGACGAACATTTTCAGATAAAGACACAGTGTAGACCTCATGGATCAACATCATTTACCACCAAACGAATGTTATCCGTCCAGCGTCTGTTTTGATCAGGAATGAAGTAAAAATACTTGTATGCATCCGTCAATAGGACTCATCATCCCACAATGCAACATGTGAAACTTATCAACAAAACAATTGTTTACAGTGGAGAAGAAAAAAAACTTTCAAGTGGCAATTTTTAATCTTCTACGTTTGTTTGTCAGCAAATAACCTTTTATTTATTGATCTATAAGGGCTACACTGTCTTTATCTGAGAAAAAATATCATCTCCAGCACTTTAATAAGTTATGTTTAACTCATATTAAAACATGCAATAAGTAGAGACGCCCCGATACCACTTTAGATCCTGAGTACCGATATTTTTTCCACATAGTAGGGATGTACATTCCATGAATCTGATGATACGATTCATGATTTGTTTGTCATGATATGATATAACCTAATTCTAAACAATACGATATACATTGCGATATACATTGTGATATACATTGTGTTATTAATATCAGTGATAACAAATATCAACTTTACAAGTACAAAATGGTATGAAATACAATTTATCAATTTTTTTTGAACTCGCAAATGATAAGTAACTGTGATTTATGTACCAATATAAAAAACAAGTGGTATGTTTAAAAAGGGTCAAATTACATGTTTTTTCTTTTTTTTTTTTAAGTTTAACTTTAGTTTTTACAACAGATTCTGATTCTGTTAAGTTCTTAAATTATAATTTTTAAAAAGTAACCACATACATAAAGTGCAGCAGTGAGGTAGTTTAACCTGGTCTGATGTGGTTCACTGACACCAAGTGACCAGGTGTTTATGTGCTATTCATATGTTAGCGCAATTCAATGGATTTATCTTTAAAAAAACACATGATGATAAAAAAATATTTGGACATTTTTTTGATCAATAGAATTATCACATGGTGAAAATATAGCAATATATTGCAGAATAGATTGTTTTCTTATTCCCTTACCACAAAAAACTAAAATTAAATTGTAAGACAGATTTTATTTTCTTCTTTGCTTGTTAAAACAAATGTTTTTGTATTGGATCAAAATAATGTGGTCCCCCTAGTGGCCAGTCCTCAAAAATACAACAGAAATGGCAGGTTATCATTCAAAGCCATTGGATGCAATAGGTTTTGTTCCCTGATATTGATAAACTATTGGTGCAGTATTGAACTGATAACATCCACTATTGATGACAGTGCCTTAAAACCTAAGTTGTGTTTCATAAAGTTTTGTTAAACTGTTCTTTTCAAAATAAGATTTCATTGAAAGTGTAAAATACTAAACTAACACAAGCTTGTCGTTGGTCTCCAGGTGAAATCAGGTGTTACTGTGACGCGCCGCACTGCGTGGCCACTGGATACATGTGCAAATCTGAACTGAACGCCTGCTTCACTAAAGTGCTGGACCCCCTCAACGTCAACTCCCCCCTCACCCATGGCTGCCTCGACCCCACCGTGAACACGGTGGACGTCTGCAGCGGGCGGACAGCTGTGGACGCGCTCGCCGGAGCCACGCTGGAGTGTTGCCATGACGACATGTGCAACTACAGAGGCCTGTATGACCTGGCTCACACCAGGGATGCAACAGGTAAAAAGACACGTTCAGGCTTTTTGATGCAGATCTTTGGAAGTGTTTGTTTCCTCGTTTTTAGTTTCAGGAGCATTTAGGGCTGGGTGATATGGACCAAAACTCATATTGCAATATTTTTTCTTAAAATGGCGATATGATATAAATCTTGATGTTTTTAATTAAAATAAAGTCTTACCAGACGGGGGGGGGGGGGGGGGGGGGGTGAGGTGAGCAGCCTGGTTACCTTTAAGCTCTTTGAAGGAGAACAGATGTATTCTTCAGTTTGTATGTGCTCACTATGTAATTTTCCCACTGAGTAAGAATGCACCTCATAGTTTGAGCATTCCCATGTCTTTATGATGTGTGCTCACAGAGCAGGAGAGGATGGTTTAGTAGCTCACTCCATTCTAACATTTGTTTTTACCACCACTGACCCTCGTCTCTGTTTGTCTCGTCTGTTTCTCCTGTGGTTATTTTTGCTGAGATCTCATCAAACCTCTGTCGGAGCTGCTGGATGCTGAGTCAGCCTGAGGGTACGGCTGCTCGATTATAGACAAAAAATTATAATCACCATTATTTTAGTCATAAGTCATCACGATTATTCAAAAGGTTATTCGTCAACCAAAGAGTTGTCAATTGCCACAGAACTGTAGCATTTAATAACAAATAATCATTTCAAGGGAACTGTTAAATATATTATTTGAACACTTAAAAAGATTAAAAGAAAAGTGCAGCCTAAAAAACAGTCTGTAAACCAAGTGTATTTGTTAAAGTCCAATGCTTTATATATGCTTTAATCCAAGAACATCAGCATGTTTACGTGACGTGTAGATGATCCTAAATCATGGAAGTTTGCTGAGTATGTCTTTTTTGCATTTGTGACTAGCAAATAAAATATATGTATAGAGCTGCAGCTAATTATTATTTTTGTAGTTCACTAATCTATCAATTATTTTTTCGCTCAGTTGACTATTAGCACACATGCTTAGTGTGACGATATCTCAATACGGCGATATATCGCCATATTTTTTTTCCGCACGATCATTAATCAAATTTTAATTTTTTTTCAAAACGTTTTCTGCTTTTTCATTAAAATGTGCAGGTACGTCTTCACAGAAATGTTCTCACTGTTTGTTGAAGGAACCAATATATTGTTTACTGGAATATTGCACTATAATGGTGTCACTGGTAAGAAAAACCCTATTTATTGTTTACATAAAGCACTATTGGAGATACTTATTCATTTACATTGATATGTTGACACCTATTTACAGAAACTAGTACAGTGCCCGTCGGAAGTATGCATTCATATAGTGGGCGCTTAAGGAGAGTTATCAATTACGGGCATAATAATAACATACTCTGTAGCATTATTAAGGGGTATATTTGCAGATGCAAAGTAAAATAACGTGTGCAATTTCCCTGGTTTAATTCTATGAGACATGCGTATGATGAATGTGTTGGTTTTTTTTACTCATTTTTATATTTTTTTGTTTTAATTATTGTTTGTTGTTGCCATTGTGTTATTCTGGAGTCATTTGGTGGTTTTTTTAGTGTAGTTTTGTTGTCATTTTAGTGTATTTTTTGTATAAATATTTAGTTTTGTGTGTATTGAGTCATTTTCATATTTTTGTTGTTGTTTGGTGTATTTTTCTGTAATATATGTTTTTTGGAGTCATTTCATGTGTTTTTGGAGCCTTTTGTATATTTTTGTGCATTTCTGTTGTTATGTTGTGTATTTCCTGTATGAATATTGTATAGTTTTTTTGTTTTACGTCATTTGTGCATTTTTTTGTATAATTATTGTTTTTTGTTGCATTTGTAGTGTGATCCTTTAGTCATTTTCTATCTTTTTTTAGAGTAGTTTTTTGAATTTCTGTTGTCTTTTGTGTATTTTTTGTTTAAATATTTTGTTTTGTGTATTTTTTGTTTAAATATTTTGTTTTGTGTATTTTAAGTCATTTTCATATTTTTGTTGTTTGGTGTGTGTTTTGGGGGCGGAGGGAGGGAATCCATTCTAAATTCATACGCACCAGTCCATCCACGTGTACCTGCCTAACTTTCACTAAACTTCTCTATTGTCAGTAGTTAGATGTAGTGGCAGGTGTGTCGTTAGTGAAGCTGCAGTAATCATCAGATGACCTTCACTATGTAACATGTAAACACTTAGATCTGACTCAGAGCGTAACACTACTAAATGGTGGTCATTTATTTGCTCAACACTCATATACGGTGATCGATAGTGAAGCACACCTGATCGATGTGTGTGTGTGTGTGTGTGAGAGAGACTCTCTACCTGAGACTCTAATCTCCTCCGTTGGTTCTCAAACACACACCGCGAAAAAACAGCCGTGTCTCTAAAAGACTCACCAGTGGCTGTTTCAAACGATCTATTCAGAGAGCTCCGTGTCTCGGTCTAAACTATCTTCTTCTCTATTGCTCGTATGTTTACAGCTGCTTAGCTATGTGCGCAGCGATTGGCTCTGTCCGCACACGTGACTCTTGCTCTTACTCTTGACCTCACACCCTGAGGTCAAAAGTTGAATAGGTTTCATTTCGGGGCCGTCCAGAAGTTAAATGAAATTAAAATAAACATTTTGAAATGACCAAATTACTCCAAAATAACAGATACACACACTCGGGGTTTCTGGAACTCGTTGACCAAGTTTCAGGTCGAACTGGCACCGCGTCGGGGAGATATTTGCTCCACATCCACACAGACCTCCCTTGAATTATAGTATAGATGTTGCACTAAAATAGTGTCACTGTTCATAGGACACTTTTTCAATTTATTGTCTTTCAGAGATATAAAATAAAATAATTTTTTCACTTAATCTTATTTTTTTCTTGTTATGTCATTGATTATTGTAGATTGATTTCTGACCAAAATATCATTAATCACAGTATCGTCACATCGTGAGATAATTGTTATCGTGAGCTTTGCATCGCGTATCGTATCGTGAGTTACCCAGAGGTTCCCACCCCTAGTGTGAACGTGTCCCTGTTGTTCTGTTACAGCATGTTTTACAGAGGAATTAAAACAATGACATAAAACATGTATTTATAGTTTATGAAATGTAAATGAAATCACAATAAAATCATGAATGAAATAAATATCACAAACTTAAGTGTAAGTTGTCTTGAACAGAGTAGTAACAGTAAACATTCATTCATTCATTCATTTTCAGACCCACTTATTCCTGTTTAGGGTTGCGGGGGTCTGCCGGTGCCAATCTCCGGCTCTCATTGGGTGCTGGGCGGGGGTACACCCTGGACAGGGCGCCAGTCCACCACAGGGCAACACAGACAGACAACCACTCACTTAATAGTAAACAAAGAGTGTAAATAAATAAGTCACTTTAAAAAGCTGGAGCTAACCTGCCTGTAGGTTGTAGAGTTTGTTTTACTTAAATAAAGTCCATAAAATACAAGAATAAATAATTACATCTTGTTTGAAAGAATCCTTACAATTAAAAAAATGTCTAATGTTATCCAAGTCACATAGTTGATAATAAATGAAAGAGGTTTACTGTTCAGAATAAACACAAACATCAGCAGGAGGCAGAAAAAATCCTTCTAAGTGGATAAATCACTAATTCAGTGAGTGCAGGTTTTATAACGTCTGAAAACGTATTTAAATCACAGACTGTCACACATTAGCCTGTGATTAGAAATGATAGATTTGGTAAATATCAGTGGTAGTGATGTCACTCCTCTCTGGGCTCGTGTACAAACCGAGGCTCCACTATCTATGCCCCCCCCCGTTTATCTATGTCATGCTTTATTGACTGAGAGCTGAACTTCACATTTACACTGAAAGTATTTGACTTTTTAGTGAAAAGTTCTGAAGCTTTAGAAACTACTTCTTCTTCCTCTTCCTCCTCCTCCTCCTAGATATATATATATATCAATAAAAAAAAAAAAAAAATGTATATAGATATACATATTTTAAATAATCAGTATTTTTTTCTTGGTTGAGTATAATTGTAATTGCATAGCGTGACCAGAGGGCACAGAACGATTAAGTAACGACTCTGTCTCCCTGCTTCTGCAGATAGCAGATACCAGCCAGACACCAACAACAGGAACCTGGTGACTCGGGTCCAGGAGCTGGCCTCGGCCAAAGAGGTTTGGTTCCGAGCGGCGGTGATCGCCGTACCCATCGCCGGCGGCCTCATCCTGGTTCTGCTCATCATGCTGGCCCTGAGGATGCTGCGCAGCGAGAACAAGCGGCTGCAGGACCAGCGGCAGCAGATGCTGTCGCGGCTTCACTACAGCTTCCACGGCCACCACACCAAGAAGGGCCACGTGGCCAAGCTGGACCTGGAGTGCATGGTGCCGGTGACGGGCCACGAGAACTGCTGCCTCACCTGTGACAAGATGAGGCAGGCGGACCTGGGCAATGACAAAATCCTGTCTCTGGTGCACTGGGGGATGTACAGTGGGCACGGGAAGCTGGAGTTTGTGTGACTTTGATGCTGCGCCTCATATTTTAAACATTAAACAGACATTCCCATATTTTCCAGCCGGTGGACTGTTGGGGTTTCCTTTTTTTCATCCAGTGGCAAAATAACTACGAGACTGATCTCATGCCGTGTGGTTTTGCTAGAAGTGCACTTTACTTGAAAATGAAAAGTGGAAGCCACAAAGAGGACATGGGCTGAGGTGGAGCATGTGCTTCGTCTCCACTCTGGAGGATCCTGGACTACTCGCACTGAGCGCTGAAGGAGTCCAAATCTGTCTTATTTGCACATTTTGTTCAAAAGGTTTTCGTTGGATATAAAAAAAAAAGAAGAGAGGACTACAAAAACAGCAGGGTACAAACGGGACGATGTGAGGAGTGAATATATCAGTGTTTCACTGTAAATAAGGACACTCCTCTCTTCTGTTGCAACATTCAAATACGTTGGCAAGATTCTAAATATATATATTTCTATTTTTGTCTGATAAAACTGACCAGTGTGTGTCGTGCTCTGGGTGAATGTCAAACGTCTCTCTGTGATCAGACTAAGCTTGATTGTGAGTGTGAACGAAAGAAAGAAAACACATTAAAAGTGACTTGTTATTTATATTTTGACTCCTTTTGGTGTGGCTCTTTTTTTTTCTTTCCTTTATTGCTTAAATCAAACGTGTGTGTGCGTCTGTGTGTTTTCTTGGGCTTGACTAAAAACGTCTTTTTTGCATTGCATAGAAAGCAACACTTAGGCATTGAGAGGCTTAAACAGACGTGTGCTGTCCTGCTGCTACAAAGACAGCTGAGCACCAGCTAATCTGGATGAAAGTAGAAATATTCCTCAACAAAAGGAAACCTCTTCCCGTTCAAGTGCATCAAATGAAATGGAAACAAAGAATGTGAGAAGAATTCAAAGTTCATGTCAGCGCGCACACAGAACCTGTTTAGCTTTTAACGAAAGAAAATAACCACAACACTTATCTGTCAATGTGTGGTCTATTAGGAAACGTTATGTCTATGCTGAGGTTTAGATCAGGGGTGTCAAACTCATTTTAGGGGCCACAGACTTTAGGTGGGGAAAAGTAAATTCAATATTAATGTGCCCTGGTTTGCATTTCTACACATAAATGTTACAGTATCAGAGTATATCCATCCCTGCAGGATCTTCACTTAAATTTTCCTGATCTTTGAGAATTTGGAGAAATTTCCTGGAATAATTTGAGGAAAATTTGGAAAAAGTTCCTTCAACGAAATGACTGTCGTCATGAGAACTGGAAAACTGAGTTCTCTCATTTTTCAGAAGAAATATTTCTGATGAAATGATCTATGAGGCCTGTTATTTATCAACCCCAGCAGCTTTACATTTTGAGGCACTGGGTTAGAACAAACTGAACTTTCCCTTTTAGGTTTGCTTAATATTTATTAGCAGAAAGATGAAAATGACGCTGAATTAAATCCAGGGTTTAAAGGCTTCATTCCACAGGGCTGGCAATGAAGTGAGTGCACCACTATAAGAGGATCTCTTAGAGTCTGTATTAGATAAAGTGGAAGCTAAACATTTGGAATCATTAGTAGCAAAATAACATTTGATCTTGACCTCTGACAATGTACACAACTTTTAAAGGACGATAACACTTGAACATGTTGTTCCTTAAAGATTAAATGTCTGTGGGAAGTTGAGGGAGCGATGCTTGTGTTAATAAAGTTCACACCATGTTGCGCTCACTGGTTACTGGGGCAACCGGCGCTTAGACAAGCTGTAAGTATTTGGACGTGGAGGCCCGACTGTGTGTCTCTGTGATTAGCGCTGACCCCTGTTACTTTCCATTAGAAGGAAAGGAAAACGCTCTCCACTTAGCAGCAGTGTGCATTAGCACGGCTGAGCCCAGGCTAAAGACCTCCCTCAGGACTATTACTTCAGTAATGATAACAATGTCCTCTGCCTAGGCGACCTAGTGTGACTGCTGTTTGTTTTAGCCTGATTCCATCCACTGGTGATAGCTAGCTAGCCGATCGCTAACCATTAAGAGCGTAAAGAGTTCAATTAAACTAGAGCGTCTCTAACCTGAACTCTAACCATTGTTGTGATTGTATCAACAACCGCAGTTTGTCTTTCTCTAACAATAATCTCCCAGGCCTTTAAAAATGTCTCCAACCCAAAAACCTTCTTCCAGATATCACCCCCCCCCGTGGGAGCTACCAACATTAAAGGATGGACGCCTCCAACCTGCCCCGTGTTCAGAGTAACGGTGCAGAAACACCAGCAGTGTGGAACAATATACAAAGTGCAAACACACATTGAAACTGTTAACACCTGAACACAGGACACAAGGTCCACTTTTTTAATGTACTGCAGACATAACGACCAAGTCAAACATGTCATCATTGGGTAAAAATGTCAGTAATGAGTTGTTTAGGCTATAGGAAAGACTATTATTGCTTTTCGACGTGGCACAAACTGGGAATACATCCTAACACAGACATAGGCAACTGGTGGCCCTGGTCTACCATCATTTTGTGCGGTCCCCATAGTATCGGCAAGGCAAATGTATTAGTATAGCACATTTCATACACAGGGCAATTCAATGTGCTTTACATGATTAAAAAAATGCAACAGAAAACATTTAACAGTTTAAAAATCAAGAAAATCATGTGATGCTGACTTCAGCTCTGCTGCAGTTTGTTCCACTTCTTTGCAGCATAACAACTAAAAGCAGCATCACCATGTTTACTGTGAGCTCTGGGCTCCACTATCTGACCTGTGTCCATAGATCTGAGAGACCTGCTGGGTTCATACCTGACTAACATGTCACCGATGTATTCTGGACCAAACCTATTCACACATTTATAACCAGCAGCAGCACTTTACAGTCTCCTCTGAGGCTGACTGGGAGCCAGTGTAAAGACTTTAAAACTGGAGTATTGTGTTCTGATCTCTTTGTTCTGGTTCAGACCTGAGCTGCAGCGTTCTGAACCAGCTGTAGATGTTTGATGAAGACCATTACAATAGTCCAGTCTGCTGGAGATAAAAGCATGGACCAGTTTCTCCTGATCTTTCTGAGTCATTAAACCTTTCACTCTGGAGATGAAGATGTTTTTGTGATAGATTTGATCTGACTTGAAATTCAGAATTGAGTTGATCTGGACACCAATAATTGAAACTTGGTCTTTAGTTTTTAAAGATGAAGACTCAAGATGTATAGTATAGGCACAAAATGTACCTTAAAATAAATCCACAAAATGACAGAAAAATCTACAAAACACACATGACAAAAATATACAAAAATTCAGAAAAATATACAAACGATAATAAAAACACACAAAATCCTTTGTTGTCCTCTGTACTAATGCTCAGATTGGTCATTATTCTAAATGCTGACATGAATGTTGATAATGGGGCCCTCAGATCACACAACCACATCTTTGATGGCCCCATCATCGTTCTACCACATAACATTAATGTCACTTTATAACAGTGACTTTAAATTAGTGTTGAAGGAGTAAGGCAAGATAAGATGTGTTTGGGTCAATGCTAATGGCTAGAATGTCACACAACAGAGCAACTCTCCTCTGCACTGCTATTAGATGCTCCCCCTCCCCCCCAAAAAAATTTAATGAAATATTTTTTGACATTCAGCAGCTGATTAAAGTCCTGCAATTGGATTTGTTTTTTCAGCTGTGTCTGTAACTTCTTTATAAAAATAGAAGAAAACGTGAAATACAAAAGCTTCAGCTTTACAACTCGCACAAACGGTCGCCTTTTCTTTGTTTGGCGCTAAAAAATAAATGTATTTGAGTATGAAGTAGCGTTGTTGATTGATTGTTGTCCAACTCTTAACATTTTATTCAAATTATTTTAATTTTACGTATTTTGTTGTAAAAATGTAAGAGTGGCTCCCCTCTAGGTGAAACGCAGCTATTTCAATCTAATGTAGCTATTGGCTGAGTTTGAGGCTGTTCACATTTAAAAAACTAACACCTGTCAACAGCATTCTGTGGTGAGTAGGTTGGATTGAGAGAATTATGAACTGAGAGCTATAGTGAGTAGTATTGTGCATCCCATCTATAAAACCTTTACAGGTTTTTGGACATGTACACCTTTTTGTAGAAATCCCAATACATGGCACGTTTCTAACCCATGACATGCAGAGAGAATGCCACTGTTAACATTTACAAGTTATACTGTCCACTAACTGTGGAGAATAAGAATAAGACAAAATTACTGCCATTTTCATTGTGGAAAAAAGGTTGACAGCAATGTCACTGCCACCTCTCCATTCAGTCCAGCCTGTATCCCTGGGGGAACAACCGGATACTCCTTAGCCAGTGATCCAGCACATGGGGCCCTTAACCTGCCCCCTGTGGCACTGACACTTAGGGGTCAATTAGCTCTTCATCTGGTCCCCTTGCTACATATACTGGATTAAAGCAGAGAAATAAAGCCTCCGTGACAACTCATGAACTCTGATAACAAGTGACTTTCTATGAAACTAGACTATTTGATAATATCTAAAGCACTGATCAAAAAAACTAGACACAAAGTCCTTCACTAGCTCATTTCATCTTACATTACTTGTAATTGCGATGCTCTTCTAAAAAGCTCACAGTGGTTGCATAAATCATTTGCATGAAAACAAATAATGGAGCCTTAATAAATTGCTTGGATTTTACTGTTTACTTTTATCTGATTAGGCAGGACACACTGCACATAGTGACTTACATTTTTTGATAGCATTCTTAATGTGGACTTAAAAAACAAAGCCAAGAGCTTCTCTAGCTGTATATATTGTTTTTAGACTTAATGGTGCTGTGTAGTGATGTTCGATATTTGTGTTTTGGCCAATAGCCGATATGCTGATACTGTCCAACACTTAATTTTGATTCAGATATAAACAAAAATCAATGTAAGCAGGCTTTTCCTTCTCAAACTGATTTCAGGTCATATCATTAATCTGCAATTCAAACATTATGTTATTTGTTTTTTGTTAGCGGCAGAAAACCTCTTAATAATTTGTTTCAATACTACATTAACATGCTAATATAACAGACATTATAATAATGTCAGTGGGAAGACATTACATGGCCATGAGCATTGATATAGACATTTGAACCTTTGCAGCCGATTATTACCAGATTTCGGGCAAAGTAAGCTGCCGTAACCATTGGGACCATGTCATGCTACTGCACTCATTCCTGCACCAACAAGCAAGAACTGAACAAAAGAGCACTTTCTAATAATTACAGACTACCTCCTTTTCCTCATGACAGGAGAGAAAGGTTGATTTCCAAACATAAATATGTTGAGGTGGGATTTGTCTTTAGGGATTAGCAGTGAGCGGGTCAGGCTAAGCATACAGAGGGGGCTTCCGCCAGCCGCTTTTCAATAAACTGAGAGTCGGGAGGTTCCCTGTGGTAAGGCTCGCCTTGAAAACACTCAATGAGAACAAAGATCCAGCAGCACCCAGTGTGTGCTTTCATAAATGAGAGCAAGGCTTCTGAAGTTACCAAACAATACTTTCAAGTACTGCAGTATTCACATTTACAAATCATTAAGGTTGCTAGAGCAAAAGCTGTTGGGTAAAATTATGTATTTATTTCTTATGTGTAGCTGCTGTTCATCATAGGAATGGGATCCACACAAGGTTCCTGCTGCTTAACAGAAGGTTTTCCTTGCCGCCATGATGAATTCATGTTGGGTGTGGGATACATATGTATGTGTATATACGTATATATATGCATATGTGTGTATCCATAAAATGAAGAGTCCGTCCTTAAGACTGCTCTACTGTAAAGTGTCTTGAGATACCATTGGTTATGATTTGGCGCTATACAAATAAAAGATTGATTGATTGATTGATTGATATCCAGCTTACACAACATGACATCAACCTACAAAACCAATGTAATGAACTGGGACCACTCTAAGGTACAGACTGCCTTAATATGTGAGTCCTTGATCCAGACAAATGATAAAAGAGTGAATAGATATTGTATGATAAGTTAGTAATGCTGGGGTTACACAGAGCTCCAACATGTTCTGAACACTTGGTATCTATATTCATAACAGAGTGCCTCATATTTCAAATTTTGGTATGATAAATGGAACGGGTCAGTGACCATTTCCCAGGCTCTGTGACTCTGTCACAAAAGTGGGTGCACGCTGCTGCGCTTCATTCCAATACTGTACGTGGCACTACAAGTGTGACAAATGATGCAGAATAGACCAACTCAATGGACCAGAGGTGCAGGAGTAACTGGAGTATCTGCAAGTGTGGAGGGCGCCGGCTGCTGTCTGCTCCTGGACTTTGACCTGTTCTTCAGCTGTGGCATCTTCAAACGATGAAAAATAAAGTGAGGTTACACCCCGAATGCTTTCAAGCTCTGTTACCTACAAAAACGGATCAGCGCGGGGAGATACGAATGTACACACGCTGCTACGGACTCCACAGGTGGGATCACATTCGTAGCATTTGTGGATAATTTTTTGACATGTCCCTCGGATAAGGGACCTCAACCTCCTGATATTATGGCAGAATGCAGAGACTTTGGTCTTTTGTGTTGACGATCACTGAAAAAGATGATTTTGGACTTGAGGTACTAAAGTCCACTTGCCCTACAGACTTCCTCAACACAAAAATATTTGCTTGCCACCTCACAGTAGAGACTGTATCTTTGTTTTGCTCCAGACTCCAGACTGACAAGGGAAACAAATCCTACGGCAGTTAAACCAGACTCAGTCACTGATATGAAGCCGCCGAGTTAATCAGGCTAAAACCTTTTAGGTACTCCCAACTTGTGCTATAACGTGTCTGTTTTTCCAACTTGGCGATTCATCTTTTCCGAAACCATTTGCTTTCATCATGTATTTAATGGTTTGGCCTTCAAAGTAACTGATTTATAGCAGACAGATTCCCTTTTGTACTTTCTAATTGGAGCAGTTAGTTTTTGATCTACTAGTCCCCACCTTTGGGTCTGGCTCTGTTGAAGGTTTCTTCCCAATGTCTGTTAAGAAACGTCATGATTTCTACATTTGGCATCACTTTTGAATCAAATTTTCTCCTTCAAGTTTTCGAGGGCTTTGTTTGTTCTCAAGTTTGTATAACTGTAGTGTAACACAGTGTAAGAGCAGCTGAAATATAGTGTAATGAAATATCAGTAGTAGAAAGTGGCAACAACTTTGGCAAAACAATAAATTGGAGCATTTATGTATTGATAGAATAATACCTTTGTTTTAGTTTACTAGTGCAGTGCCCGTATGTATTGCCATAAAAAGGTGGGAGGGTAAGTAGCTTTTTCATAGATGGCCAAATGAGGTTGTGTTTGAAGCTGGGATGTCATCATTGTAGAGGAAGGACCAAGGTTCTAATGTTCTAATATTCTAACTGATGACATCAACACTGTAGGACTGATGACATCACTAAGTCCATCGACTTAGGAGGTGGGACGTGGGGGTAGGGAGTCCAAAAAATTCCTATGTTGCACACCCTTCAACCAAGCAGCAGCCATGTTGAAACTCTCAGGTCAGTCTGATCCTGATCCTGCAGAGATATTTGAGGAACACACATGCACACACACACGCACACACACACACACTTAAGTCTCAATGCCTGCTTGCTTCCATGTTGACCATGTGTGTGTGTGTGTGTGTGTGTGTTGTTCTGCTATTCATCATCAGGTGGAAGGACTGTTTACTGCCGGGGTCAGGGTTTCAGGCACAAGTTTACAGGCTCTTTCAGAAGGGCCATTGTTGTTAAAGCGCAGCCTAAGTATGCCGCGGCCACACTGAAGATCATATCTGACGGGGCCCCTCTGCGCTGGAGCCAAACCAAGCCTCTCTTGACCCAATTCATAAGTTCAAGCAACAAAAGAATATTTAAAACCCATTAGGGGTGTCAGGATGAGACAACAACCATGCATCGCGCGTCATTATCTCTCTTTAAACCAACACTTAATTCCTTTTCAACTTCTTCTTCCTCTTTAAGTTTTTTTCATGCTAAAGGGTGATGAAGCTCTCTAAACCAACGAGAATGAGCCCACACACATTTCTACCTATTGCCTTGAACAGATTATGTGATATATTTTGTACTGCTGTTCCGGGCCCCATTTCTCCGCAAAGTTCTGCAGACGTGACGTCGAATGACGCTGATGGTGATGTCAAATGACGCTGGTGCACGTTCTTGATGGCTTGGAGAGGCGTCTCAACACCGGAACTAAAGAAGAATGAGAAGAAGACTGCTAGGAGACTGAAAGAAGACAAGCACAGTGGACTAAACTACTGTTTGGTTCCATAGATGTACGCAGAAGCATGTGCACAGGTCTTCCATTAAACAGTCACATGAATGGCGAGTAAATAAATAACCGTGTCACAGTTGGAGTACAGATTGGGCCGCATTTTTTCGTCTGTCTAACCCAACAGCGAAAACTTTGTTTTCTTCTCAAATTAATGACATATTATGTTTGATTTTATGATTTTATTAATAAACAACTGTTAATATCAATATCAGATCAGCGCACGAGTAACGAGCAAACGTCAAACATAAGCAGGGGCGTAGTGCATACAAGAGACCAATCGGATCTATTTACATAATCCATGTATCAAAGATAAAGATAATCCATGTTATTGTGTAGAAAAAGGAATGTTTGAACGGTATTCCTTTATAATTGTCCTCTGCTCCATTCTTCCTCCACCACAGATCACTGCTGCTACATCAGCTGTGGCTGCTGCAGCAGGAAAGGAAGAATGCTGCGTGGAAACGACACTATTTGACCAAACCCAAACACAAGTTCTAAATATCTGTCCGAGCACGACTCGTCCGGTGCCGTCAGGGTTCAGTCAGGTATCCATCCTGTAGTATCAGCTGTAAACAGTTGATGCACCCCCGCGGCGGCTTGGCTGATGGCTGCAGTTACCCTAACCACGTGGTGTCACTACAGAGTCTGATTTATACATCCAGCCCTATGCTCCTTTAGTTAATGAAGAGATGTTTCCTTGTATTGTAATATTATAGTAGAGTGAAGAAGATTAAACTTTTTATTTGTTGTTTTGGGCTTTCTCTTAAAGTCTGTCATGTTGACAGGGTTTTGTTCTGCAAAGAACATTTTTGAAACGTTGAGCAAACAAATTAAGCACAATTTCTAAACGCATTTTTTTTTCCTTTTTGGGTAAATAGTTGTGACCCACTGAAAGAAAAGTACGAGACCAATTTTTGGGTCTCGACCCTGAAGTTAAGAATACCAGCTCTTTGCTTTTTTTTTTTATAAACCTAAATCTCATTAAATTTGCCTTCTGACTTAGATATTAGTAGAGATGTTGAATTAAAGATGTTTTATTTCTATGGCAGCTCATTTGAATTCCATAACCCGTGGGCTGGAAGCAAGAGCTCTGGTTTTTATTTGTTCTTTTCTCAGTGTGGGGGGTTCTGTGACCACTTTAACCTTTTTAACATTAAACTTTTTCCTCCCTCTAAAGATCTTAGTGATAATCCCTCCTTTGCTATTCCCCTGTGGGGTGTTCAGGAAAATACCTTTTACCGCAGCCCCTCTTCTCACCGCCCTTCACTCTGCACTCATTCCAAAGCTCTGTCCATCAGCCAAGGAGGGTCTTGTACGGTTAGGGCGGCTGTAGCGTCCATCATCTGTGGTGCATTAACGGTGAGAAGCTGATTAAAGCTGTCTCCTCAACACTGACCATGGCTTTTGCAGTCTGCAACTGTATTTGCTGAAAGTTAGAGCCAGGACTCCGAACAGTAAAAGGAGCTAAAATATCTAGAAAGCAAAAGTTTGTTATACTCAGAGTTGTATCACTGGGCTCTAAGTGATACAACTCTGAGCTCTACAACAAAAATAATATCTTTTAATTAATATGTTTTAAAGTGGTGCACTCTTATGGCTATAAAACGCCATCCTCAAGCTAAAGGAACACCCACACTCATTAGAAACAGATGAAAAAAAAAGATTTAAATGTAAGCTTGAACTTGTAATATTTCCAGTTAGTGTTTGCTAAACGCCATCATCTAATGGGGTTGTGATCCCAATTAATGCTGCCAATGTCGATTCCTAACATTATTAAACTGTAGCCTTTATTTCATCCAAACGTTGTTCTCATTCACAACTGATGCCCGTGTGCGTCCTAACACGCTGCCAAAGAGACTTCCCAACAATTTCTCTGGTTTTTCACAGATTGAAAGTTATGTCAAAACCCTGGCAGATGTTGATATTGTGACTTTCCATGAAAACACGTAAATACTGGTGAAATTCTCGAGGATTGACATCTTTAACAGTATTTGCATAACTTGTTAGTGTAGACCTTAGAACCTGTGTTGGTAACTTTTATCATGGTCTACTTTAGCAGGGTATCACAGCCTATTCCTTACAGTCCTTTTTTAGCGGGGGTCTTGAAAGGGGCGCAGTTACGTTGGTGTGGCAGTCTGAGACAAGCAGACGTAATGTAGACCAGAGGTGGAACTTGAGAGTCCTCTCAGTTGGGCAGGAAGCAATGGTTTAACTCCTGTCCCATGCAGATGACAGGAGGCCTGGCCTGGCCCAGAATGAGCTGCTTTTATGGGGCATTGTTAAGTCTTACATCCAAAGAAACAAGATCGAAGCTGACTGAATGTTTTTGAAAAACACAAGATGGATATTTGTTACTGTTGCAAATTTTAACAAATGAAATATAACCCAAAAGCTATTTGGGTTATAAGTGCAATAATCAGGGCAGCTTTTAGAGGTTGATCAAACCATACTTTTGTTTAGATTTCTCCCTTTTAGTGCAACAAATGAATACTTGGTCTTTTCTTTTTTAATTAAGTTCAGTCCTAAAAGTTTTACCATTTCTAAAAGTCAGACTTGTACGTTATTGAGGAACTCCAGAAACTCAGCTTTCAAGTCATATTTTCCAGTGAAATCTTCTTCTTCCACGGTTCTCCATCAGGAAACACAACAACAACACCCAAAAAAAGTGGTGAAAAGGTAAGTGATTGACACAATCACTGATGTTAGTAAGTCCATGAGCACTGGGAGCTTGGCTGATTTACAGACTGGTGCCATGTTAGAGCCTCTGTCTGGCACAGCGGAAAATAAATGAAGACCAGTTTAATGGCTCTGCTTTTAATATGGTGGAACAAGGAGAATCTGCTCCTATTAAAAGAAAGAAAGAAGCATTTAATGTGGAGCTGTGAGAAGCTGGAAAGTGCTGTAGTGTGATGTGGGCGCTTCAGAGAGACAGGAGCTTTGTGCAGGATTATTCAATAAAAACATGCCTCACATTAGCTGCTCTCAAACTTAAACTGATGTTTTTTTTTGGATCCTCAGAAGTGTGTGTGTTTTTAGGTAATGTGCATGCATGTGTGTTTGTGTGTCCCTGCCAATGCAAGAGGATTACTATCCGCTCTTGGCAGGACGTTTTTGTTCTCACAACAGCGTCCAGGAATATTTCATCAGCCGTTTCCTTGTTTCTGTGACCCATCGTGTGTGATGTCATTTTTATTAAATTCCAACCATATAATGGTTCCACGTTAATAGCATCACGCAGATAAATCTTCACGTTTGCTACTTTCTTACAGATTAGCTTGAATCCATACCTGTTTTAAAAGCTCTCAGCTACTTTTTCATTAATCTTGACTGTTTTGAATTGCAAATATCGTCACTGCAAAGATGTAATTTAATCTAAATTCTTCTGACCTCAATGGAGACCATATTTTTGCTGTTACTGTGCTGGGTATGAAAGAGGGACAACGGAAATTCCACAGCATGGCTGCATCCTTTTGTAGTGTCCTTGAACAAAAGAAAGAGAGAAAAAAGTTAAAAAAAAAAAATATTAAGCATTAATATTCAAACTGAGAGAAGGAAAGCATGAGTAGTCTGACTGGGACAGCAGCAGCAGCAACGGCAACGGCAGCGGCAGCAGCAGCAGCAGCAGCATCAGCAGCAGCAGCAGCAGCAGCAGCAGCAACAGCAGCAGCAGAAACAGCAGCAGCAGCAACAACAGCAGCAACAGCAGCAGCAGAATCCACTTCCCTTTTACCAAGTATTACTCAGGAGCAGTAACGTGCCGTGACCACTAGGGCTGGGTAGGCACATTGCAAATTGAGACCACCAATGACAATTTCAAATGTTTCTGCTGTCAAGTGTTAATTCAATTCAAATCAATTTTATTTGTATAAAGCAATTTCCAACAGTCATCTCAATGCGCTTATCAAAATATAAAATTCATAATTAGAAAGAAAAAACCCAATAAGATCCACATGAACAAGCATTTAGCCATCTAACAAAATCACCATCATAAACACCATTAAAGAAACATAAGCAATTATTTAATATAGCCTCCATACTCTCCAACAACATATATCTCATGACACGACAGCACATCTGTTGTTTGTGTTGGAAACACAGAAACACAGAGAAAATGACAACTTAGAACAGCCTCAGTGAGGAGCATCCACAAAGTCAAACCTTCCTTTTGTTCCATTCACTGTGAAAAGTATGAAACATGTTCTGACCTTACCTTTACTGAAGCTCTGGTAACTCAGGTGTTGGTCTCCATCTTTAAAAAGCTGTCGTTTTTCCTCAAAACAAAGTTTCTCTATCATCTCTAGCACTGTCATCCACACTGTAGTGTTGTCCCGCCCACTAGCTAGAGAACATAGCAGTAGCAGTCACGTGTCATCTATTCACTAATGTGTTGTGAACTTACGTGTAGCATTTAGCATAGCGCAGTTACGTGCAAAGGCAGCGTAGAGAGCTGCCTTTGCACGTAAATTGATGTCACATTGGGGACCTGACTGCACATGCGCAAACATGTAAAATCACGCAATGAGAACGGAGGCAGAAGAGCGACGTGCCTTTGGGAGGGGGCGTGGCCTCCCTCTGCCTTACAGCGGAGCGAAAAAAAAAAAAAAAGACTGTAGCTGTTCGCACAAAATGCGGACACTTTCAAACTTATAGGTACTGTAGGCTATTGGAAATGGAAAAAAAAAAAAATTATAATTAAATAATCAAAATATAAATTCACCCTTGGGTAGGCACTGCCTACCTTGCCTACCCTGACGGCACGTCACTGCTCAGGAGTGATGTTGGTGAAGAAATGTGTAGTTCCAGCTTGAAAACTCTCTTGTGAGGGTTAATTTGGTCAAACTTAAGTTGTTCATTTCTGAAATTAAATCCTGAAGTTGGCCTTTCCGCCACAAAAAATGTTAAAACCATTTTTTTTTTAAAGTTTATTACAGTGTCCCCTTGATTTTGGTTCACCTTTCGAGCCCCTGCATTATCATGGCTTGTCCTGTTGTAGCACTCTATGTCAGTGATTCTCAAACTTTTCACCCAGCTGTACCTGAAGGTGGTTGAACACAGACATGAACATTGAAGAACAGTCATGTGGAGACAGGGAGAATAAAGGGGAGAGATTTTTGGGGTCCATCCATCTGTGATAACCACATTTATTTATTCATCTGAATAATATCCACTGTTATCCAGGAAATGTATTGTTTGCGCATAGTATGTAATCATCTTAAAGATGTAAACCCTTGTTTTAATCAGAAATAAAATGGTTTAAAAGTGATCAATGGTGGGAGAAGTGGGATTTAAAAACCACAAAAATTGTTAAAAGTTGCAAAGGGACAAGAACAGACAGAAAAAGTGGTAAAAAGGGTTAAAAGGGAGGGGGGGAGGAAGGTTGGGATAATGTCATTTAAAAAGTAGGAACAATTAGTTTAAATTGGTAAATAATGGACATGGCAAATCATGAATGTGGCTAAATTGGCAAAAATAATCATGAAATATGGTGAAAAGAAGTTAAAAGTGACAATAATGGGTCAACATATGCAACATTAGGTAAGAAAAGTGCTGGAAAGGAAATTTTATGGAAAAGTGGGAGAAATGGGAGTAATGTAGCAAAAATGCATTAAAATATGGCAAGAATAAGTGTTAAAAAATAGGTTAAATTATAGCAATTTTGGTGTTGGTGCAGAAAAAGGGTAAAAATAAGTAGAAATGGGCTCGAATTGTTCAAAAAATATTCCTAGTTTCTTGAAGACATCTGGCAACCCCCTTCCAGTGTCTCGCGACACCAATGGGGTCCTGACCCCAAGATTGAGAACCAATGCAAGTATATGTATTTAAGCGCTGTGTGCAGTAATTACGGACTTCATTAGCCTGAACGTCCATTGCTATGGTTTGAGTGGCAAACATTTTACCTGGAGTCTGATTTCTGTTCAGCGTGCAATGACTCCATGTTATTCCTAAGCAGCTCCACACACTACACACAGGTTGCGTCCGAATAGTCCCTCCTATCTCTTTTCCTATCCAAGAGGAAATCACCAAAGTGGACAATTTTTAGATCACGTTTGTTTTGACAATCAGACGCTTTTCCACTAGGTGACGTAATAATGTGACGGCTCGAAGGTTGGTGACGTCTGCTGTGGATAACAACTATAAATTTCTGAAAATGGACTAAAAGCACATTTTCTCGCTGATATAAACTAAAAAATCACATGGTTTGAATGTAAATCAAAGGTAAAGAGGCTATCAGGCTACGAGGAACAAAAGTGAAACTAAAAGAACGTCACATTGAGTATGGTTTCTCACACTCACCTTCCACTCACTAATATGAATTATGTTGAATAAAACTTCAAGTGGATAAAATGTCTGTGATCCCTTTTTCTCAAACCACAGAGTGTTTGTTTTATGTCAGTTATAATCTGATAATATGTCTATAATAATATATGGGTCAGCATTATGGTGGTCTCCTTTGGTAAAGGATGCATCAGTGTTTCCTAGGCTAAAGGAGGTTATAAAGGAAACATTGAGCCTCTTTTGCTGAGCTTAAAGAGAACTCGGACACTCTTTATCATGGCCACCATTTAAACACTTCCGGGGTGAAGGAGATAGGAGGGACTATTCGGACAAGCCACAGCCTCTCACCCTGGTCTGAACCACTGGTGATAGAAACATGGAACACCGTTGACCATGACTTAGAAAAATACAGAGTAATTAGCTCAGCTTGAGACTAAAAAACGAAGTAAGGAAGCAAAGACAACAACAGTTCAAGCCTCCTATTTCTTCTGTGCTGATGGGGAATGTAACCACATGGTTAAACAAAGTGGAGCAACTGATGGTACTGATTAAGAGCTAGCGTAGCTACTGAGAGAGCAGCTTGATCAAGGCTGTCACACTGGATTCTAACGTGGTTTTTTCTGACCCGGGACCCAAAACAACGCTTAATCACGCATCAGATCCCGCCCATTACTGTCCAAATCACAGAGATGCCTATTTGCATTGGATTAGTATTATCACAGGACCTCGGAGTTCAGCAAATAACAGTAGGTAATTTGCAGGGGAATTTTTACTTTACAAATATGGGATTAACATCACAGACATTCTCCGCAATTATAACAAATCGCATGTGGTCCCTAGGTAAAACTAATCCTGTGTGAATAGGACTTAAGACTATAAAGCATGCAGAACATGTAACAGTGGAGGCATCAGAATTTATGTTGACCACACATGGTACAACCTTAGCTAACTCTAGTTTAATTCTTATTTTTTCTACCTCTCTCGCCCCCTGCTGGAACATATCCTTAGTGACAAACTAGGGTTTACTGTCATTTTTAACTAATTTACAGATAATG
The DNA here is from genome assembly GCF_900634775.1 of Gouania willdenowi. Classification (NCBI taxonomy): domain Eukaryota; kingdom Metazoa; phylum Chordata; class Actinopteri; order Blenniiformes; family Gobiesocidae; genus Gouania; species Gouania willdenowi. The sequence continues at coordinate 3,173,003 of NC_041063.1, forward strand.
ATATAAAAATCTTTTGAAGTAGGCACAGCCCTCGGTCTAATTTTGTGCAGCAAAACAAATCCGTCAAAAATGGGAAGAAATATGACACAAAATGACAGCAAAATGCATAAAATATGGACAAAGTAACAACGATAACACAACAAGATTCCAAATACACACAGCACGACTGATAAAACACACAAAATGACAACAAAAACAATACATAGACAAAATGAAGGAAAATACACAAAATGACACCAAGAACACACAAAAGAATAACAAAACACATATTGACTAAAAACTCACAAAGCAACAATATGACACAAAAAGACTAAACTATAATACTTTCCTGTATTAACGCTCAGATTGGTTAATATTCTAAATTCTGACATAAATGTTAATAAAGTGTCCCTCAGATGCTCTTTTTGTCTCAATAGACATTGCATCCAAATGTATCTGTTACCGGGATGTAACGGAGGGTCATTGGTGAACAAAATCCCATGAAGACAATTGTATTCTACTGTAATTACCATGAACAACATATTTAGGGCTTATAGAGCATTGTCAGAAAAACAAAAATACCTAATTATTACTTAGAATAATACTTAATAATTAGTATTAATAACCTCCATGTGACACATTGAACCCTATTGCAGAAGAGCCACAGTAGCAAAGAATGCTGCTTCTGTCAGCTAAAAACAGGAAAAGGAGGATACAGTTCACACAGACGAACCAAAACAGGATAATCAAGGATTGGAATAACACCGCCTGGTCTGCTGTGACAAGCCAGAATTTAAAGTCATGAAATAATCTTCTTTTGTGCCAATGTTTCTGGTTTGTTTTCACAGGTGCTTTGGTAATAATTAATCATGATTAAAACACTCCTGATGCGTTCTTTTAACAGAAAAACACATTATGTCACAAAGGTCAAATCATGTCAAAACTCGTGAACATGACATTTTTAGCCATTTCCAACCAGTTTAGCCTAAATTATTGGATGTCATTTTGTTCCTGAAATGTATGAACTTAGGTGTTCTAATTTCCCAGCTTAACATGTCACTCCCTGGCTACTGGTTGAATGGGTGGTTCTTTTTTTTATTTAGTTCTGCTTCTCTAGGTTTAGGCTGCTAGGGAATTACTTCACATTTTTAAATGTGATTTATCTTTATTTTTTATGATTTAAACATTTACCACTCCCATCCAGTCTGTGCTTCTGTCTTGGGTTAAAGCTGATAGCTCAGAAATTATTTTTTTATATCACAACAGCAAACAAGTAAATATGATTTTGGCTCTTACCTGAACCATAGACCTATCTCAATGAGACCTGATACGACCTTGTTATGTTCCGCAATGCGCGTGCAGAAAAGTAGAGGCGTGGCTTTTGGTAGATTAGCAGAGGCAGTGGGAGAAAGTGGAGTTGTTGAGGGTGGGACGTTTCTCAGAAACTCCAGATAGCAGCTTTAATCTCTTAAACAACTGATACTGGTCCACAAGAAAAACAAGAATTGATTTTCTTACAGTTCACCAACACTCGCTCAGTGCTCACACACATTGGAGGTAGACAATCAGGAGATGAGATACACCTGAGTGAAAACATCTCAGCACATATGTACTAACAAAACAGGCTATGTTGACACAAACAGTGATCCTGAACCTATAAATAGAGAAATTGAAACAGATATGGACCATAGACTAAATCAGGACCTAAAACTAAGCCGGATTGCAACCTAAACAAAACCCCCACCAGCCCTATAACCCAAAACTTCAGCATGACATGGCTGAAACAACCCGATCTGTCATTAAACCAACATAGACGTGAAAAATAAATAGAAACTGTACATCCTAGATTGTGACAGATAGAAGCTACACTTGAGGCCTTGTGACTGATTCTCATGTCTATTTTACAAATGCAGTTGAACACTGCAAACTTCTGGTAATGCACATACATTATACAGTAGTCCCTCGCTATAACGCGGTTCACCTTTCACAACCTCGGTGTTTCACAGATTTTTGAACACGCATTGTGTTCTGCGTCCTGATTGGCTAATGCTGCGTTCACCCACCAGCGACACATCCAATCAGTGAGTTTCACTGCCTACTGAAGCGAGGAGCTGCACTCCTTTTTCTCCTCTCATAAACATAAACCACCAGTGAAAAAAGCCGGTGTGATTAGCGGCTAATGCTATGCTAGCTCAGTGCTACAGAGAGAACTTGTTCAGAGTCTTTGTTGACGTGATGTCATTCGTCAACAAAGACTCTGAACGCGTTCTGCATCAATGTCTGATCACTAGCAGTGTGACTCTGAAGTGCTGTATGTTTGAAAACAGGTTTATGTTTTAAAATCTACAAAGGTTTGAACTTTGAGTGTTTAAAAAGAGAGAAATGTTAATTCTTTTCTGAGAAAAGTGTATAAAGTGTGTGGGGAGGGGTTTTACAGCATGAAAACATGTATAATAATTGTAAAAAATAAAGCTGACTACTTCGCGGATTTTGCCTATTGTGGGTTATTTTTAGAACGTAACCCCCTGATAAACGAGGGACTACTGTATTGTGTTTTTTGTATAATTTGTGGTTTTCACTGCTTGTTTGTGATGTTTGATTATCATTTTGTTGTCTCTAGTGCTTCATTGAAGTTGTTCTCCACTATCATTCAGTATTTTCCAGAAAGGACGTTCCAGTAGAGTGCCTGAGCCCTGCTGAGTGCTTTCCTAATGAAACTCACTCCCCGGCATGTCTGTCTCCATGGCCTGTCTGCACCTCTCCCCTCCTGGCTGCAACACATCCCAGCTGCTTTCAGCTCCTACCTGCTTCTCATAAAGAAGTCGTACGCACTTAATAACTATAAAGACTAAAGGAAAAAGTTCACTGTGGGACAAGATGTCAGTGACGTACTAGCAGGGAAGTCGTCTTGGTTTGCTGGCCTTACCTGTAATCATAGCGTCTAAATAAATTCAATATCTAAAATTGAAGGCTGCTGCAGCTTTCTGTCATTGTTGCAGATTTGTTTTCCCCCTGGTGATTCTTATTCAAGTCTTTGTAGTAGTAAAACAAGGCTTCTTATATCATTACAATGTAATCACTGCTTAAATTTGTCATTAAGTAATTATCTCACGATCAAAAGAAAACATTGCATTACAAGTAATTGCCATAATTCCTTGCATTACTAACACAGGTCATCTACTTTGATGTGTTCAGTGTTTGGTTTGCACTGTATGGTTCTTGTGTGTCAGAACCCAGTTGGCCACGGAGAGACTCACAACAGCAGCATGTGGTAAAACATATTACAAAGCTAGATGACCGTAATTCTTTTAAAATCATTAAAGCTGCTTAACGTACCTATAAGTCATCTAAAAGTTGTTCTCATCCACTACTGATGCCAGTGTGACCCCATAAACACTGCCAAAGTGTCATTTCTGGTGTTTTCACAGATTGAAAGTTGACAAACAATGAGATATGTTGTTATTGTGGCTTTTACAGAAACGCCTGAATATGGCCGAAATTTGAGTGACCGCATATCACAGGTAACATAATTAACAAAGCTGGACAAAAATGACGTGAAGTGATTAACTGTCTCGTCTGGCCAAGAAACCCAAGAAATCATTGGAATAATGATTTCCTGAAGAAGCTCCAAATCCCACAATGCAATGCACAAAACCTTTCCGAAGTTCAAGTCACATGAACATTTGTCACCAAACCAATTGTTTATAAAGGATTAAAAACAAGCTGCAATTTCTACCTTTGACATTTGTTTGCAAGTAAATCCCTACCTGAGGATGTATGAGAACTTCTTATAAACAAAATACAATGACTTAAAAAAATGATCACTTGCTGTGACTTCATTCTTTGTTCACTGACTGATACTACTGTAACCAGGCGGTTAAAGTGTGGTAGTTTCCCACCGTCATATTCCGTGAAGGCATCATCCCCGTCTACCGGACGCTTTCTTAACCGCTTTCCCTGATTAGCAGGATTATAAGCAGGTGTACACGCTGTAGCGTTTGTGTGTTTGAGGCTCCTACTGTCAGGTGCTAAATGTGAGTACTAGTCTCTTCAAACTTTTGATATTAATGTAGTCAATAACTTATTGTTGCCCTATCACTGGGTTAGGCTATCGATGGAGTTTGCATTGAGGGGGAAATGCTGCTCTTGTGAGGCGCCCTGAGCCCCAGTGGGAACCAGGTTTCCAAGTGTGGAAGGTAGCGTTTGTCTTACTGATTCTTTATTGAGTGTAGATGTTCAGGAGGCTAATTTTTTTATGCAATTGGCCGCTGCTGTTCAATAAGCTCTCAACTTCTGCTCAATCATGTATACTAAACATAGCACCATGCACTTTAACTGAATGAAGTGAGGTTTAGCTGATTAGTTTGGTTTTGTTAATCTTTGTTTAATGTTTGGGTTGTTTTCGGTTGAGTTACTAACCTTAACTTTGTTTATATTTTCATTTTCTAAACTTCACCTTGTTTGATAAAGTTTAATTGGTGTTTATTATATTTTTGTATGTCAAGCTTTTAAACCATATCATGAAATAAAAAAAGTATTTTTATTACGATTGTTGAAGAAAATAAAATAACATATTTCGCTACCACTTTGGCCTCTGTTCAAATTCTTGCCAGACTAATGCGGTGATATTTCACTCACAAAAAGGGAAGCCCTGCCTTCCCATTTATTACACTACCAAGTAAAGTCTTTGTTGTGTTCATCAAGCTTCTCTCTTGGTTTTACCTGCACGATGACAAGTCTAGGACTATCTGTAAGAACAATTTTGGAAAAATACAAACGAATAGCCATTTGTTGTTGAGACAGGAAGAACAACCCAGTGGGAGGCCCAAGTCATTATGGTATCCTGTTACAGCCAAGAGCTGCCTACCAGTTACAGTGCCAGAGAAGTTACAGACACACTCTCTCACTCTGCCTTTCCTTCTGCCCAAATCATTTGCCAAAAAAAAAACAATGATGCAAAGTTTAAAAGAGATTAGAACCTCACAAGTTGTTTGAAAGTAAGTTCTGGAGTTCCTTTCCTTTAGTCTTTCAGAGCTGTGCTCCTGCTGCCATTTCTGACTACACACCATGATTATACCTCACTGAGACAGCACTACCTTCTCATTTCCATGCCACCAAAATCCCAATTATCCTCATCAAAGATGGAGGTGGTGGGGTAATGCAGGTTTTAGTTAAAGTTTCAAATACCACTAGGCTCCTGTTGTTAAGAAAGAGAGCCTTAGGAAAGCATGAAGAATGTGTTGTTATTTTGCCCCCAAATGTTCAAAACCTGTGTTTTCCAGAAATGACACACATTTTAAAAGAAACTCTTCAAAGAAAGCAGTAAAAGCCTCCGAGTTTCCAGATAATGATGCCTCGGAGCTTGTTAAAAACAGTCTTTAGGATCTGAAAAAGATCAACACTGGATTACAGCCATAAGGGCACAAAATTCCTCCTTCGTTAAAGTAAAACTCAATCCTTGCTTTGTAACTATGCTAGAGTACCAAGTTCCCCTTTTTCCCCATTCTCTGTATTCTCGCTGGCTTCCACCTAGATAGTTGCAATTCTATGCTTTCTATCAGCAAAGGTGCTGAGGAACTAGAAAATCTAACAGTTTTTTAAACAAAGCCGCAGCTTTATGAGTTTTCCTGAGGAGACTTACCACACCGAAAGGGCATCTATGTGCTGCTCTGCACTTTTAGGAAATTGGCTTAAATTCCCTGATGCCAAAGAGTTGGGTAATTGCATGCAACTTTATGAGATCTATTTAGCATAATGGGGGACTTAACGAAACAAAGCTGTGTGTGGGAATAGTATAGAGATTCACTTCATCTCACTCTAACAGCGTAAATGAAAGGCTGGCTGTCTGGATCTCACTGTGGTAATTGTGTGATAGTAACGTGGGAGGCGCCACAGCAAAGCAAGGTTTTTGTCCTCCCTGTCTGGTTTTCCCTCATTTATCACCACATTATGTGTAACAATTCTTGCTTTAATTAAATCGAGCTTTAATATGGATTTTATCCAATCACCTCAGGGAGAAGCAAACAATGAGTTAACCTGCAGTTTATTGGTGAAATGTGGACAAAGTCATTACATGTGGCGTTTGGAAAGCTGAGTAAGTTTAGGTTACTCAGCAGTGGTGAGTGACGCTCACTGCCACTACGTCGTAATATCATGTACATTTAGACAAAGTCTACATTTGCCAAAAAAGCAGTCATGCAGACCTCCTTTATAACATGAAACACCTTCCATGTGCTCAGCTTGTGTTTTAAATCACAAACAGAAGAGTTTAATTTGATGAAGATACAGCTTTATTGCTAACATTTCACAGGCACAAACAAAAGCAGAAACAGATCCACAGCTGTACAGCTAATGGTGTGTTAGCAGATCATCAACATGACAATGGAAAGACCGACTCATTGACACTCCTGTAGTAATCTCTACAGCTCCTTACAAAGTGATTGGAAACCAAACTTGATTTTCACAGATTGACCCATCAGTTGACATTACTAACGTCATAACAGGGCTTTCAGGGTGTGTCTTAACAGTATGGGAAAATGTAAACCTTGAAAATGTCAAAGTGGCCATTATTAAATTATGGCAGTGGCTATCTGTACGGTTGCCATATCAATATACTGACATTCTATCTGTACGCAGCATCCCTATTTGGCCAGTTTAGGTCACGTGACTAAGATTAAACCTAACTGTAAACCTAAACCTAGCCATTACCCTAAACCTAACCCTAACCCCAAGACGCTATGTAACACTACCAATAGCACCGGGGGCTTGTCCGTACGGCAACCGTACAGATAGACACTTTCTATAATTATTGTGATTCTAAATTTGAGACAGATTGCTTACTTGTTTAGCATTTATATGCATTTATATGCAGCTTAGAATGATGTCCATTCTGTATAACAGCACCACAAGTGGAGAATAATTGGTGGTTAATGTTATTTAATCACCTATATAATAGTTTATATAAGTGAAAGTGAAAAAACTGTGATATAGGTGATATCACCTATATTTACTGCATGTGTGAGGATCTGGTGGGGGGCTGCAGCAGGAGTCATCAGAAGATCTGCGCACCTGCCTCTGCTGCGCTGATCAGCTGCAGGACTTAAATGCAGGGTAGGTGATTTTTGAAAGCTAGCATGATTTTGAATGTTGCTTCTCCAACGGCGCCGCCTTTACTCCCCTCCCCTCTGTGCTCTGTTTCACTCACATGCACGAGCACCGCTGCTCCAGAAGCAGACCTCAACTCATCGCTTGTATTGTGTAGAAACTTTGTTGTGTCATGTCTCATTCAGCCGTAAGTAAACACTTAACTTCATCATTATATATGTTAAAAAACATGACTAAAACTATGTTTTAAGTCTGTCACCAGTGACGCACTTTGAGTGTGGGCTTGTGCACGCGAGGGGTCAAGAACGAGCAGGGAGACATCATTGGTTAAAAAAAACGAACCGTCTTTTTTCATTGGTCGAAGTTTTTATAGATTTACAGCTGCTACAGATTATGGATTTTCTTCTTTCCTTTATCAGAGCACATAAGATCTTAATTTCTATCAGGACATAAAGACAATTTCAACCAAAAACTTAAAAAGTATATTAGGAGAAAATCCCCTACCCTACCTTCAAGTGCCACTGAAGCTCTGCATCAGCGCCAGTTGGTTTGTCTTCCTGAGCGGTATTACCTGCTGTCACACTCACCAGTTCATGAGCATAGTTTAGAACCAGTGCTTTACCCGCCACACATCAGAATCTCTTTTTCTCTCCCCCCAGTGTTCTCTATGCAAACTCCTGCATCAACTAGAAAAAAGTCTCATATTTGGTTAATGACAAACAGAAGAGAAACTGCTTGACAAATGGCTAAGGTCTCGAGTAGTTTCACATGTCAATCCATTAAAGAAAATTTGGTATTTTCTGATATTCTCTTATCTGTTTGTCACAACCGTGTGCTTCATAACACATTTAAAAGTCTACATTTAGGTTTATCAGTACAAGGGTAATCCGTGATCAGTAACAGCTGGTTCCATTTTCACTAACTAGTAATCAGGGATCGACCATAAAAACCCTGATCTGGATGACGCCGTAGGATCCAAATAAACTAACCATCTTAAACTGCAACTCAGAGAACAGAAGTAAAATAACTGCAATCACTCTGCTCACTTTTACAGAAACTAATTAACACTTTAACTTTCAGCACCAGCTTTTTAAAGTTTTACTGTGAAAATGTGAATGTGTTAGCAGCAGCAGTTTTCTTTTATGGGATTTTTATGGCTACATGCAATGACAGTTTAAAAAGAAAAAAAAAGTCAATGAGCTGTTTCGCACTAAGCCCACTAGGGGTTAAATGCATGCTGGGAGATTTTCAGATCAAGCCACACCCAGTTTTCTCTTGCAGGTTCTCCCTTGATGTGAATTGCAGCTCCAGGAGATTTAGAATATGCAGGTTTAGAATATTAATAGATCGGGAATTAATTTGACAATAGACCCATTTCAATGTGGACAAACGTGAAACACGTGACTAATGTGCGCGCGCATACTCTGTGCAGAAACCATGTTGTTAACATATGTGATGCTTGAAAAATTTAAAAATGGTTATGAATGAACCGCTGTTATGGCTCAAAAATAGTTGGAAGTATGTAGAAAGCTTGTCACTTGAGGATGCAGTCGCTTATTTAAGGAAACTCACTTTAAGTACAGGTAATGATTGAGGGACCCAAGCATTCCCAAAAACGAGTGGTCATCCAATGTGCGCTCCTGGCCCGATGTTCAATAGCCAGACATTTATATAGATCTGATAGAAAAACCCAGTGTATATACAAAATAAAACCTAAAAGCAATAGGTCTCTAGATGCTTATAACTACTTGTTATGAACGGGCAGGTAGGCGGGCTGCTGTACTCCGGTTTTCGAAGGTTCCTGTGTATTTCCGCATATTCTGAACAGTTTCAACAGATGAGTTTCCATCTCACATTAAATCACCTCCTCACTGTCCCACGTCTGCATATCAGTCCATTTACAGCTTTTTATGGTCACTAATTACTGATCCAGACTGAGATAGCGCTCTGTCTGCTCCCGTGCACCATCGCCTCAGCATCGATTACGTTGACACAATCGCTTCTAAACAAACGTAACGTGGTTATTTGGCAACTTTATGCTGTTTATTTCTATCATAAACCGGCTGATTTTTACTTTCAGCGCTCTGTGTGTGTGTCAGATACGTCAGCTGTCAGCCTCTGTTTGATAGCACACACCCATAAGTCTGGTCTATTCTTCTGTAAAGGCTGCCCACCAGCCAGTTTGTTGTAAAATGTAAGTCCTGGATTGTTGGTAATCCTATTAGTGCAATCAACAATGCAACACGATGGCATTGTGTTGTTTTTATACGAAAACAAAAGTGTTTCAATCTTGTGCCGATGCTAGTACAATGCAGTTCTTCGGTTGTTTTGCACCAAGCCTGTGTGCGCATGCACCTAATTTAGTATGCATACATCACACAAAATGGGTCCATAAGAAGTTAATAATGAGGAAACAGATGAAATTGTGAATATGTTTTTCTGCATACCTGATTTGAGCTATCTGTGAAATTTACAATGAGTTTGGCTGCATTACAAGCTTGCAAAATGGCTAATCAAACATTTGAACTGTTCAACACCTCGACAGCGTCTATAAAACATTTTCCATGCTGCTCTGCCAAAATCCCCTGTTGGGATCATGTGCACCTCTCAAGGGCCTGGGAATGGTTTACCATGGTAATTAGTATTTGAAGCAATGCTGAAGACAGGAAAAGGCACCGGGTGACAGGACTATATATATGGACACACTTCTAAAATCCAGTGTGTAGGCATGAACACACCTGCCTTTGAAATGAAAGGAGGAACAGCTGTTGTATTTGTTTGTTCTGAGCTGCATTTTATCATTAGACAGAAACACAGTGACCGCAGCTGTGTTGTTAAGTGTCATAGTCTGTGATTAGTGTTTGCTTCTAGCCCTGTGGGTCCTCTTTTAGTCAATAATTTCTGTTCATCGGTGTAGCCGACACATGGCTCCAGTCCATGTGTCCTTTATTAACTCGTGTCTTTTTGTGCTCTCTGGTATTTCTGCTTGTGTCTTCACTCCCAGTCTCATCAGTGTGTTTGTGCTGTGGGTGATTAGGCTTCCTCCTGTTTCGCACTCAGGTGAATTTACTGATTGCCCCCCCCGTCGATAATGAGCTGAGTGTTTGGACACAGAGGGCCTGTACTACGAAGATGGATAAATATATCTTGGATATCTCTCTGTTAACGAGCTTCACTTAATCAAACGTTCTCCGTCACTGAGCCCCGGTACTAAGAAGACGGTTATCAACACGTTCACTTAAGCAAGGTAATTTTAGCCTGGCTAATTTCAGCATCAGACCAATCACACACTTGGTGAAACCGTGTAGAACAATTCCATAATTCCAACCAAAAACAACACTATTGCTGCAGAAAAAGCAAGATGAAAAAAAACCCCACAAGAATCTGCCAACACTGTTAATGCGTTAAAGCTTGATATTGTGCAATATTAATCCATAGGATGATAAACAGACAGTGCTCTGATCAGTTTCACTTTATTACATCACAGATGTGTTTCTATTCAGGTAGTCCTCCTCAGTTTATCACACACACTGGAATGAGAGCACATTGTTTCACTGTAGTATGTTCCTGCTGATGCTGACAGCGTTACCATAGTGCATGTATGAAATAATTAAAGAATGAATGACTTGATCTGTCTGCGATACGGAGAGTGCCCGACACAAGCTTCATCAGCTGACTGTAGATCAGTCCTTTAGATATAAATCTATACATTTCCTAAAGGATGTCATTGGTAAATGAAAGAATTGCATTTATATTCTCTCTTTCCTAAATGCAGCTGTCAGATCTGCCATAACCAGGATCTAATAACAATGGGCAGGAATTTTTCCAAGAGAACTAATTGGTCAGGAGGCAGGACTTTTGTAATCGCTCAGATCTTAACAAGAACAAAATCTACTCCTGACCAGGTGAGATGTTCAGCTTAAGTTACCATGGTGATTTAGCCCTACAAGAAATCAAAGTTCGTAGTACAGGCCCAGAATGTTTGAAGGTTCATTGTTGTTGTCGTTGTTCCCTAATCCCATGCCATGGCGTCTTTGTCCCTTCCAAGTCTAGTCAGGTCTTTGCTTGATTGAACTTTCTTTAGATTTGCACTTTGTAACTCTGAGTTTGTTATTAAAATGGACTGTACAAAACCATTTTTAGTGACAAGTGACAAGACCGACACACACTCAAGGTCCCACTTTGGATCTGATTATGTCATAGATGCTGTGTCTCCAATTCAAACTAAAATAAAACAAAGGAGACAGAAACGACCTTGGAGAAAAACTGAGATAGCCCAGAATTTAAAATCTGACTGTAGAAAAGCTGAGCGCAAATGGAGAAAAACAAAACTCCAAATTCACTGAGACCTGTACAAAACGAGTCTGCATAAATTCAATGATGGGTTATTCAAAGCAAGGCAGCAATACTTTTCTGATTTTTCTGAGTCAATAGTGAGTGATTTGTGATTCTTCAACCAACTAAGTAAATTCCTCAACTTCAAAAGAATATTTTATGAATTTCTGTCAGGCTTTTGTTCTAATCACAGCAGAGAAACAGCTCTGATCAAAGTACTAAATGACATAATGTTGAAGACTGATTCAGGAAAAGTTTCTGTTCTCATTCTATTGGATACATATGCTGCACTGTGGACAATCCGTTCAACTTTTGTTGCACAGATTGCAAATGTGGGTTGGACCAAATGGAAAAGTATTGCATTTGTTTAAGTCCTACTTAAAGGAGCAAAGTTATTTTGTAAGCATTGGAAACTTTGAATCTGACAGATTAACAATGTCATGTAGGGTTCCTCAGGGCTCTGTTCTTGGACCCTTTCGTTACCATTACATGCTTCCTTTTGGTCAAATTCTGCAAAGCTGTAAGGTTGATTATTAGAGCCTCACAGATGACACACAGCTGTATCACTTAACCCATCTGACTATGGTCTGCTAGAGTTGACAAATTCATGACAAGATGGAGGTGATTGTCTTTGGTAACAGGGAAAAGAGGAGTGATTACATCGAGTCTCGATCTGTATAAGCTAAAAACGTAGTCCCAAACCTTGGTGTTCTGATTGATTCAGAGTTGACATTCAACAGTCAGATTAAATCAATCACAAAAACAGCTTTTACCACCTAAAGAACATATCCAGAGTGAAAGGTTTAGATCAAGAGAAGCTTGCCTATGCGTACAAAAATAAACTATTACTACTATAACTTTACTATTTTCGTCTATTAGGAAGTGCAGCAAACCTGATCAACATGGCAAAATTAACACACAATGATATTCCATTAACATACACATGAAAAATTACCAGCAACCCCCAAATTATGACAATCCTGTACAGGTTGCTGCTGTTTACCCTGGCTCACATCTGGTACGAGGCGGGTTACACCCTAGACAGGACGCCAGTCTGTCAAAGACCTAACACTTAGAGTCAGACATTGCATTCACATACATATTTACTCCTACGAGCAATTTAGAGACTCAAATGAACCTAAAACACATGTTTTTGAGATGGGAGAAATTGCTGGTGTACCCGATGAAAACCCAGGAAAGCAAGAGGAGAACATGCAAACTCCACAGAAAGGATGCAGTTGTCTACGCCAGAAGACAAAATGCTGTGCGTGGGCAATCAATAAAATATGTATTTGTCACTATTAGTTATTGTAAAATGTAATTAATCATGGAAAAATATTTTAAAACATGTTGATCCCAACTATTGGAAAGGCTATAAAAAGACATTTAAAACTCTTAAAATAGCAATGCAGACCCTTTGTAAATTGATAGAAAGCAGATTATTACATACAAAACTGATTGTGGTTTGAATGGTATTTCTTGTTATGTAAGCACACTTTTTTAAGTTACTTTGCTGAGCTCTGATTACCACAGTGTATAAGCATATATTTCTAAAATCATCGCTTATTACCTGGACTGTTTCAAACAACATTCTGCATCAACAGTGGACAGTCTCCTGAGCCACTTTGGAAGTGTCTGGGACAGAATTTAGAAGTTCCCATCACCCTGTCATTTGTGCCTCGAGGAGCCTGTCATCTACCCTCAGCTTCCCCATTCATTTAATCCTTAAGGCTCTCTTTCAGCGCCAAGTCATAATAGCCATGCCACTAAACATAGATCTTTAAGGTTTACATAAACAGACAGAGTTGAACATACACAAGGAGCAGAGTGAATGGTAAAGTTAACTAAAGTTTAAAAATGAGAATGCAGAATTGCTCCTCTGCTGGGATCTCGGGCTCAGGGCTCTCTGGGCCCTTCCCTTGGGGGGCTTTGGTGCTGGGGTTGGGGTTGGTGGCTGATGGCGCTGGGTCCTCGGGTCCTTGGGGCTTTCTCGGGTGTGTATGTGGGAAGCGGTGGCTGCCTCCCGGCTTGGGATCTCGGGGGCGTCGGGGGGGGGGTCAGATAGGTTTGGGGGGGTTGCCTGGGGCTCCTTGGCCCCCACTCTTTCTGCTGGCCTGGTTGCATCTTTGGGCGCGCTTGGGTTCGCAGAAGTGGTTCTTGCAGAAACATTGGTTGTGGATGCACTGGCCTTGGGCTGTGGGATAAACTCGTACTGGGCTTAACCGTAGACACGTTGATCCCAAATACCTGCTTTAGGTGTTACCACTCACTCCTTCCCTCTGTCCACAGCCACCACCATTAAACCTAAGCTTCACACTTGCCACTAGACTGGCTGAATAGATTATACAACACAATAAGCACAATATGCACAACTATAACATCACATCTCACTCTCGCTTTAAAGCAGTCATCTCTTCCCCATCCTTTCCATTTCCTACCCTGACTCCCTCTTCCCTGTTCCCTTCCCCTCACCTCGATGAAACACTGCCCTTTCTTTTTATATCCTCCCTTTAATAAAGTGTTTCTTATCCTTCCTTAGGAAGGGCTGGTCATGGTCACAAGTATGCAATAAATTCATTTATTTTTTGCAATAACAAAACATGCATTGTTGTCTTTAAAAGATTGCACTTCTTGTGGTGTTGACTTTTGACAGCATGTGCACACAAAGTGAAATAAAAAAATAAAAATAAAAAAATGAGAATGTAGGCTCATTAAAAATTTTCACTTTTGTTGCTCGTCATTATGACAGAACAGTATTTGGGACTTAATCCAAGACCCACATAGAAAAAACACAACCAAACGATGCATTGGATGTACAAGTCATGTAGTAAAAAAAGGGGCTCCTGCTCTCACTGTTTCCATTAGAGCAGAGACATATGATGTAAAGGTGCAAACGTGACTCTTATATTTTATATATATGGTTTACAACAGTCTGAGGTCACCACTGGCTCAAACAGTGACATTAGCTGAGTTAAAGTCTAAGTGACAAAAACTAATTCAAGCTGCCAAGTAGAGCTGGGCAATATATCGAATATACTCGATATATCGCAGCTTGTAGTCTGTGCGGTGTTAAAAATGACCATACCGTTAAACTCGCGGACTTTTTTTTAATTTTTTTTAATTTTTTTTTTTTATTTTTAATTTTTTTTTTTTTTTTTTTTTTTTTTGAAATGTCATCTTAATGACAACATGCACAAAAGGGCACTATTTGTTTTAAAATATTGTAGTGGCATTATGTACAAAAAGTGCACTTTAATTTTGTGTTTTGAAATGCCATGTGAGTTGCATCCTGCACTAATGTCTTGTTTTGAAATGTCTCTGTGACAATTTTGCACAGAACGTGCACTTTCTGTTGACAATTTTATGTCTGAGCCACTCACTGTTTAATAAATACAGTTATGTCAACTTTGACTTAGTTGTGATATCCCCTTTTTTGCATGAAAGTTTAAAATTGGCATATATTAATGCAGTATGATCAAGAATGTTTTAATGTAGACATATAGAATCATCATACTGGTGTGATTTTGTGCATCAAAGTGTTAATTCAAGGGTAATGCAAAATATCGAGATATATATCGTGTATCGTGACATGGCCTAAAAATATCGCGGTATTTATAAAAGGCCATATCGCCCAGCCCTACTGCCAAGCAATTTATACAGTTCATTTACTGAGTGATCTTTAGTTTGTTAGTGCTGCCCAATCGGGTAAAGTGATGTTGTAATGATCTCAGTAATGATCCACAAAGTCAAATGACAAGTCTTTACAGTGTTTTATAACATAAAAATATCTTCTGAAATGTTAAAAAAACAACATAAAAAACAGAACTCTCATGTCATGTTGTATTGATGACCAGCTTACGGTGTATCCTGTTTTTGCAAATGAATCAGTAACATCAAACAAATGTTTAATACTTACCGGATACATGCTTTTCCCTGTAGATAAAGTAGATACTTGTATCTGCCTGCAAGCTCCCCTTAACACTTTCTGGTTTTAAGAGAAAAAATTAGGCAGTAGAGATTTTTATTCCTAAATTTTACTGTTTTAGTTTTTGATATATATATTTTATTTATTGTGAATTCTTCAAAAACTATTCCTTTCTATGCATGAACTTTGCTTAACACATTTTAAAAATTATTTTGGTCTAACATCAAACTAGAACAGTCGACTGTAAACAGCCCAGATTGATGATATGGACATGTTCTTTTTCAAGAATATTGTTTCTACATTTTTTGGCAGCAATTGGAAACTTTTGACATTGACCTTTGTCTCCTGTAGTTGGAAAAAGATGCAGCAGAAACTGAAAGGTGAGCTTCATCCACTCGTATCATCAATGATAGATCTTGAATGTTTTCATATCATGATATATCATCACACGAGATATCGTCTCACCTTTACAAATAAATAATTATTATACAATGAACCCTTTGTTGTCTCTTTTCACCTTTCATGAAAGTTCTGTTTTTTGTTGTTACAGTGCCCGTCGGAAGTATGCATTCATGTGGGAACACAAGGGGTATAATTGAGTGTTTTTGTATCTTTCTGTTGTTTTTTTGTGCATTGTGCCCGTCCGAAGTATGTGTTCATGTGGGAGCATAAGGGGTATATTTGTGGGTGAAAAATGTGGGTGCAATTTTCCTGGTTTAATTCTATGGGACATGTGCATGACTTCATCACTTTTATATTTTTTTGTATGGTGTATTTTTCTGTAATGTATGTTTTTTGGAGTCGTGTATTTGTGTATCTTTCTGTTGTCTTTTTGTGCATAAATGTTTGCTGTTTTTTTATTGTAATTTTTTTTGTAATGTATGTTTTTTGGAGTCATGTGTACTTATGTATAATTATTGTTTTTGTTGCTATTGTAGTGTGAATCAGGAGTAATTTTGTGTATTTTTCTGTAAATGTATGTTTTTTTGAAGTCGAGTACAGTGCCCGTCGGAAGTATGTATTCATATAGTGGGAGCTTAAGAAGACTTGTCAATTATGGGCATAATAATAACATACTCCGTAGCATTATAAAGGGATTTATTTGCAGGTGCAAAGTAAAATAGTGTGTGCAATTTCCCTGGTTTAATTCTATGAGACATGCGCATGATAAATGTGCTGTTTTTTTTAAATATTTTTTTGTTTGGTGTTTTTTCTGTAATGTACAGTGCCCGTCAGAAGTATGCATTCATGTGGGATTATAAAGTATTTAGTTTAGTGTATTTTGAGTTATTTTCATGTTTTTGTTGTCGTTTGGTGTATTTTTCTGTCTTTTGAGTAATTTTTGTATAAATATTTAGTTTTGTGTATTTTGA
Source organism: Gouania willdenowi (assembly GCF_900634775.1). Taxonomy (NCBI): domain Eukaryota; kingdom Metazoa; phylum Chordata; class Actinopteri; order Blenniiformes; family Gobiesocidae; genus Gouania; species Gouania willdenowi. The sequence goes on from NC_041063.1 coordinate 3,189,719, forward strand.
GTCATTTTCATATTTTTTGTTGTCGTTTAGTGTGTGTGCCTGCCTAACTTTCACTAAACTTATCTATTTTCAGTAGTTAGGTGTAGTGGCAGGTGTGTCGTGAGTGAAGCTGCAGTAATCATCAGGTGACCTTCACTATGTAGCACCGTTTACTGATCTGACTCAACACTACAGTCACTACCACCCAATGGACGGGTGTTGTGACACTGACTGTAACCGGACTAAATGGTGGTACATACATAGACACGTAGACGGTGATCGATAGTGAAGCGCACCGTGTGTGTGTGTGTGTGTGTGACTCTCTACCTTGGACTCTAATCTCCTCCGTTGGTTCTCTCACACACGCGCGCTGCTGAGAAATGTGCAGCTTTCAACACAGCAGCCATTGCTGTCAATAACTTCCAGGTGAGGTCTGTCCGGTTTAAATAGCGAACGGTCAAACTAACATGAAAATAAACGTTTTGTAACGTCATCACCAAAAAAGTATTTTTCCTCAAAAGAGAAAAGAGAAGTCTACAGGAGCTCATGCACACACCAGAAGTGAGCTGTGTAGTGAAATAGATATAGATGGTGCGCTAGCGCCCCCTCACACCCTGAGGTCAAACGTTGAATAGGTTTCATTTCGGGGCCGTCCAGAAGTTAAATAAAATTAAAATAAACATTTTGAAATGACCAAATTACTCCAAAATAACAGATACACACACTTGGGGTATTTGGAACCCGTTGACCAAGTTTCAGGTCAAACTGGCACCGAGTCTGGGAGATATTTGCTCCACACACACAAGCACACACACACACACACACACACACACACACACACACACACACACACACACACACACACACACACACAGACCTCCCTTGCTTTTATAGGTAGATATTTGAGCCACTTAAGTGGTGTTAAAAAGGATATAGAGGGATATTCATCATATTTCAAAATCTTGCATCATATCTTCTCAAAGAACTTCTTAAACAATAATATTCAAATTTCACCACAAACAATATTACAATCACTGACTACCGGTAATTAGCATTTCTTAGTTCTAGTTGGTATCCCTTAAATGGCCCTGACAGAGGATATGCATGGCCATGAAATGGGCCCACCCCCTTTTTCAGTAATTTCTAAATGTATTGAAACATAGTCATGTGATATATCGTTTCAAAGGCAATTCAACATAGATTCCGATTTTACATCGCACAATTTAATTTGTTTTACTGTGTGGAACCGAGTCATTTGACTGAATTCTCGGAAACGTGGTACGTACTTTTTGGCACGGAGACGTTCTGCGGGCCTGGCCGTAGTTCAGCCAAACTTGTTCAAATACCAGATACAACAAAGTGATCTTATGGCCTTCATCACAAATAATAAGATTCTAAATAACCAAGTCATTAGTGAATGCTCGTCAGAGACTGTTTGGTACTTTGGGCAAAGGATCCTCTAAACAAACCTTAAAGGCTGCTCTGTGTGCATTTTTGAACATTGACTTAAACCACATACTTTACCAGTGTTTTTTTTTTAACTTAATCACACCTTTAGGCCGGGTTAGCTGTTTTTGTCCCGATTTTACCATTCCAACCAACAAAGGAAAATGCCAAATTACCTTTTGTTTTACAAGATTATCGAAAACTATTATCCTGTTGTCTGAGATGTGTCATGAGTGAAATTTGTTTCAATTGACTCTGAAATGGGTTGGGGCCGACAATTGTAATAATTGAACTAGTTCAATATTTACAACTAGAACTAGTTCAATATTGACTCAAACTCCTTGAGTGTGTGGGGAAAGCTGACGACTCACGACTCATGACCTTGTGAACTGAATGTAGCCAATCAAGAAGCAAGCTGACTGAGCAACACGTAATGCAACTTTAAAATTCTGATTCCCGACTTCATTGGCAGCACATGGACATATCTTAAACAGGGCTGACTGCTATAATAATAGAGTTTGTAGTAGTGTTCCAAGTCACTTTTTCAAGTAGAGGGTTGAACATTTCCGAGTTCTCTGGAAGGCAGCATTAGGTCACGTTCTTCTTTGATCATGTGAGATTTCTGGCTTAGAGCAAGATCGTGGTATGATCAAAACTATACTATGAGTGATCTTAATGTGTTGGGTCTGTAACAGACAAAATATCTCTTCAATTTTAGAAAATCATTGTGTACCCCACTTTAGTTTTGCTGAGGCAGAAACTCTTTAAAGAAGAATGCTTCCACAAAACCCAAAAATTGTTAAATAATTAAGAAACATGAAAACCAGTTTATTAGCCGTAACATGTCTCTATATGAGTTACTGGGTTGGAGATGTTGTCATATTGTACTTTGATCCTTTGCTGTAACTTATGTTTTTTTTTAATCCATGTCTCTCTTGTGCATTTAAGACTCATCTAAGTTTTTCCTCTCAGTTGTCCTTTTTTTTATCATGTGCAAAACAAAACTTTTCTGTGTGCTTCTCACACACTCATTCTTATGAAATGGCTTTTTGGGATTATGGTGAAGTATATATAACTTCTTCAAGTTAAGAGACTGTGAGGACCAACGTTTTTGAATGTAAATAACCATCTTTACTATGTAAGCAAGAGCATTGTGAGTTTTAGTGCAGTGGCTCCATTCAGAGTATGTTACGTTTATGTGTGCGTGGCTAAGTGATGGTTCTTCACAGTGCATGATGTGGTTAAACGAAAGAGGCACTTTAAATGTTTACTTGATGTGCTTTATTTGTCCAGCATGGCTCCACACATTTATTCTGTTAAGAGAAAAAAGAGAGAAGCAAAAAGACATTGGACTAAAAGAACGAATACCAAAGTCAGCAAACGAGTAGAAACAGAAAAAACAACAAATATTTACTGTGCCATCCAACAGGCTCGTACCCCCAGGACGCTGCAGTTAATGAAAAACGGCTGTTTGGAGGAGAGGGTGTGGTGCTTCAATTAGCAGCAGACACTAGTTTGTGTGTATACACTCAGCTACTGTTGGGCACCGGGGTTGTCTGCGCCTTCGCTGTGTGGTTGTGTGCTTGTCTCAATTAAAGCATCTTTTCTTTACAGTGTGGGTGGGGCTGTAGTGCTCAGTGGGTGGGGGTCCCTCTATAGCTCTTCTTTTGTAAACAGTGTTTATGTTGTCTGTTAAAAGCCCCCAAGGGATGTTTAGACAGAGGGTCTTCACATCTATGCTGCAGCCATTAGGAGGACACGCACACACACGCGCGCTCACACGCACACACGCTCACACGCACACACACTTTATCTTTCTTGAGGAACCTTTTTTTAAACTCAAACAGTAGATAAAGGATAGATCCACCCTTCTCTCTCTGCATTCATGCACAAACCACAGTTATAATAGTTTTGGAATTTTTCCATTCATTCTTATTTTGTTTTGACTTTTGTTTATAAAATTCTGTTAATTTGCATTTGTTTTTGGAGCAGATTTAATAGTTTTTATTTTTTGGAAATGCTTGGTTTTAGTTTTTGTTTGTTTTAGCATTTTGTTTAGTAAATTGGGTCATTATATTAAAAATTGTCACAACATTTAGAAAATATAATATACAATTTTACAGAATGTATTTGAAAAACGGATGAGCAACTACCCACAAGTCAAATACTACAGTCCACAAGATAGCAGCCTTAAATACAAAATGTGTACAATACTGCTTCTGGGGTTAGTGTAGCATGCTGAGTAAAATCACCTGCTTCCACTACAAGGCACGCATTTTTATCTTTGACACAATCTTCTTCAAATGACTCCAGCTATTGTCAGAGCCGTTATACGAGTGGGCGCGAGCAGATTCGTAACTTCACAGACCATGACGTTCCGTACCGCTGCAGTAAACCAGCAGAGCCAATAAGAATAGATTAAACCAAAAGCTAATGAATAAAATACATTTACAAAAACCAAAACAAATGACGTTGTTGCTATAATTCAAGTTACAGTAATTTAAACAAGTTTTGTAAACACAATACAGTTTCAGTTAGTTATCATTTATTTTAAACACTCATTTTTTATTTTTTTATTTCAGTTAACGAAAATGTTTTTTCACTTCTACTTTTTGTTTATTTGTTCAGTTCAACTTTATCATTATTATTAACTATAAGAAACTTGGCATATACACATTTGCACTTGTGTCACTGTGATTTGTTATGCAGGGCTGTTTTAACGTTGATTTCTACCTCCATACCAGCAGCTCTCCCTGCACTGTGGCCTCCTAATGCTAGTTTTAATTAACCAGAAATTAGAAATGAAAACTAACAAGAATTTTGACAAAATACATTTATTTTTTCAATATTTCATGCCACAGTGTTTTACGTGAGAGCCCCCTGCCTCTGTAATCAAGGCATCAACATCTGCTACAAACACCTACGACATGAGACATGTCCCCAGCTAAATGATGGAGATTTGGGTCAAATAAATCTAGTTAAAATAAAATTCAGTATATAAATATCTAAGGTGGCACACTTGTCACTTTGTCACTAATCCTGGCTACTCCGTATTTGTAACACACTTTAATAAACATGATCAAAAACGAATTGTGTCTGTGAGAATAACATGGGGTCGTGACCCAAAAAAGGTTGGTAACCTCTGGGTTAATGTGAAAAAAAGAAAGCTAGAGAATACTAGTAAAGTTTCCAGGTGAAAAAAAAGTGTACATAACTTACATTAGGGGCCCAACAAGTTGGTTTGCACCTAGGGCTCTAAATGTGGTGCTACGCTCCTGCTTAAAGTGTAGCATTAGGATAGCATAGGGTGCGTTTAGCCTTGTTTGTTCTCCTGATAGTTCCTATGAATTCTGTTCAGTATGTTTAGCTGCGGTTGCTCCTGTGACCAAAAGTTTACTCTTCAAGCGTCAACATTGTGTACATATTCTTTACTCTGTAGTTTGTTGATCCTGTATTCTCGTTGCACATCTTTGTCTTTTCCTCTTATTATGGTTTACTCAGTTTCACTGACACCAAAAATAACATTTGGTTAATATACTGTAGGAAGAACAAACATTTGGCTTTCCATTGCAACTTGCTATAAAATGTCCCCATAAAACTGGCAGATATTCAAGAATGTTCCAAACATATAATGACAACCCTACGACTCATCACATACAAATTAGGATGTAAGCCATTAATGATACTCTGTGTTAAAAAAAAAAAACTTCTCCTGAAACATTTTGATATAAATGATTACAAAAATGAAATATTCAAGTCCCAACAACCCTACTTCATGACTCACAGGGCCTGATCAAATGTGTTTACATTCTCTTTGCGTTCACAAACTGCTTTATAATAATAATGACTTGGATTCATATAGTGCTTTTTATCATTAGACAAGTCATTCAGATGGGGTAAGCTATATTGTAGCCACAGCTGCCCTGAGGCATACTGACAGAAGCGTGTCTGCCAATTCGCACCTACAGCCCCACTAATCACCACCAACATTCATGAAGAATTCATACCCATTCCTACGAGGCAAGTGCCTTGCTCGAAGACAACAAGGGCACTCCTGCTTTGTGCGTGTCTGTCACTCTACAAGAGGTTTGTCCACACGGCGTGCATCATTTCTTGCGTGCGTTGCTTTATTCTCAGTGGTCTCTATCCAAGTACTAACCAGGCCTGTCCTCGATTAGCTTCCAAGATCTGACGAAATCGGGCAATGACTGGCAGGTATGACCACACCTTCTAGCAAGTTTGCACATACCAGACAATATCAATAACAACCAAATGTCAAAACTTTATAAATATAGAATTCATAGCAGAACAGTTGTATGTTTGAATTAAATAAAGTTGCACCTAATGTAGTGGTCAATGAATGCTTATTTATGTTCGACATGAACATTTTTTTTGTTTTTTTTATCAAGGGCTCATATTTTTATGTGTTAACAAACTCTCTGGAACTCATCTCAGCAGCAGGAACCAGCAGACCAAGAAGGGCCTTCTGAAAGGCAAAGTCTGGTTGATTTTCAGTCCTACGCTCACCTATGGACATCAGCTTTTGGTAGTGACTGGAAGAACAAGTTGTTCCCAGGTACAAGCAGCTGAAACAAGCTTCCTCTGTAGAGTTTGTGGGCTCTCCCTTAGAGATAGGGTGAAAAGCTTGGTTATCCAGGAGGAACTTAGACCTTGACAAACAGTAGAAGATGGATAGATGGACTTAGCAATCATCCATGTAGTTGTTTCTTATGTAGGGCTGAAATAACATGATTTTACTGAGTCTAAACTTTTTCAAATCATTGATCAATCATAGCACACATATTCCTGCTCTCTGTTACAACATCTGAAAGTTTGCATTCACACCGGTTTAATCTCAAACACGATCCGAATGGGCAGAGGACAGCTAATATTTTTATCACCTTAGTTTCCGTTCAGAGCGCAACTTTTGACGCGCTCCAAAGCTCTGGTGCAGTTACATTGGCTAACTGCTTGAGGGTGCCGTTACTGGAGTAGAAACTTCTCTAGGCAGAAAAACGAAAACCTAAAGAAGAGGCTCCAAGTTGATGTGCTTTTGTTGGTTTTTAAGCCCTGTTTTGTGCCATTGTCAGTTCTCCTGACCAACCACAATTCGATTGGAAACGCTTCAAGACCGGCAGAAACGATTGGTCTAGAATTCGCCTGTTTGATCCGCTCTAGACTTCGTTTGCATGTTCTCACCACCCAAACAAGTCTGACTATTCAAGCAACCGAATTCACGTTTAAGACAAATCCTAGAGCGTGTAAAACACTCTAGGATTTGTTTTAAACACTCTAGGGTCTGTCGTTGTGAACGTGCCCTAAGATGCATTGTTAAAAACTTTTTAGAGACATGAATTTTAGATCTGTCCATAAACAATGTTACAAATACAGAACAAATGCAAAAAAAAACAAATAATAATAAAAAACAAAACCAAAAAACCAAAAAAACCAAATACAGAACAAATGGTAAATAGTACAGTGAGTTGAATAAGCACCGTTCCAGAAAATGGGTGTTAAAAATGTAAACTCCACCTTAATCCCTTTCTGTACCATTAATATATTCTTATTCTGATTTATATAGAGGGAACCACATTAGGGTGGCAGAGTGCATGTTTGTTTCTGCACTCCTTGATCAGAAAAGTTATGCTGGACTATTTCCCAGTTTTCTGTGGGTACAAGGCAAGATAAACCACAACAGGATGTCTTTGTATGCACTTCCTGCTGTTTGAAACAGAAACAGTTTCTGCCAAAAGTAGCAACAAGTGATACAAAAACAATGATTTATGATTGGCTAAGTAAAGTTAATCTTATCAGAGTCTTCCTCTTTCCGTCGTGGAGGAGCCACTTGACATCATCTCTCCACTTCCCTATGTTTAGAAAGCCGTCGTTCGACTGACTCATCTGACCACAGGTGACGAACAGGGAACAAACAACTGCTGTCCTTAGTCATAATGTTCCAACATAAACTCCTTGTTGCATTCTCATCGCACACTGGTCTTAAACTAAAGGAAACGCCTCCTCTTTGAAGTCCGAGCACGCCTTCCTGCATTTCTCGTGCTTTGGTTTCAGAGCTGCTGTGGTCGACATGGTTCCAGTTAGAGGCACGCTACAGGGTGTACATATAATGTCTTTATAAGCATGTAAAACATTCTGTTTATAATATAATGCACCACAGAATTCTCTATTAGCCATAATATGCTTATTGGCAATCCTCCAAGTAAGGAATAAAACAAACAAAGTGTGTAATCATTAATAAAGTCATGGCCAGCCCTGATGAACGGAGATAATAAAGGCAGTGTAGAAATCAGTTAGATTAGCTTTGGTGGCTTTAGGCAGGGAGGAGAAAAACCAATAAAACCAACACACTCGTCAAAGGCAAGGCAGCTTGGACAAATACTCATTATTTAGGATTAGAGTAATACAAAACAGATCATTATTAACCAATATATCAATATTAATGTAAGATACAGCTTTTCAAAATTTTGTAAGTGGTACTTTTTGTCTAAACATGATTTTTTTACATAACAAATAGTTAAAAAGTTAAAGATAACAATAACATCATACATTTTTAGTATTATCATTTCTAATTAAAATATATATAATTCAGTAATAAAAATCAATCAAATCATAAAAACAACTAAAAATCAGTTTGGGGTTTATATTTATTTATATTTCACGTCATATTGTACACAGCTTTTATATTGTTTAGGATCAAGTCGGAGTCCTCAAACCTTTTCATAACAAATACTGTATACTGTGTGTGGCTTCAATCAGAATCAGTTTTATTTGACAAGTACAGTTTAAAAACAATGCAAGGAATTTAGCTTGATGAATGGTACGAAGAACAAAAAACAAACAAACCACAAACACTATAATACAACGTAGATTACAATTTCACGTCGCGCAATTTCATGTGTTTTACTCGATGAAACCAAGTCATTTCACTTCATTCTCGGGAAGGTGCTATTCGGTGCAAAGACGTTATGCGGGCCCAGCCGTAGTTCATCAGAACTTGTTATCACAGCCAGCAGACCTGCAAGCTTTGTTTTATTTAACTCAGCTATAACACTTTTTTTTTTTTAGAATTTCTGTAAAATTCATTTATTAAATTGCAAATACAAAACATGTATTGCTGTCCTAAAAAGATTGACCTTCTTGTTGTGTTGACCTTCGACAGCATGTGCAGACAGTATTTTTACTTTGTCTGCACATGCTGTCGAAGGTCAGCAAAAAAAAAAAAAATTCTGTTCCCAATTCTGTAAGAATAGACAAAGCTTTCTGTTTCAACCAGTGGGACTGACTGAAATAAACACAAACCCTTGAAGAAGACACACCAACAAGAAAAAAAATGTATTGTCTCTCTTTGTTGAAACATGGATAATGAAAATATGACGGAATCATGTGACACACTCAGTCTGTGTTTGTATGAGGATTGGAGACTTGTCTTCCATCCTGCTTGTCTGGAGATAAGACCTCCCAAAATCCCCTTTATATCTCCCTCCCCCCCACCCATTTGCTTGATAAGGTTTCTCAAAGCAACTACATAGGCTACATTCAGACTGCAGGCAAATGCAGCCCAAATCTGATTTGTGATGCTCATACGCCACCCGTATCAAAGCTGTTTCAAAAGCACAAGTCATATCTTTAATTATCTGACCCAGGTTTATTCCATATATGGTCAAAGTGTAAGATGAATGAATACAAATAAAAAAATCACCCCGCCCCCCCCCAAAAAAAAATCTAAATTGTGAATTAAAACCAGCTGTCCTTTTTGCAGCTTGAATAAAAATATTTGGATTGTCTCAAAAAGTCAAGACAAGTCATGTAAAAACCTTCAAATCCATGACTGAAGCTCGTACTACTAAACAGCTGAGTGAGATGTCAAACTATCATCAACTCAACTGTTCGGTAGGAAACATGTCAATCCTTGGAGACAAAAATCATGTTGTTTCAATTCAGACTTCTGTCACTTAGGTTTACTGAAATACAACTGAGGTTGTAATTCACATTCCAGCAGTTTAACAGTCAAAGTGTTGCATGAGTGCAGATAACAAGCAGTGGAAAAGTTCAGCCTCCAGCCATTTGTTTAGCTGATAGCAGATCGTCCCCCCTCTCCTCGGAGCATGGTGCTACAGTTTGACAGTATCTGAGTTGATGCACTGTGGCGGCATGATAAATTCCTCCATGTTTTGTTGGTTAGAGCGGGGCCTTCACAAAGTTGACCCCAGATTCACCTCTGTGTGTAACGCAGGGTCCAGGGAACCCACTCAGCCCCAATAATGAGATCATTACCAACAGTTAATGAAAAGCGATGCGTCTTCTGAAGCTCTGCCCCGTATCGCATTGTGTCCAAACAATTGCGTCCCTTGTGGATGACGAAGGATGAAAGGCTGAGCCAAATGGAGGAGAACGCCCATTGTCCTGCTCCTGAGAAACTGTCTTTCCTCTTTTTTTGCCTCTGAATGAATTCTTTGTGTGTACACGGATAGGCAGGGAGACGCGCTGTGGCCCGACCGAGGTCAACTGCACCGGACCAAGGCCGGGTTAGTGTGACATGAAATATCTACTCAGCTTTAAAATAAAAAGTGCAAAATATAGTGTTAATCTGTATTACAGATACATACCTGAAAACGAGTCACTTAGTAAATTCACTCATTCATTTTATATATGATTCATTATTCTATATATTTCATCATATAAATATATTTTATTTTTCATTTTTTTATAATTATTATAACAATATTATAATTAAAGAAATGATTATTCAATATATAATCTCCTTATTAGCTATTATTTAATAATAATTTTGTGGCTACTGGTGTTTATGGGATTTTGTTGCTGGCATAATTAACCTGAATTATATAAGCCTGCTGTCTCTATGGTGAGTTCAATGACTTTATGTGTATTTGTGTACCTATAGGATCTGGGTTTATTAAGTACAAATAGTCAATGCTTAAATATCCAACACCTTTGAAAACTGTAGTTTTCGAGTGAACTGGTGCCTACTTGCCATTGTTCATTGAGTAATCCTTGGAAGAAGAGAAGAAGACACATCAAGGATATGCTTGTGCAGGGCCACCTGCGTTATCATCAGTGAGACCTTGTCTGTGAGACCTTGATAAAGAAGGGACCATCTGTCTCTTCTGTGTGAGAACGCTGCTTTGCTCACAGAGAAATGCTGACAAAATACAAACATATCATTAAAGACAAGTCCAAGTGTGGGAACCTGCGTGATTCAAGGTCCTTTTTCACTGCTCGAGAAATTAACTCTACAACGTTGCATTACAACAAAGTTATAGCTCATTTAAAAGCCACTTCAGAAAGACAGGCAGAAACATTTTTTTGTCAGTTTTTAAATAGATTTTAAAGTATTTTCAAAAATACATGTTTTGCTTAGCCTTGCCCGTTTAATCAACAGTGTCCCAAGGATTCATTTTTTCTTTTTTTCACCTGCTTAAAACTTTTCCTTTTAAAGTTCTTCTGCTTTAGGTTTAGCTGTGAGAACCTTTTGCTACCTCTGAGCCTGGTCCTTAAAATACAGTTTTTGTTCTGCATCGTCGCTGATGCTTGCTCATATGTTGGGTATTTTCATTAAAACATGTCTATATTCTTTATATTTGGCATTAAATGACTTTGTTGTATTTGGTGATACAGTATATAGATATAATTGAAACTGACAGTTGGGTATACCTTGGACAAATCAAAACATTGTTAAAATAATTTTTTACAACCCTATTAGAAACTCTAAATAGTAAAGATGGGACAATACATCATGCAACAGTGTATCGTGATATTAAATCTATCATCAAGGATACGAGTGGTATCAAGAGGGGGGTCAAATAAGAAAAAATACCCACTAACTACTACACACTGGATTTTTATAGTTTGTTTTTATTATTTATTCTATTCTTACAGAGTTGAAAAGTTTATGCCCAGAGTAAGTATGTCCATGTGGTTATTTTTTCGTAATCGTACCATTACCGTCTATTGTATTGTATCGTATCATGAACTCTGTGGCCCTTATTTATCAACCTTGTGTGAAGACGTTTGGTCATATAACAGGACCAAAGTGTGATTTATGAAAAATTCATAGTCGATCGTCATTTACATGTGACACCCTCCTGTTTCGGAGGCCCCGCCCTCTGAGGTCAAACAAGAAAAGAAACGTTTCCAAGATGAAAATGCGCATCCTCACGTCAGAGGTGGAGCAAAGCAACTTCACCACAGAAATCACGGAGATCAGACCAAACTTACAAGTGGTTGATAAATGAGGGCCAGTGTATCGCCCCACCCCTAAATTGTGTTGTAAAAGAGTGTATTCCCAGGAGATTGTCTCTGTGTATACTGTATATGTTCATATGCTAGCCTAGTTAAATTTCTGTGTGCAGCAAGCAAACAACATTTTACTGAAAATACAGATAAAACACGTTTTTGACAACTATTATTAATTTCATTTGAAATATTTACACTGTATTTATAAAGGACAGTGATGTCTCAAAAATAAATAAATAAAAGGTATATGAATAGTATTGAATGCATAACTATATATAAGAACCACAAATGCTGTGGAGGACCATTGAATGCATTTCTTTAAAACCTGTTGATGTCAGTATTACGAGAGTCTTATGGTTTTAACTACTAACCACATGACCAAAGGAATGAGGTAAGCTACAGTGCATGCTACACTGAGGTGTATTTACAGGTTAGGAGTGGCAGCCATAAATGGTCTTCTAGCCTGAAGGTCCTCATTGAAAGCATAGAATCTCCAATACCTGTATTTAAAGAAGAAAGAAAGAGAGGTATAATATGTTGTCTGGTACATTTGTAGCAGAGCAACAACAGTGTGAAGCTTTTAAAGAATTTTGAGTTATACACTTGGAAACAATGCACAGAGCCTCACAATCACTTGAGGCGGACATTGTTTTCCCTTTCAAACAGAATATCTGAAAGAACTTTTAAAAATCAAGAGAAGAATCTTTTTGGGCCAAGACATCAGAGTGTAACATCTGTTTGTAATGGATTTAACAAAGATCACAAAGAAAGACGATCTGATTGTGTGTCTGATCTGCACACAACAATCCAAAAAACAAAAATCAACTTTTCATTACACTGTTAGTGTTAGAGTTAAAAAAAAAAAAAAAAAAAACATATGTTATGTTAAACCCTTTCAATGGTAGCTTTGTTCAACTTGTTTGAGAGCTTCCTTTTTTTCCCGGGACTTATGTTTCAACCAATCATGTTCCTGCTCGCCTTTCAAAGAGGCCACAGAGATTAACTCAGCTATTTTGTTTAGCTTACCAATCATACTGTTCCTTTTGTAATAATTTTACTTTTTGCTTTTGTGGGGCAAACATCCGTTTACCATTATCATACTCTGAGACATTCCTAATTGCACAAAGGACAGCGAGTTAGTGAGTCAGGAATGTGATGTCACATGGCTCTATAACATCCCAAACATGACAAGATGCTGGCTAACACATGTCTCTGAACAACTCCTTCATTTGTTTTGACTTGAGCTCATTTTCCCTGCTCCAATTACTTGAGGACATTAAGGGATTTATCGTGTAAACACAAGGCGAGCCATCACACAAATGTTATGCTCTCTGTGACACAACTCTCACAACGTGTTGTCATTAAATCTGAATTAATGACGGTTAGTTTTTCCAACACGCTCATTGTTACAATAGCAGTGCTGATTGTGATAAATATTCAGAAGTGGATAGGATACAGTGTAGAGCACTTTGAAGTTAAACTATAACCCTGTTCTTGGCATCTGGAGTCTGCCTGTCTGTCTGCCAGTGGGAATATGATAAACAGAGACGGACAGTTTGGGGATGTACAGCAGGAGAGGGTAATGGATGAACACAAAGGCATCGTTTAACTCTGGCTTGGATCACTTTTATTATTCTTTTCAGCTGCGAGGACGGCTAATTCTCCAAGTCTAATGATGTCTGTACTCGCACCAGCAACTGAAATATTTATGTTGGTGGCATGATTGATCCAGAGAGGAATGTCAAGACAGCTCCAGCTGGAGATCAAAGGAAAGCCTCTCCTGCCACGGCGGAGGGGAGCCGGGGTGCGTCCGGCCCCCTCGTCCACTAATGCCAGATGTTTTCATCTCTCCATTTCCCATCGTGCTTGATAATTGTAGTGCACTGTAGACCTGTCCATGCCCCCTGACATTAAAGTGCAAATGTATCAGGGCGCTGTGCTAACAGAGCTTTATATTATTCTTGGGTACAACAAGTTTCAGACTACTTAGCTCGCTGAGAGGCCCCTGAGTGTCCTGCAGGTCTCTAGGTAAATGGGTTAAAGATCCTGAGCCAATTATGATCTGGTAGATCTGCAGCTGCTGTGCCTGGAAATGGGGGTACCATTGTTTTGTGTACATGTGTAAGGATGCGTGAGCAGTTTCACAATGAAAACATAGATTCCCAGTGCGGCATTAAACAGTGAGTCACCAACACTGCACTATCGCCGAGGCCTTTTTCACTGGCACCTGCTCTCCTCTGCACACTGTCATCATTACAAGGGTTAACATTCAGAGCATGTCAGAGTCACCTAATGACAAAGTAGAAACACTGTAAACAAGACTCAGGTATTTAGATATGACGCATGTTAAGAGGCTGTCGCGGCATCTTTAACCCACAACGACTCACCCCATTGGATACTCTTCAGCTATTGGCTTTGTCTGGTGCCTTCTAAATTTGTCCTCCAAGGGCAAGATGGGAGACGAGAGAGTCATAGATAGTGTTTGTCTCACACGGTTTCAGTGCTGCTGCATTCTGATTAGTTAATCGCTGGTCATGTCAGTTATGGGTGCCATGTATGTCCAGAGCCGTAGCTGGAGACCTGTCGGATTCCTGAGCTTCTGTGCAAAATATTTCCCCTGCAAAAGAACCATGAATTGCAGGACTTTAGTGTCTTATTATTCAGGCAGGCGTTGCTGGCCATGAGACAACCAAACACCTGAGAACAAATGTAACTATTTTTTGATATTTTATTTAGGTTCATAAGTTAAGTCATAAAAAAAATCAAGTTGAAGTCACATTCTATTTTTAGAAAAATACATTTTTAATCATTATCAGGCAAGTGGGAAGCCTGAAATAAAAGTTGAGCAGTTGTGTTTATGTTTTTATGTGTTTACCCTGTCGTGCATTCTGTTTGCATCCATGTCTGGTTCTGCTCATGTATTTATGGGTTCAGGTGTTTAATGTTTAATGTTTAAAGAAGAACTAAGTAACTTGCGCTTAGCACTCCCCCTAAAGGTCCCTTTTGGTTATGTCACTGTCGTAAACACTCTGCACCCCCCGCCTCCTGCCCCACCCCACAGCTACATGCGCACCTTTGCTCTCCCAAGTCGGTAGCAACCAATGACTGAAAAATCGTAATACAACAGTGACACTAAGAGAGACAAGTAATACGGAAGGAAGAGTGGAAATGTGTGTGATGTGTTTGTTTGTGTGCTGACAAAGCAGCTCTGAAAATGGATGGATGGATGGATGGATAGATGGATGGATAAACAGATGGATATTTGTGTGTGTGCTGCCTGATGGAGCCCTGGGTTGAAAGTTGCAAGTGCGGTTTTATGGCCAGAGCAGCGACGTGCAGTCAGGGTAGACAAGGTAGGCAGTGCCTAACCAAGGGTGAATTGGTATTTTATTTGTTTTAATTATAATTTAATTATAAATTATTTATTTTTCCATTTCTGATAGCCTACAGTACCTATAATGTTAGCATTTTGTGCTTTTCATAGCCCAAATGACTAAACATCGCTGGTACGGCAGAGACGCTGCACGGTCTCACTCCTCTGTAAGGCAGGAGGAGGCCACACCCCCTCCCAAAAGCACATTGCTGCTCTGCGTCTGTTCCCATAGCGTGTTTTTATGTGTTTGCGTATGCGCAATCAGTTCCCCAAGATGAAAACCATTTATGTAAAAAGGCAGTTCTCTACACTGCCTTTGGACATAACTGCACTATGCTAAATGCTATACGTAAGTTCACAGTACATTAGTGAATTGATACAATGTGACCGCTGCTGCTACGTTCTCTAGCTAGTGGGTGGGATAACACTACAGTCAGGATGACAGCGCTAGAGAAGAAACTTTTTTTGAGGAAAAATGACAGCTTTTAAAAGATGGAGACCAACACCTGAGTTACCAGACATTCAGCAAAGGTAAGATCAGAACATTGTTGGTACTTTCTACAGTAAATGGAAGGATTGACTTTGTGGATGCTCTTCACTGAGGCTGTTCTGAGTTGTTGTTGTTGTCATTTTCTTCGTGTTTCTGTGTTTCCAACACAAACAATGAATGCTCTGTCGTGTCATGAGACATATCTTGTTGGAGAGTATGGAGGCTATATTAAATAATTGTTTATGTTTCTTTAATGGTGTTTATGATGTTGATTTTGTTAGATGGCTAAACACTTGTTCATGTGGATCTTGTTGGGTTTTTTCTTTCTTATTATGAAATTTATATTTTGATAAGCACATTGAGATGACTGTTGCAAATTGCGTTATTCAAGTAAATTTTAATTGAATTGAGTTAAATTAACACTTACCAGCAGAAACATATGGAATTGTCATTGTTGGTCTGGATTTGCAACGCCCTGCCTACCCAACCCTAGTGCTCATGGCACGTCACTGGGTTAGAGATGAACAACCCCCCAATCACCCCAGAAACAGTTGTATTACCCTCACAGGGACTATGAGAAGGCTTTATTAAGGTGAAAAACTTACTTAGTTCTGCTTTAAGGAACAATCCTGCCTGACTGTTATGAAATTAACTTTGTATATAATTAAAAGACTAAACATTTACTGGAAAAACATCAAACATGAAGTATTTCAAACCTTGTAAAATGACTGTACATCTGTATTCTATGTTCGTCAAAACAATACATACAGTTTTACATTGATTCATTTACAAACAATGAAATAATTAAAGAAATTTTAAAATTAGTTTGTTGACCTTCGACAGCATTTGCAAAAAATCAATTATACAATAAATTAGTTTGAAAGTGCTCACTCATGAAGACAAATTCCAGCATATGTGTATAATGTATTAATTCAAACTTATGGTGTAAAAATAAGAATAATAAGAATAGGAGAGACAGGTGTGACTTTCTCATCCTGCAGAGGAAAGGCATGTTGTTTTTCACCAGTGTTTTTTGTTGTTGTTGTTCAGGTAAGATGTTTGTTATGTCTGTCCCAAGGACTTTTGTACCCTCCACCACCTCCAATGCTGAGTTTTAATGTGCCGTGCAGTGTGACTGGGCTGTTTCTATTTAAATTGACGATGATCTCCTTTGTTTCATCAACATTGAGGAGAAGGTTACTTTTTCCACAACATTTGGTCAGCTGATCCAGCTCCAGGCCTGACTAGCATCATTCCTGATAAGGCCTCACTATCATATTGTCAGTATATTTGATGATATGGTTGGAGGTGGATTTGGTAACACAGGCATGTGTCATAAGAATAAACAGAAGCAGACTCATCCATGAGTCATGACTGAGGAAGTGTACAGACAAAGACAAAGAGAAATATCAGAACGAGTGGCATCAAGATGTTAAAAAAAATGTGTGATTAATTAATCATGCTCTATAATTAATTAATCAATCTAATTCATCTCTTTTTTAATCACCCTTTTGCTGAGAAATGCCTTTAACTTGAGGTATTTTCATTTAAATTACATTATTGTGGCAGATCAAAACATATATAACAAAGTGTCTTTATAAAGTAATTTACTGTTTTTAACAGACTTAAACAGATGCAGGCATAGCTATTTACATTTCACTGTATTTGACTAGTCCCAAGGGCTAAGTGTCATATTTCCGTGTACTTTAATCAATCTCCAAATAATAGAAAATACAAATGAAATAAAACATCAAGTACAGTATAGTGCTATAAGTTAGCACATCATAACAGTAAGAACACCAAACTTGTTGCTTTTTCTCTTCATCAGATAATAATATTTATCCAGTGAATTTGTTCATTTGTCAGACATGGTGCTACGTGCTCACAGCATGTAGCAGTTAGCACTGTTTGTGTGTCTGCACCAGTGGTCGCGCACTGAAGCTCTTGAGGCCAAAATACGGCGCTTAGGGGCGCTTCCGTGTTGCAAATTTTACATCATTTGGAGCCAGAGTCTGCACAGTAGGGTCCAGCGGGAGGAGCCCTGGTAACACGCTCCGCCCATTTAGCGTACTGCCCCGATGACTTACACAGCCCAGCTACGCCAAGAACATAAGTATCTGAAAAACTGCAAAGATTCCTTAGATTCTACAGGTTGCTTAGAACAGTTTACTGCAGAACAACTCATTTTGACAGCTCAAAAAAGATAAAAAAAACTGAACGGAAAAGTTTAATGGCGTCCTGGCTTTCCTTCACGACGTAACTGCTATTCACACAAAGAGGCTACGCAAGATAGACATGTTATCATCGTCATATATGATGTAAATAAACATTTTCAACAACTTATTTAAACAAATTTCACAGAAAAATGAGCACTTGAACACAATGTGGGGTGATATTAACTAATGAAAATTATGTGTGAGTATTTTTTTATTTTTTTTTACCTTGTCTGCACATACTGTGAAAGGTCAACACTACAAGAAGTGCAATCTTTTTAAGACAGCAATGTAAGTTTAGTTTTGTTATTAAATAAATGAATTTATTTTGTTGCATAATTGTGACCATCACCAACCCTCCTAATGAAGGGTAAGAAACACTTTATTAAAGGGAGGGCATGCCAGTGCATCGTAGACCAATGTATGTGCAAGAAACCGCTACTGCAAACCCAAGCGCTGAACCGGACCCGTAGATGCAGCCAGACCAGCAGAAAGAGCGGGGGCCAGGGAGCCCCAGGCCACCCCCGCACGGCCGAGCAGCCCCCCAGACGCCCCTAAGACACCAAGCCGAGAGGCAATCACCGCTCCCCCACTCACACACCCGAGAAAGCACCCAGGAGTCAAGGACCCAGCACACCCTGCCCTCAATGTGATGAGTATTTAACTTTACAGTTTGACCCACATCCCATCTGTTATCATTGAGGAGGCGGGGTTTATGACCTATACTGCAAGCCAGGCAGCAGGGGGAGCTCTAAAAATAAAAGCTTTACTTCACTGGGGAGCTTGTCCTGTCCATTCTTTTTTACAGTCTATGGTCTGTACAGCTGTCCGTGCTAGCTGCTACATGTTTAGCATTGAGGTGCTAGCTAAGGCTGCAAAAGCTCTGTTTGGTAGAGTCTTTGTGCACAATTTGCACAAAACTGGGTTTTTGTTTTTCATCCAGTGTTTTCAAAAGCCAAAATGGGAGTCCATTAATGCATGTCCACATGTCCTGTTGTGCATGTGTGTGATTCGGGCCTATGTGTGTGAGAAGCATGTCCCTAAAAATAAACTCTGCATATTTATATTCTAGTTTCCAATGTTGTCATTGTTTTTCATTCGCATACCCCCTATGACAATTGTGCGTATCCCTGGGGGTACCCGTACCCATACCTGTCAAGTATCCCGTTGTGGCCGGGAAATTCCCATATTTACCACTCTTTCCCGCCATCTTCCCGTATTAGTATTTTCCCGTAAAAATCCCGTATTTTAATGTAGGTAATAATTAAAAGATGCCTTACTAAACTGAATGCCGTCACTAGCCTCGCCAGAACTGACACCTGAAATGGCCTGAGTGACAGTTCTCGCTATATTAGTGCTGACAGCGTCAACAAACCCGGAAACAACTCAGAACAGAGATGATTAATGAAGACGTTCTGGTGAAAAAAAACAAAGAACTGGTGTAAATACGTTGTAAAATGAGACACAGAGTTTATCTTCATAAAGACCATCAGGATGTGACACAGTTACACGTTCTGTTAGATTAATAACTGAGATTTTAACGTCTACCACAGTGGAAGGAACAACGTAAATCACCATGAAAAATCAGACAATCACAAGCTGCACAAAATATACACTGCTTTATAAAAGTGCTAAAGGATTGTAAAATCTGTAATAAATGTGTTTAATAAGTCATTAGTGAATACCAGAGAACCACATGAGTGAGAATGAGAAATTGTAATAAAATATGTAATTAAAATAAAATGTTAATGTCTAACTTAAGGGATAGTTCGCCTATTTAAGACATGACGTTGTATGCAATCCTCACCAGCACTATAGTGCATACACATTGTTTCACTCAGTGGTCACCTCCCTGGTCCGAGTTAAAGACCAAGCAACATAAAATTAACAGTAAATATTCAATGTGTCGACTTGTAAGTATATTAAATATCATTTATGTTTTAATTTAGGCTGTTTTATAATTTAGGAATTAGGGCTGGGCTATTTATCGAGATTTAAGATGTATCGAGTTTTCTATTATATACAATAGCTTATTTTGTATCAAAATACTAGTTTTAAGAGTCACTGCTTTTACTTCTCAGAACAGAGTCCCTGTAACAAGCCATATTACAGATTACATATCACTCACACATGCTGTCCCTTACAGGAGAAAAAACCAAAAGTGGCACATATTGTGCAGCTGTTTGTTAATAAATGAGCCTGTGTAGCATTTTGCATCAGCAAATTTAACCCAGAATTCTCTTTTTTCTCAGACTTCATTCGAAATAAAATTATCTAGATTTATATCATATTTCACCATTTTGAGAAAAAATATTGAGATATGAGTTTTGGTCCATATCACCAGCCCTAGTAGGAATGTTCACAGCATTTTAATGTCAATAAAGGTCGACCTACCAGGTTCTAATCACATAATTGTATTTAGTAAGTGGGTATTTTAGATTTCTTGTACATCTATCTTAAATATAAGGGATACTGGAGCTTGGTTTGGGGGTGGGACGGCTCATAGTGGGTGCCAGAAAATTTTCCTTATTTTCAAATCCAAAACTTGACAGGTATGCCCGTACACCATTTTGGGAACCGAGGGTGTAGAGTGATAACTATTGTGTTTTCATATATTTTGGCTTTTAGCAATGACACAGACTGTAGGGAGTTGAACCCCATCTATTCTCACTCCAGTTTGTTGTCCTCACGGATCCAGATCTCCTCAGACCGGAACAGACTCAGTCTGGACTCGTTTAGTGTCATTAATCCACAACAGTCAGGTTAGATGCACACGGAATTTGTAAAGCATTTATGAAGTAATTTATTAATGGTATCATTGCAGTCGAAACAAATCCGAAGTTGAACACCCTTGAACCAAGCAGCAGCCATGTTGAAACTCTCAGGTCAGTCTGATCTTGAGCCGCATAATAATAATAGATAATTGAGGAATACACACACACACACACAGACACGCACGCACACTTACACGTACACATACACACAGACAGACAGAATTTTATAGAGAGATAGGTTTACCGGAAACTTGGGATTGAGAAACGTTCGGCGCCGTTTGGAATTTAGTGTGTTATTTTTTCCCGTAATGAATTAATTGCAATTAACACAATAAAATGAGAGTCCTAATCAGAACCCAGTTGCACAGTGAGGGATGCCAGTTTGTTGACTTCAGTTTGGCCTTTATTACCATAATCCCTCGGCATCTGGTAACAAACAGCATACACAGAGTTCATTCTCCCCTCCAGATATTAAAGACAGATTGATTGCAGATGAAATGGCATCCTCTATGGAGCGATTTGGGAGGTACGGAACCTGACATGGGCCAAAACCAGAGGGTAGCATGGAGATCATGTAACATGGCAGCCATAGTTCAAGTTGGCCAGACTCTATCTATGGCTCTGCTCTGGATAAATCCAGAAATAGACTCAACGTTGTTTTTGCTTGTCAGTTCATTAAAGCCCTGGTTTGTCTCAGATCGTGTGTGTGAACAGTACCACTATTCAAATGATTGTGAAGAATGGATCCAGATGTGGAAAGCGGGAGAGTAGCTGCTCAAGGGGGAAAAGTTTCTGTTTGGGAAATTTCAGTTGACTTCAACTAAAATGAATTTATTCTCCAGTTACAGGTAATAGTAAAACATTCCAAATTGAACACAGTAGAGCGTAAATCCTGAAGTTCAGCCAATGACTGACAATTAATTACAGTTTCAGCAGGATGTGTTTACTTAACCCACAGTGTTCCTACACCAGTTATGTTTTGATTCTGCCATATTGGCCTATGATGTTTCCAAACTGCCTGTTTCCCCTTAGGTCGTGCACCCTCTTAAATCAAGAACAGAGTCCATAAACACAGCCTGTCTTCCATCCACACAGAGGAAAGACCTGAATGAACACATGTTTCTGCCAACTCCTGGCACATTCCTCCATCCCAGCTCATGAATGAACGCTAATATAATGTTAGTACGACGTAACACCCCTCCCACTGCTCCGACCTACCACCGTAGCTTGTCTTAAGTTGTGTTGCTGCTTCTTTGGCCCGTGGCTTGTTTGACTCACAAGAGGCGTGAGCGGGCAAAGCAGGAGCCGGAGACAGTCTCCTCAGAGATCTTTCTGAAGCTTTGATGGTGTTCCTTAGTTAAAGTCCAGCTCACAGTACACAGAGCCAGGAGGTGCAATAAATGGAAGTCATTGTGCATGAAAACTCTGCTCATGTGAATTGCTAAAAAGCTATGGAACCAACAACCTGTCCCTGTAGGACTGTCATAAAGCACCTGAGATGAAGTTCTAAACATATGCATTAAAAGTGAATCTGTTAAATCATGGGGTTGTTGGATGTACATGTTGTGTATTTTACAATGCAAACTGCACATGGAGCCCTGCTTTGCATCTGTTCTTCTTCAGGGAACTGCACTGTAAGTTTGAGACAGTTGTTTTCTGTATGGTACTTATTTACAGGAAGCAAATCAATCCACTCCACGTCTACATTTGATATCCTGTCTGAGTAGACTTTGACCATCTGCAGGCCAAGGAATTATAGATTTTCTGAATATCTCATATTTCACTTTGAAGATTTTGAAATGTCATATTAGCGACTAGTATTTGTGTTATAAACTTCCACAATGCTTTTTTTCTCCCTGGGTTTCTTAAAAAGCTACTGGAGTGGCTTTATTCTAAATATTAGAAGTTAGGAAGCCAAGAATTTAGAGAGCTTGAGTAAAAGCAGCACATCTCCCTCCCCAAATTGTTTATTTTAATGTGTATGTTTGGTGTCGACTTTTAAACAAAGTTTCCACAAGAAATTGTAGTAATTCTGGATTCGTGTCTCACTAAAAACTGCTGGAGACTATCGTTTTTTTCAATCAGACCTTATAGATCAATGCATCAAAGATCATCAGCTCGAAAAGATGTAAAAGGTTGAAATTGGCATACTGTAAACATTTTCACTTCACACTTTATTCTTACCATGATTTGTTGTCTTGTCCCCAAAAATTCTACCAAAATGACTACCCAACATATTCTTCTGGTTTTTCCATGGACTGAAAGTTGAGGTAAACAATAACGCATGTTTATTTTGGGGCTTACATGGCAAGATCTGAATCTGTCCAAAATGGAATGTCTTGCCGAGTGAGTTGATAATACGGAGAATACGAGGAAAAAGTCAAGCTTACTCTCCTTATTGTCTGGAGAAGAAACACAAGAAATCACAGTAAGAATGAAGTAAAAACACTTCTACACATCCGTTGACGGATTCCACATCCCACAATGCAATGCGCAAAACCTTTCTAACAATGTCAGAGTGTTTTCAGTAGAGTTCAGAACAAACTTTAAAGCAGCAATTTCAATCTTTGATCTCTTTTTTGAGCAAATGATCTTCGATTTATTGAGTCCTATTTTATGTCTTGATCTAAAAAATATCTCCAGCAGCTTTTAAGATCTAAACCATTCTTTAGGCTATCTACAGAGAAAGGATAAAGCCACTATTTAGTTCAGTATACGTTTTCACAGAACATCAGTCTGGATATTTTTGAAATCCTTGAAAGATGTGAATGGAAAGCCAAAAACGTTAAAGAATTCTTCTAACTTCTTGAAAAAAGTAGTTTCCATGTTGACTATGAAAGAATCTGTTCCCAGGATATCTTTATTTATGGAAATACGTGCCATATTTGAGACAAGGTTTTTTTTGTGTAAAGCTAGATAAGCTATCAGTGGGGCCGATTTTGCTATACTGGCTGTCCTTTCTAATCCAGAGGCTTGGCTTTTGATCTTAGCGGCACACAATGCGAGTGCTGTTCTCTGCTGATCAGAGTTCATACATGAGGGCGTCTATCATATGAAAGGCTTGTGGAGTTGGTGGTGAGACGCTGTGTTTTTGAAGCAAGGGGCGACTATGGGATCTGTGCTGTGATCTCACTATAATCACATTAGTCTCGTTTGAACTTTGTTTTTCTTCCCATTTGCAGGGATTCTCTTTGGGCAAATAAACCTTTATGAAATTTATTTACAGAATATTTGAAACTGATTAATGGCAGATAGAAAACATGGAAGCTTTGTTTCATGTCACCCTCCGACCGGCCTCTTTGCTTCTGCTCTTTCCCTTTCATGTTCTCTTTTCCCCATCCCTCAGCCAGCAGTGGTGCTTCTATCAGTTTGAGGCTATCTATTCTCTCTGCAGGTGATCAGGTCAACAGGATACACACTAGACTCAATGTGAGAGGGAGAGGCCTTTGGTGTGGGAAAAAGTCCTTGATAGATGGTGAATCAATCTACTGTAGAGTGGGAGAGAAACTTTACAATGGATGCTGCACTGATTTATTGAATTAAGTGATATCAAAAGGTAAAATCATTCTGTCAACAGACAAAAATGTCATTACGTTTACTCCTGACTTGGTAATCAGTGGCTCAGTGGTAGAGTGGGTTTTCCAAAAATCAAAGGGTTAAGGGTTCGAATCCCGCTCTAACCGAGTCATTGTGGTGGTGGTCAGAGGAGCCGTACGCATGAAATGGCAGCCACGCTTCTGTCAGTATGCCCCAGGGCAGATGTGGCTACATCGTAGCTTACCATCACCGGTATGACTGATGTGAATGAATAATCGTTTCTGTACACGCTTTGAGTATCCTCAAAAAAAGTGGTATATAAATCCAAGCCATTATTTTTAATAATATTATTAAAAAGATAAAGTAAAACACAACAATCTGGTTTGTAGTAGATCATGTGGAATTTTCTTTTACTCTTCACTCTGACCAGTCAACACTCGTAGACTCAACAATACATCTTATGATGTTTTAATATTGTGATAAGTCATACAATATATCCACCCATCTTTATTTGCTCAGATTTTTTTTCATATTTTGATGATAATTACTTTTTATTGGGTCTACTATATCGTGTAAAATATCGGCGTTAGTGATGGTGTTACTCATTTCTACAGGGTTAACATGACACAGAACCTGTAAAACCTAAAAATGGTGAAAAACAAAGGAGATTCACTTCTTTATCTTCTCTAGACAGATTTCTCCCTGATGAACATCTGCCCACAAAGCAGATGTTCATCCTGGACACGATGCCAGTCTGTGACAGGACCAAATCCGTTCACAATGCATACTGAATAAAGAAATCAATACCAAAATTTGAGTACTGAATACGATACTCCACTTGCAAAAAGTATCTATACTAACAGCGTCGTGTTCATCTCTTAATATATCTATGGTTCATCTCCAGTTTTTTCTTCACCGGTTTCAATTTACACAACATTATTTGCTGCTGCAGGCACAAGTGCAGCCCCTCCCCTCAGCTGACCAATGAAAACAATTAAACGTGGAAATGGACAGAATCAACATGAAACAATCGTCACCATGATTAAGGAATGTTTTTTTCTGGGGAAATGTTCCGGGGAGCGCTCATTAGGTGCACCGCTCTCCACCCTCCTGTCCTGGCTGCATTAAGCACTGCCTAAAATTGCCAAAAAAACTGTGCATATCATCACTGACTCCTAAATACAGAGCCACCAGTGCCCGTTTAACTTAGCTGTGCCTGTAAAGCTCTGGCCGTTTCTCATGTAGCGCTGCATCGTTCCGTGAAAACATCATTAGCTTTAATCAGTTTCATCTGCTCAGAGCGTTTGAACATCTCATCAGAGCTACAGAAGATCTTTTTTTTGCTCTGTGGTATCGAAAATAATATCGATGATAATATCGATCTTTTTTCTGAGTTTTGGTATCAAGTTTGAAATTCTAGTATTGTGACAACTCCATCACATTCACTCACTTATTCACTGCTATCGTAATTTAATTATGTTTCATAAACCAAACATATATCTTGTTGGGATTGTGGTAGGAAGCTAAATCTTACAAGCAAGAGGAGCAAATACAAACTCTTCACTCGACGTCCTTTGTACACCCAGTGAATGCACCTAATGCCGCTAACACCCATGCTGCACTGGCAAACTGCTTCTTACAATAATTCTTTATGAAAAAAAAAACTAAAACTTTTAATGTGGTCTAATTTGTTTCTCACTGATGTCATTGAGTTTTCAAAGTCTGTGAGTTACATTATGTTAGATCAATCAGAAATGAGTTGAATAGATCAAAGATTACAAAGTGTCCTGTAATGTGAACCAGTACAGACACATACAGACACATAGTTCCCTCTAGGTTCCAAAAGCTGTTGGTCTGGTGAATAAAAATTGTACTTTGGTAAAAGAACAGGACTATGATCTGTTCTCAGACTCAAGCAAAACGTATAAGCATAACGTATAAACATCTTTTAACAGATTTTTCCAGCATGAAGAAATGGAGTTTCTTTGCTGGTTTGAGGTTGTCCTGTGATGTTTTTGATTGACCTGTTTATTGTGGGAAGAATGCAGTTATGAAGTGGTCAAACTCTCAGAAATGGCTCTGTAAATGATGGCGTGCACCAAAAGCCTCCAAAGGACACTTGCTTTAGAAAGATTAACTTAGCTGAGATGCTACCGATGACTATTGGTCTTAAATACTATATACATTGTTGTTATCATTAAGTAAATTGATTATATTGATAAAAATGAAGATCCTCATCCAGCAGTAGAAAGAAACAGTATAGAGCAGGAAGCGTAGCAAGCATGTAGCTGTGGGAGTCATAGCACTGAATTGTTTGGTGAGTGCTGCTGAGATAGTAGAATTAAGCAACTTATGAAAAGCCAGAGAGCCCCTGCAGGTTGTTTCCATGGTTTTTGTCAACCAGTATGTCCCATTAGTGCTGTTGTGGCTCTAGTTTCTGACTGAGATTAAAGTCTTAGTTTGAGGATACCTGAGAGACAGCCATAAGCTCTCCCAAGCCATCTCAGCACAGAGGGGAATGGGCCTGAGGCGGTGGATTGGGGGACACTGAGAGGTGTGTCATACCCATGTAGTTCTGTACAAACCAGTTTCTGAAAAGTTTTACCTCCATTGGAGGTCCACAAACAATTTACTCATTCACTAAAAGCTGTAAGTGATAGATTCAGTGTCATTGTGATGATACAATGGGTGAGGTTTACTTATATAATGTAATATAATTAATATACATGTATACCAGCATTTTGCACATTACAATTTTTGGGCCTATGCAGGAAATCCCATATTTATTCTTTGACATTCACAACATTTCATTAAAAAAGAATAAATGGCAATGGATAGATGAGGCTTAAACTGGTAGAGAACTGAGAAATATCATATTTATATTACTTGAAATAGAATAGACAGAATAAACTACTAATGTTTGTTTTTTTTCTGCATTTTATTTGGTAAAGCCTCTTATTCCTTAATGATGTGAATGGTAAATACATGGAAGTAAATAACGTTGTATGGCCTTGGCCTCAACAACACAAAGAACACATAATTGGGCAGCTTTATCATAGTCCTAGTTAAACATGTAGTCTTGTTCAACATCGTTCAACAGGTGTTTTGTTTTATTAACTACCAGAGAAAAAAACTAAACAAATAAACAGCTTAAATTGTTGCATAATTTAATACTGTAGGTTACAAAAAACAAGAGCCAAAAAGACCCAGTGGATTGTGTTTAGTTGCTTGTTGCCCTTGTACCCGTACCATCAATGAAAAGCCTTAACAATGAGCATGAACACTGAACAACAGACTAGACAAGAACGTGTTCTGATCAGATGATCCCAGTTTTTTTCTGCAAGGTGTAACAGTCGTAATTGTGGAGTGGCCCTTTAAGACTATTTTGGTTGTCCACTAAGAATGATGTCATCAGACCGCACCCGACAGATTGGGATGCACCCTCATGGACGATGGACAGACGTTTTAGAGCATGCTCTGCTCCTGTTTTTCCCCAATCTCACTGTGACCGCGCGGGTTTGTAGCTTCTGCTATTTCATGTGTGTTAAGGCAGCAGCCGTCCAACCGGGCTTTATATGGTTGATGAGTGTCCTGTAATAAACGAACCAGCACTGTGGAAACCCCCAGTACCAGTGTATTCATGAGTTTCTTCATCACCACTTTATTTCACATAATTACTGAGCTAGACTTAGCCTTCAGGCACGACCCGTCCTCGTTACAAATGGCGCCCGAACAACTCTTCCTTGGACCTATTCTTCCTCGACCGATGACTTCAAGCTGTTAAGAACAATATTCCAGCGCGACCCGAGGGGTGGAATCAAGCTTGGAGCTTCCGTCGTCCTGCACGTGGAGCTGCAGGATAGCTTAGCCAAGGCTGTGAATCACCGCTGGAACACGCACACCAGACCGGCCGACGACGGGAAATACCGGTACTTTCTGTTGGAGCTTTCTGCCGCGCTGAGACCGTATAGCAGCCTCATCACAGTCAGCACATCGGATCATTGCTGTTTAACCGGGGTTTCAAGCGAACGGAGCGACAGCTCGGATTCAGCCTCTCTCTCCTCTCCACCGCAGCGCTGCTACAACTCGCCTCCCCGGATCCACCGTGTCAGCTTGCACCGTTCTCTCTGGTATGGCCTTGTTCACTGGAGAAGGTGCCTGATGTTTAAGCCTCTTTGTTGCATTTAAAGACAAAATAAAGAAAACGGAAGAAGTAAAAGAACTGAGGTAAAAATAAATTAAAAAAAAAAAAAAAAAAAAAAAGTTTAAAGGATTTGTGATCAAGAGTGCGACAGCCTGTCAGCTTAATTCTTCTGCACTACATTCTTATTGAGTGTGAACTGCTTAAATTCACGGTTGATTTGAAGAGTATTATCACAGTATATATATATTTTTTTTGCTACTTTACAAACATACTTGCTTTATAACATAGTGTGAATACACAAATTATTTTTTTTCTTGGTCAAATCTGAATTTTTTTTTTGAAAGTCGGGTCTGCAAAGTGACTCTGTTAAAGTTGCTTATTTATAGTGGTCATACATAGAATCCATAGTATTTTGTGAAGTCTGCTATATATTTACAGATTATTTGAGTTTTGATAACTGTGCATTATGGCCACTCATCCTGAGTTTAATGACTCTTATGAAGATTTTGACCTACCTGATTTAAATGCTCCTAGACAGACTCCCGCTAACCTTGACATTAAAGTGCAGTGTTTACAAGCAGAGGTTGAAATGCTTCGGCAGTGCCTGCATGACTCTCTTGACCTCCAAAAAGACGTACTGGAACGTTGGTCTAGGCAAAATAAATCAGGAAGCACAGTCCACATTGATCAACCTGCTCGACCTTGCCCAGTGGCTTCTTCAACGCCTTATATGTCTGAGCCCTACAACAGGAGGCCAGGTCGCATTGAGACCAGGACACCTTATTTCACCCAGACCCCAGCACCTGACCCCCACTCCCGGTCAGATTCAGTTGACCTGATCAACACAACCAGAGTCCTCGCAGCAGCGCTTCATCAGGCTAAAATAGAACCCCCAGTGTTCACAAATGAGGGAATGATTCATCCAGAGGAATGATTACAGTCAGTCAATACTTACAAATCCTCCCTGGGTTTAAACAGACACTCAGGTTCTCAGCGAACTGCCACGCTTCCTTAGTAAGGAGCCCAGGAAGTGGTTTAACGTACTTAAAACTCACATTACCACTTGGACAGAGTTTTGTGAGCTCTTCAGAACAGTCTTCTTGCCTGCTGACAACCAGGAGCGCATCTTGAGGGGCATCCTCGACTGCGTCCAGCGCCCTGAGGAGCCCCTACCTACATTTGTTGCCCACATGCTCAACGAATTTAAACGACTAAGAAATCCACCTTCAGAGCAAGAACAGATCGAGCTAATTTGTAAGCATGCACAAGAGAAATACAGGGTGGCTTTGTATGGTACACGCATTACATCTGTCATTGAACTGTTGCTGCGAGCACATGAACTTCACTCGGTCCTTGGTCTGAACACAACACAACAACCCCGTGTGCACCTGAAAGGTAAAACTGATGGAGGGTCCTACTGCTTCAAATGCTCCCTGCCAGGCTTTACATCTCGCACATGCCCTAACTGCTCCACAAATCCCAGGGGATCTCAACCTCCTCAGTCCACCATTGAACCTCCACAATCTCCATATCCAAATGTAAATTCTGTTCCTAACTCTTCAGGGGCAGAGGGGGGCAGATCTTGGACTGAAACACAACAAGGTAGGAGGAAGCAGGGAAACTTCCACGGGGGGAGGTCATTTCACAGAGGCAACCCTCCCCCCAGACAGTAACTTTGCCTCCCTCAGTTTCACAACCCTCCCATGAACAGCCAGTGCTTAATCATGTGGAGGATGACACCTCTCAATCTTCATGGAACACTCCATTCAAAGTTAAAGTGAACTTTAAAGGTGCAGCTTTAGAGGCTACGCTCGACACAGGTGCCTCTCTTTCAGCAGTGAGAGCAGACTTAGTCCCTGAAGTCATCCAGAATCAGTCTTTAAAGAAACCATGGACAGCCCCACCCATCAAACTAGCAAACAGCACAGCCTGTGACCCGTTAGGGATTATCTGGTTAACCATTGGATTTATGAACAAAAGAGTCTATCAGCGGTTTGTCATAATCCGTGAACTCTCTTCTCCCTTAGTTCTCGGAATGGACTTTATGATTCGTACCTCACTGACTATTCATATACCGACCAGAACTGTGCTCATTGACGACAACCCTCCTTGTCTCGATGTACTTAATGACTGTGGTGTAGAGACAGCTACTTTGAATGTGGTGCGATGACGCTTCAAGATGCTTCACAAATCACCCTTCATAGCAAAGTAGAAAGTGCCAACTTGGACAATGTGCAAAAAACAGAAATGTTGGGACTACTCGAAAGCTACGGTGATCTGTTTGATGGTCATCTTGGACGCACCTCCATCGCTGAACATGTCATCATAACTGAAAATGAAAAACCCATCAATCTCCCACCCTACCGCACTTCACCTGTAAAAAAACGCATTATTGAAGAACAAGTGCAAAATATGCTGCAGGGTGAGATCATTGAACCCGCATCAGGACCTTGGGCTGCCCCTGTGGTCATTGTTACCAACCCTCCACGTGAGCCACGGTTCTGCGTTGATTTTCGTGGCCTGAATCAGTTAACTGTGAAAGACTCTTACCCTTTACCACGCGTGGATGACTCTCTAGACTTCCTGTCCAGAGGAAAGTTTCTCACCACTTTAGACCTAGCAAGAGGATACTGGCAGGTTCCCATCGCAGAGGAATCTAAACCAAAGACGGCTTTTATCACGCATTGTGGCCTCTTTCAGTTTAAAGTTCTCCCCTTCGGGCTATGCAATGCCCCAGCAACTTTTCAGAGGCTTATGAACAATGTTCTTGCCGGTCTCATCTACAAGTCATGCGCAGTGTATTTAGATGACATTGTAGTGGTCTCGCCCACCTTTGAGCAGCATCTCGTTGACCAGAAAGAGGTCCTGGACAGACTCAAGTCAGCTGGCCTCTCCCTGAAGCTGAGTAAGTGTCAATTCTGCCTCAGTGACCTCATTTTCCTTGGCTACCGTGTCTCCCCAGCAGGCATACACCCTGACCCGGACAAAGTGAGAGCTGTGATGGACTTCCAAACACCAACCTCAGTAAAACATGTGCGACAGTTCCTCGGCTTAACAGGCTACTACCGTCGCTTTGTACAGGATTATGCACGACATGCTGAGCCACTTTTTGCCCTCACAAAAAAGGATTCCCCGTTTAACTGGGACAGCAAATGTCAAGCAGCCATGGCCTTCCTTAAAAACTGCATCACCTCGGCCCCTGTCCTCAAATTCCCGGATTTTGCACGCCCTTTCTTCATTCACACCGATGCATGCAATGCTGGGCTCGGAGCAGCATTAATGCAGAGAGATGACGATGGCAGAGATGTTGCTGTTGCATATGCTAGCCGGGCCCTGCACAAGTCAGAACAACCTTATTCCACCCCAGAGAAGGAGTGCCTTGCCGTTATCTGGGCTTTGGAACATTTCAGGCCGTATGTTGAAGGTCTTCACGTAACGATCTTCACGGACCACAGCAGCCTTAGGTGGCTAATGTCGCGCCCCAACCCTTCTGGCAGGCTAGCTCGATGGTCACTTCGCCTCCAAGACTTTGACTTTAACGTGGTTCACAAGCCTGGTGAACGCAACAAAGTGCCCGATGCCCTCTCCCGCAACCCTCTTCCAGCAGTGGACCCGCCTGTTGACCTTCTGCCCCCATATGCTGTGATTGGATGCATGGATCTCCGCACCCTGCCCTCTGTGACATTGTCAGACCGGCCACAGATCCGCAAGCTGCAGCTTGAGGACCCGACCACTAGCATGCTACTTCGTCAGTTGGAAAGTGAACAACAAAGTGCAGATGAGACCCAAAATCTCAACCAATACACTATTCAGGATGGCCTCCTCTATTTGAATGATCCCAAAACAAGGTGTGGTCTTCATCCACTAAAACAGTTGAAACTTTGTGTTCCTGCTGCCATGCGCAGTTCTCTGCTCAGGTATTATCATGATCATCCCACAACTGGTCACTTGGGCATTGCAAAAACTTTAGTGCGCTTAAAACTCAGGTTCTTCTGGGCGAACATGTCCTCTGATGTGAAAAAGTATGTGGTCTCTTGTGTTATCTGCCAAACTACCAAACCTAGCCAAAGAAAAACAGCTGGTTTTATGGTCCCCATTCAGCCACAGAGACCATGGGAATACACAAGTGTGGATTATGTAGGACCACTGCCTCGTTCATCAAGTGGAAATGCCTACATCCTCGTCTTTGTGGATTACTTTTCTAAATGGATCGAAGTGAGTGCAGTCAGAGAAGCTACAGTTCAGGTTGCAGCTAAAAAGTTCATCAGTGACATTTTTGACCGGCATGGTTCACCCTCTTACCTCATTTCTGATAGGGGGACACCTTTTGTCAGTGAGCTGTTTGAGCATGTCGTATCAGTACTGGGAACCGAACACAGACTGACTACTGCGTATCACCCCCAACAAACGCAACAGAACGTGTTAATCGCACACTGAAAACGGCCATCAGAGCATACGTGGAGGACAAACACACATCTTGGGACAAATTTCTCCCCCAGATCTGTTTCGCTCTACGAACTGCCCCACATGAGAGCACAGGTTTTAGCCCCTCTATGATGCTATATGGACGCGAACTCGAAACTCCACTTGACCTCGTCACTCAACCTTCCTGGGATGGAGTGGATGAGCCAGCAATCCCCTACTCTGTGAACCTGAAAGCTTCACTTCAGGAAGCTCATGATCATGCACGTGCAGCACTTTCTGCAAGTCACATTCGCCGGAAACGTTACTATGATTTGAGGCGCCGTGACACCTCTTATGAGATTGGAGATCTTGTCAGGGTAAAGTCCCACCCCAGATCGGATGCACAGGCTAGCTTCACGGCTAAATTGGCTCCTCTTTACACCGGTCCCTACCGTATCTCAAGACGGATGTCCAATGTGAACTATGTCCTCACTAGAGTCGACTCCGGAGAGGAGGTTGGAGTTTTTCATGTAGCTAATCTGCTACCATTCTATACGTGGGACACGGCCTCAACCACCAAGCGTGCTGGACGTGTGTCACGAATCACACAGGATCCCCTTCGGAAGAGAGTTATGCGCTCCCCGCTCTGGAGAGTCAGGACTCATGCAATCCAGATGTTGCTGCTGAGGATGCTGCTGATATCTCCAGCACTGTGCCTACTGACAGAAATGTTTCTCACACTGACTCTCACCCTTTTGTCTCTACTGATGACCCTACACATGAGAGGGGTGACATGGTTAAGGCCACTAACGGTCATGACGCACTCGTGGTTGACTCTTCGTCTAGCCTTGTGGACTTTTACGACCTCAGACCGAGACGAGCCCCTAGAGTCACCTCTGGTTGGTCAGTCAATAGGTGGACCAACCCTCATCACACAAACAGACTTAACCTGAAATGACTTTCCACTGTTTGACTTCTTTCACGGTATATATGATGATGTGACTGTGGTTAGGTTCTTAATGCAGCTCATGTCGCACTGTTATGGTTTGTTATGAGGTTTCTTTAAAAACTGGTTGGAAAAAAAAAAAAAAAAAAAAAAAAAAAAAAAAAAACCACAAAAGGGGATTCATACTGTACTTGTCTTGCAGTGCTTGTTTTGTGTTTCTTTATTTCTGCATATTAATTTAGCTGAATTCACAATGTGGGACACTTTCATGTATGCCAGATGTTCCAATATTTTTCTGTAATTTACCCTGTTTGGTTGATGAAGGTTTTAAGCGCTTTTAACATGTATGGAAGCACTTCAATATCAGTCTGTCTCTCAGTAGTGTACGGCTGGGGACAGCCTCTTTTTTTCACCAGGGAGGGGGTAATGTAACAGTCGTAATTGTGGAGTGGCCCTTTAAGACTATTTTGGTTGTCCACTAAGAATGATGTCATCAGACCGCACCCGACAGATTGGGATGCACCCTCATGGACGATGGACAGACGTTTTAGAGCATGCTCTGCTCCTGTTTTCCCCAATCTCACTGTGACGCGCGGGTTGTGTAGCTTCTGCTTATTTCATGTGTGTTAAGGCAGCAGCCGTCCAACCGGGCTTTATATGGTTGATGAGTGTCCTGTAATAAACGAACCAGCACTGTGGAAACCCCCAGTACCAGTGTATTCGTGAGTTCTTCATCACCACTTTATTTCACATAATTACTGAGCTAGACTTAGCCTTCACGCACGACCCGTCCTCGTTACAAAGGACATAAAAGAACTCAACCCCAATTTGGATGTCATGCGTTATGACACTGTAAAACTAAATAGTACTACCCTTTCAAACTTGATGGTTAACATGTCTATTTCTCTTATTTTTTAATGAAGTATACAGTGTAAAATATAAAACCTAAACTAGAATGTATCCTTCTTAAATTTTACTGGGTGACATCAGTTACCTACTAAACAAGTACTCAGGAGAAAAATACATTTTGAATAATTTTTCTGAGTGTCTTATGGAATATAAACGTTGTCCTTGACTTCTTCATAGCTGGTTATTAGGGGACAATTTTGAGTCCAAGGGCTGGATCAGTTGATAAACACTACAGTCATTACAGTACTACATTTATCAACAATGAGAGTGAGATCCATACCAAAGTCAATAATTGTGACTGTGATGGCTATACTAAACCAGAATTGGCAGTGCATGGCAAAGGAGGAACTTCCAATACAATCTCATAGGGAAACGTGACACTGTCATGAAAATATTTCTATTTTTGTGTGTGCTACACAACTTCTGCCTTCTTTTCATACAGGACACAATTTGGGTTAAAGTGATGAATCCCATTGACATTGGATTGCATTTCAGTCCCAGGAGATACATGGAAATTTGTGCTTGTTCCCTACAACACAAATAATATGAGAAAAATTACACACAAAACTACATAAAGTCATTTTCGTGATTGTTTTACAAACTTTGAGAGACCGTGCTGGAGCTTGATGGTTTACGCACACTCACATGCACTGAAACAAAGCCATTGATATATACAGTCTGGTCCACACATTGCTAACTCATTGGCATACCCTATGCAAGTGAATATATGATGTTTTATTCTCTGATGTGCACACACACACAAAGAGAGCCTTCATCTGTGCTAAAGCTACAGTTGAGAATAGCCCTGTAAACTGCAGAGGTGTATTAGACTGTCTGCCAGCACTAAGGCTCCTGTTGAACTACAAACACTCATCTAAAGGCCCCCCCACCTTTCTACATCATTATGACTGTATGTAAATATGGAACATGGATGCTTCAAATTCACTATTTCAAGGAGAAACAACAAGCATGCAGTTTATGTGCTTTAATTTGTAAAAGTATGATCATCATTTTTATTATCATTGCCACTATACTCAACACACACACAAGGATCACTTCCACACAAACACTCTATTCCTCAACATCCTATCCAGCATCCAGCATGGCTGCAGGGGTACCCAGTTCGCCACTGGCAGCTCCTTTGTCTTGTGGAAGCAGATGAAAGCTAACTCTCTGGCTCACCCACATCCTGCTCCTGCACAGTAATCCTCCATAATCCCACTCCTGCAATTTTAACCCCTCAGCTCATTAACTCTTTTCCCTCCACTTACAGCCTCCCTCCGTGTCCTCCTCTGACAGCCTTTTGCTTTTCTGCTCTTCTTCACTTTACAGTAGGGTTATGGTTGTAAACCAGTTTACCTAACCTAACAATGCATGCTTATGGATTGTATGTGGAAGTCAGAGTTCCTGGAGAAAGCTTTAAAAAGTCAGGGAGAACATTCAAACTCCACAAGAGTTTCCAATCTGGGAATTAAGCCCACCATGCAAGGCCTTTTTTCAGAGTTTGTGGTAAAGTTTATTTATAGCACTCTTCAAGAAACAAATATCAGTGATGCCCAAAAAGTTTTGGCTGGAAATGGCCCAAAAGTGCATTTTCATTTTTTGGGACAAACCGTTTGTGCACCGACAAAAGCAGAGGTTGAGACGGACCACGAATTAAAAACTATATATATATATATATGCTATGAACTATGAACTAAAGAACAACTTGGGTCATACAACATATGAATTCAAATGTATAGTAATAGAACCAAAGAAATCAGCTACTTTTTCTATCAGCAATGCTGGAAATCTAACGAATTTAGATCTAAATGTAAGTTTGTATGTTTTGGCAGCGTTTTGTAGCAGCACGAAATCTCATAAATAAAGTAGATTTTTATGCATGATTAAAATAGTTTTTTCATTGGTAAAGTTTTAGGATTTCACCAAAGAATTGTTTTGTTCTACCTTGTTCATGCCTCTCTTTTCGACAGTAAATGAGCTTCATCTAATCCTTTCAGACCTACCAGGGGCCCCAGTGAGATTTGTGAACCATTAGCTGTAGGACAGGTATGAAAATTACCTCCACCACCCTATGATGTGGCCTGTCTTCTCTGGCTTTATCCGGTGGTTCTTATCTTCTTCCTTCATTCATTATCTTTCTATCTCTGTCTTTATACATAGTAGACAGGGTCGAGTATCGATGTTAACCACTACAATGTTGGTCTGCATTAGAGCTTCCTATTAGAGATGTAACCATTCACTCAACTTCCGATACAATTCGATTCATGATACTGGGTTCACGATACGATTCTCTCACGATTTATTTTACAAAATGGGACAGTAGTCAAATGATGACTGAAGAATATTCCTTTTTTTTTTTTTTTGGGGGGGGGGGGGGGGGGGGGGAACTAGAAAATACTGTATTATTTTCCTTTTATTTTGCAATGTCAAGAGAATCCCTTGATAAACTATTCAAAACAATGCAATTTAACTAAAAATAAATCTTGAATGAAATAAATAAAGGAATAATACAAATAAAGAAGAAGCCTATCAATTTAAATTCTGGTTCTATAGTAAACAATGCAAAACTGCATAATAGTTCATTTTCTTTTTAAAAGTGCAACTGAAAATGTATTTTGTGTCTTAACAATTGGACTTTTAAAAAAAAACAAAAAAAAAACAGATTCACTGATTTACGTCAGATATTTATTTGAACCAGCAGAGGGTGCTGGTAACCCAGTGGTCGGTTGGCATGCATCAATCCTTGCAGTGAAGAAGAGATACTACGCTAGCAGACAGAAAAACGTGACTTTTACAGATATTCACGTAATATTACAGATATTCTTTTGGTGCTAAAGGGGTAATGAATCATTTATTAACATGTTTAAGAGTAGAAGGCAGCCAGAAAGAAAGTAGTAGCAGATTCCGCCCGCCGCATATACTGCTGGACAAAAGAAGGGATAAATATATAGCGCCCTCAGCTGTTTAAAAAAAGTACTGCGATTAAATTTTCAAAGTATTGATGTCAATCGTGATACCTATGAATCGATTTTTAACTACCTGACGATTAATCATTACATCCCTACTTCCTATCTTAGTATTCCTCCCACTCACCACGCACAAACATCACACAAATCAATAAATGTTTCTGTGCTGTACAGTAATACACACAGCTATGCTATTCATGAGCTACAACTATTTTTGGTCCCAGAGTTTAGGTAGTACTGGTCTTGGTGTCTAGACCACATTTTAAAGGTCTTGGTTTGGCCAAACTCTGGACTTTCTATCAAGACCGGTTGAAGCCAGCACTGATCTGCTATTCTTCAACTTCATTAATGTGATGATAAGGAAGTCGTCCAAATTATTTTGTGCAATTTGACTTCAAACTCTTAGCCTTAGCTCACTGATCATTCTGCCTCCTTAAAAATATTATTGAGCGCCTTATGTGTCAGACACATGCAAAAACTGGGACACCCTTAGGTACATCAGGCCTCATACACCTGACAACTAATAATAATAATAATAATAATAATAACAATAATAATACTAATAATGGTAGGTGGTCAGGTGGGAAATGCTGTTGTAAATAAGAGGGTTTTGAGTCCAGCTTTGAATTGTGAGAATGAGTTGTTCCTGAGATCCAGAAGTAGTGAGTTCCAGAGCTATGAAGCAGAGCAGCTGAAAGCTCTGCTCCCCATGGTGGTGAGGCGGGCTGGGGGAGTGGACAGATGAATGGAGGAATTGAGGATCTGAGGGAGCGAGATGGAGTGTGGACGTGGATGAGATCAGTCAGGTAAGAGGGGACAGTGTGGTGAATGGCATTAAAAGTTAACAGAAGGATCGTGAAGTGGATGTGAAATTGAATGGGGAGCCACTGGAGCTGGTGGAGAACAGGAGTGATGTGGGAGATAGAGGGGGTTTTGGTGATGATGCGGGCAGCTGAGTTCTGGACTAACTGGAGTTTATGGAGGGATTTACTGGGGAGACCAAAGAGAGAAACAGCAACAGTAGAAGAAGAAGATTAAGAATAAGAAGAAAAAGAAGAAGACAGAGGAGAAAAGATGAATGTAGTGCAGCCAATATATTTTGACACAATATATTGTCATAATACCTAAATACCTAAAAGATAAATTTTTGCAAGAATTTACTTGAACAAATTCATCAAAATTTGAGATTTTTGCACATCAGGTTTTGAAAGAGTTGCAGACACCTTGTTTTTGTCTGTCCAATATTATTAAAAGAAAACTAAAGATAAAGAGACTGTTCAACTTTGTCATGGTTTATAAAATATATTGTTATCATCTTGGTTTTGTCTCAGTCTTGACTTGGTCTCGACTCAAAAATATTTTGGTCTCGTCTTGGTCTTGGTTCATTCTGGGCTCCAGCATGCCTTGGTCTTAGATAGT
This sequence comes from Gouania willdenowi, assembly GCF_900634775.1. Taxonomy (NCBI): domain Eukaryota; kingdom Metazoa; phylum Chordata; class Actinopteri; order Blenniiformes; family Gobiesocidae; genus Gouania; species Gouania willdenowi. The sequence goes on from NC_041063.1 coordinate 3,228,594, forward strand.
GTAGCTTTGAGTACAACACTAACTAGTTGACTGTATGTAAGTCATTGTGGTCGCTGCGGTCACTGTGGCAGTGGCTCTGGCAGCAGCCATGGTTCTGTATCTTCCACATCTCTTTCGTCATTTCCTCTCCCTTTTGGCTGTACTTTTCTCCCCAAGCCTGTGGGTTCCTGTGATGCTTCACTACAACCAGGAATAACAATCAGCGGCTGCACCCTCCCAGATTCCAGGTGTGATATGTATGTGTTTGTGTCGTCTTTCACATTATGCGCACAAAAACAAAACTCAGATTTAGGGCAGCCTGCGTTTCCTAGCAAGTTCCCACTTCTGTTCCTTGTTTAATAATGGAAAACATCTCTCTGTTAACCAGAAGGGACACATTAAGTTTTCCACCAACTGATCTTTAGCTGAGGACGCTGTAACAGCAAGGTTAACATGTGGACTTGAAATATTGTGGTAGAGGATGTGGAGTTTTTATTGACCTTGTAGCTCTGACCAAAGGACTGTGGGAATCTTCAAAGGACGTGTGGAAAGTTTTTACTCCAATGATCTGAACATTGCACGTACAATAAACAAACACTTTTTGTCTTTTTTGTGTGAAAAGCTTTTTAATAACTTTTTAAAATGAATTTTTATCTTTTTTTTTGTGTGTACTTGACTTTTTTTTAGCAAATTAAAAAGTTGGACCCAGGATGTGTTGGTGTCTGCCATGTTAGAGGGAAACAATACATTTAGGCTGTGTTTGAAATGTTTTGAAAAGGGGATGTTGGACTTTTAGCTTGAAGCCAGTCCTAGGACAATTTTACATTCCGCTCGCAATGCACAGTAATGGGGTGTAACGGATTACATGTAACAATGTTACTTAATCAAATTACAAAATATGAGTAACTGTAATCCGTTACAGTTTAAATGGTTGGTAACACGATGCGTTTCCGAGATGTCCAAATGTAAATATGAAAAAAACCTATTTGCATCAGTCAGTCAGTCTAATGATGTCAGGAGACGAGCAGCAGGAGGCGTGTTTGCTTCCTTTGATTCATCCTGAGGAGATACTTTGATGTTCAGCAGAGTTCAGCTGCTCGCTCTAGTTATAGAGAAGGTTTTCAGATAAATTGATTACATACAATATTTTTTAAAGACAATGTTTTCACCTTGTAGATTATTTTTGTTTAAATTCAATTATTCTAGAAAAACCTTGTGTAATAAATTAGTCACTAGGCGATAAGGAAACATTAGTGTTGTTGACAAAGATAATAGTGAGTTAGTAACATCTGTAATCTCTATATGTTTATTAATGTGCAGTTAGTCACAGATAGTCTACTGTCTACAGTTAGTGCTAATCTCTGTCTGATAATCCCGTACAAACCAAATCCTCCATGATGTGGTAACATTGTTGAATAGACTAGTAAACTTCACACATTTAAAACAGATGATTATTATGAGTGTGAGTTATTACTGTGAAGTGTGATGTTACCATCAGCACCCATAGAGGATGTTGTATTTACAATAGTCTTTATTCTTCTCAACAATAGCTGCATTCCTACACTTAAAAAAATCAAATTTAATGCAGAAGTAATCGAAGTAATCAGATTGAGTAAGTTTACATGTGACATTTTTGGGCATATAATCTGTAATCTGTAACTGACTACATTTTCAAAGTGCCCACCATACATACTTAGAAGCATAGGAAAGAGTGGAAGAAAATAGAATGAAATAGCATAAATATATAGAAGATTGCTTGTAAGCAGCAAATAAACAGCAGGCGATCTTAAACGATCACTATCATGTTGTTTAAAACTTCACACGTCTGGACTTCCTAGCAGCAAACGCATCCATGGTTTCCACAAATGACATTTGCTTTGACGCTTCCTGATTTATACTCATTAATGTGATTCCATTGAGGCATTCCTGAAGCACTGTTGATCTTAAATATGTTCTAATCATCTTGAGTTTGGAGAAGCTTCTCTCAGCAGATGCCACAGTCACTAGGGTAGTGACAGCGATCCTCAGTGCTATCCACATATTGGGAAATACTTCCTTTAGGTTTTTGTCCTTCAGAAAAAAACAAAAGTTCAAGTAGTGTCTTTTTGGGTTTGGGCCAAGTTGGAAAAGATTGCATTTCCACCATCAGTTGTTCAAACACTAAGTCTGACTTATCTCTAAATTATTTTCTGCTGTAGGGCAACAAGCTCATTCATCTCTTCACACGTCTTCTGCACAGGATTGGGGCATTAGCAAAGCCAGTGTTTCACGGTAGCTGACCAGGAAGACCTCAGTTTTTTTCAGTAGGTCCACAGCAACATCCATGAGCATGCTTACTGACTGCAGCAGATTATTAACATTGGTATGAACCAAAATCTTCTGCTGAAGACTGTGCTTCATCTTTTATGGTTGGTTCTGCAGTGCTGTCTTTCAAATCTAAAAGAGCATCTCCAACCCTTGCAGCCACCACACTGTTCATTCAGCTCTCCCATCAAGTCCCTGCACGTTTGTTTTTACTTGCTTTTTCAAAATGGACCACCTTTGGGTAGAGGAAGAATACAATGTGTAAAGTTTTTTGCAGGTAGCCAAAGTAGCCAGTTGCATCTGCAGAGCTCTTCGCTGCATCTGAAAACACTAGATTAACAGTGTGCACCCCACATGGCACAAATAAAGCTCTAGGGTTTATTTGTAGTAGTCTGGCTTGGCCTCTCTTCTTCTTCCCCATCATATTTGCTCCACTGTCATATGACTGCCCTCTACAGTCTTTGAATTGAATATTTAGCTCTTTGAGTCTCCTTAAAAATGAGGACTGAAAGGCTTTCTCCAGTGGTTTCTTCTGCCTCAAGCAATAATATTAAATGCTCCTTTATTTGTGGAGTGAGTTCAACTGAAACAGTTCTACTGAATATGGATAATTGTTCTTTATGGCTTATATCTGGAGTGCAGACTGGACTGGCTGATTTCAAACACAATGGACTGCAAAATCCTTTTACCAATGCAGTCAATGAGTTTGTTCTGAATGTTTTTCTGAGGTATGATTTGTGTTTGGCTCCTCCTTCCACTTTAGCAACATGTTCCTTCAGAACAGGGTCAAACTGAGCCATGAGTTCTACTTCTTTTAGAAAAGTACCATTATTGGGTTTGCATGGTCAGTGGTACCCCTGAAAGCAATGTTTCGCTGAATGGTTGCCACCAACCTGGTAAGCACTTCAAGCAACCATCTCCTTTCTGCATTTACAAGTTCCATTTCCACTTTGTCTATTGTTTGGTCTGTTTTTAAATGACTTTCTAGCTGCTTCCATGATCCCACGTTCTTTATGTGTTCAGGAATATTTTTGTGCATTTTGAGTGTCACTTTTTTTCATTTTTCCAGTCATTAAAACCGTCTCTGCTTAATTTAAATGTTATCTGAGAAAAATCGTCAGCCATGTTCTCTTGATTTTCTCTCTATTCAACTATTTCTGTGGAAGTAGTGGTGATGGCAACTTCTTCCATCCAGACTTTTAGGGAATATAAAGTCTAACGTTACTTCACAAGGTCGTGGATGAACTAATTCACTTCTCACTGTATCAGATAGCTGTTGTGGCCAGTCAGCAGGATCAGGTCTGCTGGTGCGTGTTTCTTCTCCTGTAAGAGATTGAAAGATACACAGAAAACTATAAAACCTGCATTAATAATGATGATTTTAGTTCAGTTACAAAACCAACATTTTACTGTGCTTTAGATGTTCATTATGGCCTGTAAATGTGAGTCAACTCAGTAAGATGCAATGAGTAACATATAATATGTTACTACTTACTCCAGTAATAGACGTATTGTAACTATACCTAAGTACTGATAAAAAAAAGGCCACATAACGGCTTTTAAAACTAATTAAGTATAACTTATGTTGTTTTGCCTGAAACATTATGTTTTGCCATAATTGTAAATAGTAATACAATATCTTTGTATACAGACAAAGTGAAAAGCTTTTCTGATGAATAGGACAGGATGAAAGTTTCTTGAAAGTATTCAATATTAATTGTGTCAAATAGGACTCTGCTATGGATTTAAATATAACATTATGTGACGTATATCACATTATTTACAAAAATGTTCCTGTTATAAATAAAAAATACTCACCTGGATCTTGATCAGTGGTTCTCAGTCTTTTTTGGCTCAAGTACCTCCTTTCTCTTATTTCTGAATCCAAGTACGCCTCTTAGTCCGACTACAACATTTTACATTTTGCATAGAAAACTATTTAAAAACAACTATAGATCATAATGATGGAATGAATGAGTGATAACACATTTTAAAGAATCTCATTTTGTAAACCAATATTTAGTGCAGTGGTTTTTTTTATCATGTTTAAGTTCATATATATATATATATAATTTTTTTTTACTGCGTTTTACTAGATTCACAAAGTGAAATACAGTTGTTTATGATTGTGTGTTGTTTTAATAAAAACAAAATAATAATAATAATTTGAAAAAATATACTTTAATTTTTCAGACATTTCAGGCGACCCCACATGGGGTCCCAACTTCAAGGTTGAAAAACACTGATTTAGCGGCTTCTGAATAGATTTATTTCTATAGTTTTTATCATTTCCAGTCATACAACGCCTGGTGTGGGACCAAGTCTAACACTTCATTTATCTCTACCCTCCGTAGTACCATCGTGTACCCCTAGGGGTACACGTACCCCCATTTGAGAAACACTGATCTACTTTAGATGATGAGGGTGTTTCTCGCCAACAGTTGTGCTGCTGCTGCATTGTGCCTGAATAGTTATCTATAACGATAGTACTGGCATCTAATGCAGCTAGCATATCTTAAATGTTGCTGCTAGTCCAAATGAAAAGTCAACACAACATGCTAATGCTTTAAAAGTTCATTTTGTTTATACCTCTGCTTTTGGCCTGTTTTTCCTCCTCCTCTGCAGGAGAGACAAGTGCATCGAGCTGCTGCACTCCTTTAAAACTTTTTTACTTGGTTTTATTTTGTGAACCTTTGAATTTCATATCGCCATTTTTTTATATTGAAAAATATTGTGACCAAAAATGCGTTACATGCCTAATGTACAGTGATGGTGAAGGGTGTGTGTTATGTTTATTATGCCTTTTTAAATTTTTTTATTTTTTATTTGGGGGGGGCGCACACATTTTGGCACCCCTACAGCAGGCCGGCCCTGCTTAAAAGATGTCCCAATATATTTTACATCTGGGTATTTCTTGCATACTCAGTCTTTTCATACTATTTAATGTGAATGCATTACCACTAGTTTTGAGGTGAAACTTAGTACGTTAGTATGCAATTTCCAAAACTGCCTTAATCTGAGTGAAAATGAATAGTTGTATTATTGATTGGCAGTGTTTCACAAGTTCATCAATGATCGTTCATGAACTCTTTCATATTTTGGGCGAACGTGAACTGAACGTACGGTATTTCTGCCTGATGAACGTTATTGTGAGCGTGTTCATTCTGACGTTTGTGAACGGCGCTCTGAACTTCAGCCAACACGCTGTGAACAGGCTTTAATTATGTAGGGGAAAACACCAAAGTCAGTGATGATCCAGGTGGGAAGAATGTAAAGTTTTTGTGTACATTTTGCCTGTTAGTTTCAAGATGCAACTGAACACATCCACAACTTCAACAGCAAACCTGAAATGCATTCAGTTCACAGTAGCAGCAGTTTTCACCCCTACAGTATATTCTGTTTGGATTTTTTTAAATAATATGTCATCAAAACAAAAACAGGACTTAGTCCTGAAGGCCATAATTGTCCAAACCTGGAAACAATTCACATCAAAACCCATTTCAGTCCATCCTACCAGGTGCTTTAGTTCATTGTAGGAAAATGTCAAGAAATGTCAAGAAAAAAAAACAACAAACAAACAAAAGAACGAATTCATTTTTAGAATTTAAATAATGTGAACTGAACTTTGAACTTGTTTATGTAGAAAATGAACTTTCCCAACACTGTTGATTGGTAATGAATCAGTTGAATTACTGTTGCCAACATGAAGCATTGATCATCCCATGGGTGTATTGTAGGGTGGGACGATACACACGCAATAGATACAATAGTTTTATTTATTTATTATTAGCCTATCTACGAAATTAACATTTATTTGACTTTGACCTCTGTATGAACTTTTCAGGTTTTAAACTTTTTTAAACAATAAAATAAATAAGAGTTCTTATTTTGAAAGTAAAAAAAAAAGCTTAAAGTGACCTTGACAGATTGAAGATCCCTGCCAGTCTGAAACTATAGAACCACACAGTTAATGTATGGTCGCCATCATCATGATGTCCATTCAAAAAGATTCACAAAGTCTACACATCATAGACTGTTTATGGTCCACTCTCATTCTTTGTGGGATTCATGTGTCACCTCTGCCTCATCAAGTCTACAAGAAGATTAGAAAAACAACAATAAACTTTTATTGACTACTTTTATTAAAAAAAAGACTACTTTCAATAACTACTTGACAAAGAGGCCACAGTATGTCAGACTGGGGGACACGGTCTCTGAAACTGTGGTGACCAGCCTTGGAGCCCCCCAGGGAACCGTGCTGTCCCCTTTTCTTTTCACACTTTACACGTCTGACTTCGTCCACAGGTCTGCATCATACCACATGCAGAAATACTCAGACGATATGGCTGTGGTGGCGTGTGTGAAGGGAGGGGACGAGGAGGAGGAGTATTGGAGGGTCATCTCTGACTTCACACAGTAGAGCAGTCCAACGGACTGGTGCTGAACACAACAAAAACCAAGGAAACCTCATCATCTACTGGTTCAAATTGATGGAGAGGGCATTGAGATGGTCACCATTTGGGTGTCCACCTGGACCACAAGCTGGACTGGTCAGTGCATGCTAACGCTAATGCTAATGCAGCCTACAGGAAGGGACAGAGCAGACTCTTTTTCGTGAGAAGACAAAGGTCTTTCGATGTCTGTCCTGAGATGCTGTACATCTTCGACCAGGCCGTAGTTGTCAGTGCTGTGTTTCTGCTGTTGTGTGCTGGGGGAACAGTGGAACAGCCAGGGAGGGGAACCGACTGGACAAGCTCATGGCGAGGGGTGTGTGCTCTGTTGGAGAACTGGTGGCGAGTAGGATGATGAATTTGATGAAGTCCATCCTCAGTAACAGCAATCACCCCCTACACAACACGGTGGTCGCACAGAAAAGCAGCCGCAGTGACAGAATCCTGTCCATGTACAGCAGGACTGAGAGGTTCAAGAGCTTTTTATGACAATGGGTCCTGCTAATGTGCACTTTTATTACAATATTTTTAGGAACTTTTTAACCTTTTATGTATTTATGAGCATGTGTGTGGAATGTATGGCACACCTCACTGTATGATACTGGGCACTTGAATTACCCCTTCTGGGGATGAAATCTATCTATCTATCTATCTATCTATCTATCTATCTATCTATCTATCTATCTATCTATCTATCTATCTATCTATCTATCTATCTATCTATTTATCTATCTACCTGTCTATCTATCTATCTATCTATCTATCTATCTATCTATCTATCTATTTATCTATCTACCTGTCTATCTATCTATCTATCTATCTATCTATCTATCTATCTATCTATCTATCTATCTATCTATTTATCTATCTACCTGTCTATCTATCTATCTATCTATCTATCTATCTATCTATCTATCTATCTATCTATCTATCTATCTATCTATCTATCTACCTGTCTATCTATCTATGAAAAAACACCACAGCTGGATACTTTGTTTGATTCCTTAGAATCGTGTGGTTTACATTGTTTACACCTGCCCTCATGGGTTTTCTCTGGCTTCTGTCTTAAATTCTAATCCATACTATTTATTAGGTAAGTACTTTACTGTAACTGTGGACAGACTTAGTCTGGGTATGAACATTCCATAACAATCCAGTGTGTAGTAGATTGTGGAGATATTTTTTCTGACCTCCTCTCTCTTCTCCTCTAACATCATGTAGGCACAGAATATTTTAAAATGAATGACCAATCAAAGCAGAGCTAGAGTGACAATAGGTCAGTTTTCATTACCCTTGGAAATGCACAAACTCTAAATACAACACCTGAAATGGCCTGAGTGACAGTTCTCACGTTATTAGTGCTGACAGCACTAATAATGTGTTGAGAAACATCTCAGAACAGAGATGATGAATGAAGACGTTCCGGTGAAAAAAACAAAGAACTGGTTTAAATAGTTTATCTTCCTAAAGACCATCAGGATGTGACACAGTTACACGTTCTGTTAGATTAATAACTGAGATTTTAACGTCTACCACAGTGGAAGGAACAACGTAAGTCACCATGAAAAATCAGCCAATCACAAGCTGCAGAAATATACACTGCTTTATAAAGTGTTAAATAATGTAAAGTCTGTAATAAATGTGTCTAATAAGTCATTAGTGAATACCAGAGAACCACATGAGTGAGAATGAGAAATTATGTAATAAAATATGTAATAAAATAAAATGTTAATGTCTAGCTAAAGACAAGCAATGTTAAATTAACAGTAAATATACAATGTGTTGATTTGTATATAAACTGTAAGTATATTAAATAAATAAACACATGTGCTTCATAAACACATTTATGTTTTTATTTAGGCTGTTTTATAATTCAGGAATTAGAGCTGGGCAATATATCAAGTTTTCTATTTTGACAATATAGAAAACTAATATTTCATATATAATATGTAACAAAATTCTAGTTTTAGGAGTCACTGCTTTTACTTCTCAGAACAACATGTAAAGCTCAGTTAGATGATTAATAAGTGTCACATATTGATCAGTTGTTTGTTAATAAATGAGCCTGTGTAGCATTTAGCATCAGCAAATTTAACCCAGAATTCTCTTTTTTCTCAGACTTTATTTGATAAAATTATCCAGATTTATATCATATTTCACCATTTTGAAAAAATATATTGAGATATGAGTTTTGGTCCATATCACCAGCCCTAGTAGGAATGTTCACAGCATTTCAATGTTAATAAAGGTCGACCTACCAGATTATAATCACATAATTGTATTTAGTAAGTGGTTGACAAGTGGGTATTTTAGATTTCCTGTACATCTATCTTTAATATAAGGAATACTGGAGCTTGGTTGGGGGGTGGGACGGCTGGTAGTGGGCGCCAGAAAATTTCCCTTATTTTCAAATCCAAAACTTGACAGGTATGTTGTATACGGAAGTGGAGACCGGGACATTTCTTATTGTTATCCTTGAAATTATTGCTGCCACATTAGACGTGAAACAACGAAGGAATACAGAATGTTATAAGGAGGTGTTGAGCGTCCGCCTTCCTGTGACAAAGTCTCACGAGATGAGATTTCACAGGAGTTACGAGACTCCTGAACAAAACAACGTTGCATAAAAACATATTCAAAGCACAATTGTTCTTTGTCGACATAATGGAATACCAGTAATAATAAATGGAAGTACAAAATTAATCCCAACTTTATTTGAAATGTTTTTAATCGTATTGAAATGAGGATATTAGATGTTTAAATTTCATGCTATAGTTTTTTTCTGAAAGATGTAGCATCACCATCTTATTGCCCTGCACTATGTCTCACTCGTCTAATTTGACCATATTAAGTCTTCCTGTCAGGCCGTACGCAGGGCGTTAAAGAGAAGCAATGACCAGAGCGACCCGAAGCTGTGGCAGATCAGACTCCACTTTAGAATGAAGCTCACATTCCGACAGCTCAGCCCCAGTGATGCCTCTGAACTGACAGATATGTTTGGAGGGGCTTTGCTCCTTTGTAATTAGCCTAAACAAATAAAGAGCAGATACCATTAGCTGTTTCCTTGTTGTTTCAATAAATCCGAAACATGTGCTGCTCCTCAGCTACTTCGTTTGAAGTGCGTTAAAGCGGATGCTAATAGGTCCAGTCTGTTCCACATTAATCGTACACAATAAAAATAATATGCAGCTCCTGAGATTTAATTCTGTGTTTTTGTCTCAAACTCACTCTGAAGGTGGAATATTTCAATCTATGTTTATGTTTTCAACATTTAAAATCCTCACTGAGGCTATGATCGTCTAATGGTACAGGAACGTTTTATGTTATGGGAAAAGAGGATATGCCAATACATAATTCTGAGCTTAACTAGATGTGGGTTTAGGTCTAATGTTGGTGTTTTACTGGGATGGCGTTTTTGTTGAATGGTGGTGAGTATGTGAGTGTTTCTGTCAGCCTGAGTTAGTTGCTGGGAAATAGATTATTTTCAGATGTTGAATGACTCAATGATTTCTTTACCCCGATTTTTTTGTGGTCATTAACCACTCAAGTCTCTCAGACTGGAAGACGTCATTGGACTTCTTAGTCTGTGTGCAGAATGTTTAAAATGACCTGAAGACTATCCTAATAATGTGTTAGACTCAAGGAATTCAATATTTGTAAAGTGTTGAAATGGCTACTAAGCAATGCATGTACAATATCTGGGTCAAGTATGTATAAGGCTTTTAATTACATGATATTTCCTAAAATTGGCATCATCGGACAAAGTTGTCATGATCATTATGATGGAAATAAAAATAGAAATACTTTGGAATTTGATATGAATCACTGAGGAAATCATGCCATTTAGGGAAGAGAACAGATTCAAATAGATTTAGAGTCATTTTAGAGATATTTTCAAAACAGAGTTTGTGGACAGATAGTCAGACCACATGATATTTTGACACTTGAAATTAGAGAATAAATTACAGTTAAGTAAGATTTTTTTTTTTTTTAAATCAAAATTAGTGCATTTATACCATATTAAGGTACAACATATATGATATATTTCTATGCATTTAAACATTTTCAACTAAAAAAATTGTATTTGTATGGATAATTTAGGCGTTATTAACCCACCTGCATATCTGGAACGTTTTAAAACATAATCTTAATTAGGGCACAAGGCAGCAACATTTCCAGTCCGTCACTGGACTCACACACAAACAAAACCCCACATTGTATTTCTAAAATCAATGCAGTAATAAGGTGCTCCGTGCTTATTCAGCGGTTTTTAGACAGCATAGATCCACAGGGAAGAGGCTGGTGATCTGTGAGGACAACTCAGAAAGGTCTATAGTGTGTTATCGGTTAACGCCAAAGGGTGATCAGTGTGAATGAGCCATTTATGTTTTGCGCCCCCCCCACCAGACACATAAATCATACCCGTGGCTTATAAATAGCTTATCAGCTAACAACTGTGGCCTGGGTATTTCCCAGACACATAACCAAAGTTTCCTCTTCATACTTTCCAGTCAATGCAGAATTCTTTTCTTCTCTGCTCTGCCAGGTACTGGGACCTGGACATTCCCAGCTGTACGTCTGCTAACAGCAGCTACAACACTGCCGTCTATGCAGCTACTAAGTGAAAATGTGTGTTTGCATTTTTAACCCCCTTAGTGTGTGATGATGACTTTATCCTCACCCCAGTTTGCTTAACAATGTGAGCATGTGTGTGTGTGTGTGTGTGATGGAGCATAATGCTGTTTCATATTACAGCGAGGCTGGGGTTAATTTCCTGTTGATGGACTGAGACGGCTCACAGATACCAACAGGCTGAACAGGAGGATTAAGCAGCCACTGCAGCTTATCGGCTGTTTAGGAGGTGAGACTAGTAGGTGAAGTGTTGCATTAAATGTATTTAGGCCAACATCTGTGCGTAGTTTTACTTAGAGTGACTTGGGAGGTGTTAGGATGATATTTATGGTTGTATTTAAAAAAAATAATTAGGAGCAAATAAAAAAAAATCCTGTCTTAAAGGTCAATGTATCAGTTTAATTGATTGTCTATAAGAATATGTGGATAAAGTATCATTAGGAATATTTTTAGTTAGATATGATAAGCAGCAAGTTAGCACATTGTTTATTTAATGTTAATATGAGTCAGCAGCTTCCCTTGAACAGTCTAATTTGCTTAGATCAATAGTAACTCAGAAATTAAGAAACGTGTTTATATATTATTGACAAGCAAATAAACGTTTCATTAGTTTTTATCTTATTAGAGATTTAGCAACATATTTTGTTAATTTGGTGTAAAAATGGGCTGTGTCACTAAAAACCTCTTATTATTCATATAACTGTTTATGAACGTGGCCCTGTACCTGAAGTTACCTGGTTTTCTTGGTCCCATGAGTCAGGAGTGTGTGAAACGTTTCATTTGAGTCTTTCCTGTGAGTGTCATTGTGTTTCTGGGAAGTATAGAAATGGGCTAAAGTGCATCATTTCAGTCTGCAGTGTTTCTGGCTAGTTCGCTGACTTTATGTAAATGTGCTTTTTTTTGTTTACTTACTAGCAGCCTGCTGGAGTACTCAAAATATTTGGGCTGATAAAGACATGAGAACAGGTTGTCCTGATTTTGTGATTTGTGGCGGTAACTCTGTAGTTAGAATGATCTACTGAACTCATACTCTACCACAAAACCCCTAAGGAACGCAATAGAAAACCTTTTTTCTTTAACCTCTCTGTTAGTGTGAAGTATCCATATCTATTGTTTCTTTAAGACACAGTAAATAGCCTTATATTAAATATCCTTTTTTAATAAGCCTTTTCACACTCTCTCACACTGGTTCCGCTCATCCACATTAGGTCAAAGGTCAAGAGGTATAAACTCACCATGGTTGACGGTGGAGGAAACGAGTCAGAGATTTAGATTATTTTTGCCGTTGGACCGTTGATTCCTTAAAAGATGTTTTGCGCAAACGTGGCATCGGTCTCCAAGGCAGAAAGACCGAGTTGGCTGCTACAGCTAAGGCTGCTACAGCTAAGGCTGCTACAGCTAAGGCTGCTAAAGCTAATGCTGCTAAAGCTAATGCTGCACATGGGCTGAAAATTCTGGTTTTTCCTGAAATTTCAACAGTGACCCAGGTTAGTCAAATTTTGTAAACATGAATCAGCTGATCAGTGCCGTTTCACTTCATCAGAGAAAACTTTATTGAACACAGAGGGGTTTATTAAAAAATAATGTAAGTATATTATAAACGGCACAGAGTGGTGTATTAAAAAAAACAACACTAATAATGATAATTATACACACGCAGAAAAAAGTAGCAAGACTACTCAAAGATAATGAAATGACCCGTCCATCGTGCACTTCCTTCAAAATTGTAAATTTAAATAATATAATAGCTTAATAAAAAGTAATCATATGAACCTGGTTAATGAATGGCGTACCTCATAAATGTACCTTTTTCAAGTGAAAACTCATACTGTAATACATCCCTGGTGTCATATAATGGCTAGTTTATATATATGTACAGTACAGTCTGTGATATGGATCAATTATTAGTCATCAACACATCAAGATTAGACCAAGTCAAGAAATAGGTGATACAGTATATTCTGTTGTTCTCTGTGTATTTTCACCATCTCATAGTATTTTAAGATATGTTTAGTTATCATTTATAATATTAACCAATTTAATATATAATTTATATTTATACATTTTATTCACACATTCATCTAACTATAGATTATGCCAGGCACTTTTTTTCTTTTTTTTTGAGACTCCACGTCCATTCCAAATAAAAGCAGAAAAACTCATTGAGACTTGATCTGTGACAGCAGATAGATAGATTAGACCTATATATTATAGATAGATTAGGCCTATATATTATAGATAGATTAGGTCTATATATTATAGATAGATTAGGCCTATATATTATAGATAGATTAGGCCTATATATTATAGATAGATTAGACCTATATATTATAGATAGATTAGGCCTATATATTATAGATAGATTAGGCCTATATATTATAGATAGATTAGGCCTATATATTATAGATAGATTAGGTCTATATATTATAGATAGATTAGGGCCTATATATTATAGATAGATTAGGCCTATATATTATAGATAGATTAGGCCTATATATTATAGATAGATTAGGCCTATATATTATAGATAGATTAGGCCTATAATTAATAGATAGATTAGGTCCTATATATTATAGATAGATTAGGCCTATATATTATAGATAGATTAGGCCTATATATTATAGATAGATTAGGCCTATATATTATAGATAGATTAGGCCTATATATTATAGATAGATTAGGTCTATATATTATAGATAGATTAGGCCTATATATTATAGATAGATTAGGCCTATATATTATAGATAGATTAGGTCTATATATTATAGATAGATTAGGCCTATATATTACAGATAGATTAGGTCTATATATTATAGATAGATTAGGCCTATATATTATAGATAGATTAGGTCTATATATTATAGATAGATTAGGTCTATATATTATAGATAGATTAGGTCTATATATTATAGATAGATTAGGCCTATATATTATAGATAGATTAGGCCTATATTTATAGATAGATTAGGGCCTATATATTATAGATAGATTAGGCCTATATATTATAGATTAGATTAGGCCTATATATTATAGATAGATTAGGTCTATATATTATAGATAGATTAGGCCTATATATTATAGATAGATTAGGCCTATATATTATAGATAGATTAGGTCTATATATTATAGATAGATTAGGCCTATATATTATAGATAGATTAGGTCTATATATTATAGATAGATTAGGCCTATATATTATAGATAGATTAGGTCTATATATTATAGATAGATTAGGGCCTATATATTATAGATAGATTAGGTCCTATATATTATAGATAGATTAGGCCTATATATTATAGATAGATTAGGCCTATATATTATAGATAGATTAGGTCTATATATTATAGATAGATTAGGCCTATATATTATAGATAGATTAGGCCTATATATTATAGATAGATTAGGCCTATATATTATAGATAGATTAGGTCTATATATTATAGATAGATTAGGCCTATATATTATAGATAGATTAGGCAGATAGATTAGGTCTATATATTATAGATAGATTAGGCCTATATATTATAGATAGATTAGGTCTATATATTATAGATAGATTAGGCCTATATATTACAGATAGATTAGGTCTATATATTATAGATAGATTAGGCCTATATATTATAGATAGATTAGGCCTATATATTATAGATAGATTAGGCCTATATATTATAGATAAATTAGACCTATATATTATAGATAGATTAGGCCTATATATTATAGATAAATTAGACCTATATATTATAGATAGATTAGGTCTATATATTATAGATAGATTAGGCCTATATATTACAGATAGATTAGGTCTATATATTATAGATAGATTAGGCCTATATATTATAGATAGATTAGGCCTATATATTACAGATAGATTAGGCCTATATATTATAGATAGATTAGACCTATATATTATAGATAGATTAAGCCTATATATTATAGATAGATTAGGCCTATATATTACAGATAGATTAGGCCTATATATTATAGATAGATTAGGCCTATACTGTATATTATAGATAGATTAGGCCTATATATTATAGATAGATTAGGCCTATATATTATAGATAGATTAGGCCTATATATTATAGATAGATTAGGCCTATATATTATAGATAGATTAGACCTATATATTATAGATATATTAGACCTATATATTTTAGATATATTAGACCTATATATTATAGATATATTAGACCTATATATTATAGATAGATTAGGCCTATATATTACAGATAGATTAGGCCTATTGGACGGTAATGCTGGGTGAAGTGTCAGACTGCAGTAAAGCTCTCAGAAATTGTTAAAAAAAACTGAGTGAAATTCATATGTAATCTGTCAGTTATGGATACACCCAATCATGTATTTACAAACTATCTTTTAAAGTGTGTGAGCGATCATCAGTTTTCCCAGTATTGAGGTCGAGCCACTGTCAGTGTTATTAGGTTTTGTCTCTAGTGGCTTTTTACTCTGACAGTGATTGTTTCTCATGTATTTTCCTTCTTAATTCTATAATGTTGTAAATAACTAAATGACTATAACTGTCTTTGCGTCTGGACGTCTGCATTCATGACTTTTCTTCTACCCATGTCTCACTGCGTTAGTGTACATTTGCATCTTTACATGATGAAGTAGGAGTGAAGCCCGTGTCTCCATCCTCCTTGTAACGTCAGCCCACAGTCTCCACCACAAAGTCTGCACATGCCCTTTCCTCATATTTATCCGATCACAATTATACCCCCTCTCCCCACCCCCTCTCCCCACCTCAAATGCTTTTTCAAAAGTCTACTACTATCCTTTCCATCAGCCTCCCTCACTTCCCCTACATTCCTACATTTCACTGCCATAAACAACTATTACCTTAATGGTTACCAAAATCATTAGAGGCAACATCTGTGCTGCCACCACAGCCATCAGGTAAAGCTAAGAGCTGCTTAGCCCGAGGACCAAGCCTGTGGTTGGCTGCCCAAAGAGCTCCCACTGCCATAGATGCTCTTTATAGTGTGTTTAGTGAGGGAAAGAAGCAGCGGGATACTGCCTAAGGAAGAAAAAGAGAAAAAAGTATCTGGGTAGGGGGATTTGGTAGAGACAGACGGACACATGGAAATGATTAACATCGTGTTGCTGGCAGGCAGCAAACCCTCTCTCCATCTCTTGCACTCTGTTCTTTTCCTTTTTTTTACTTTCATCCCTTTACGTTGCTAAATAGAAACCAGATTGCCACTGTAGCTGCTTAATTTGTGATTATTTAGCGTTCACGGATGCAAGTGAAAATCAGGCTAAAAAAAAGTTGGAAGACTGTAAGCTTTCAGTGGCAGAATAAATGACATTGTTCCAGACTTAAAGCAGAATAAGTGTGCATGACTACTGTTAAAAATGTGTGAAATTTGACTCAGAACAAGCCATGACAATGTCTTCCATAAATTGTGGAAAGGAAAGTGCTACTGAAACATCTTAGGCTAACTACTTAATATAAGAGTAAGACAAAATAGCAACATTAAAGTCAATGGAAAGCTTAAGCAGATAAAATATAGCCTGGACAGCTCCTGAATATGGCCGTTTTTCCTCAGTCCAATTGATTTTGACTCATGGAGGCAACAGTAAAACCTGTGCCCTCGGGATGTAAGTGTTTTCCACTATGCATAATGTATTCCTGAAAAATCCATGAACCAAAAATATGATACGAAATGCAAATCCAAAGAAGCTGTTTGAATTCGAAAGAGAAGTAGTGAATTTTGTCTGGAGGGTCACGTCTGAATAATTCAAGTGAGGTGTTTTCTCACACTCTGCTTTAAGCTCGCCTGGAAGTGGAAATGGTGTTTTTTTTTATGACGTGACAAAGTTATAGCAGCAGGTGAAGACAGAGCTGGGGGAGCACGGGTGAGAGCACAGTTGTGTGAATATTCCCGTCATGACCACACAATTTTTTCGACTCTCGTGAATCAAGCTAAGCGCCTACAGGTTAGGCATCACTGAAAGGTTGGTTTCTTGTGTTCCCACCATGGCTGCATACAGAGTTTAAGTTAAAAGCAGGACAAACAGAAGACCCGACTTAAAGAGGGTTTGGATCTGACTTTTAAGAGGCTCTTTTGTTTGACTGTTGGTCAAAGTAGGGATACAAAATGGAGACTGCCCCACCCTACAGACAAGACAATGATATGCTAACTCAGTGCTTTGTGTAAAGCCTAACACATGGGCACGGAATCAACGTGAAGCAGAGGTTGGTCAACTGTGTTTCTGCGTCAAGGGAACTCATCGCTATGCAATTGACTGCCATTCTGCTAGAGGGTTGTGTGTGTGTGTGTGTGTTTTTTTCACATTTTATACAAAGAGCTCTATAATTTTATTTTGCTGGCCAGCCAGCACTTTTATTTTATTTTTCTAAAAGACAATCAAAAGACATTTTTTTTAAATTTTTTAAGGGACTATATATTTTTTTGAAACAAGATCATTCATCCAGTTTTTTATTTTTTTATTTTTGTGGACTCAGAAAGAGACTATATAAGCACAAGCTTATTGAATTTGAATCTTTTTTTTAATTTTTTTATTTGGGTTTATATTTATTATGTATATAAGGTTGACTGTATTTCTGTCTATAATATTTTGTTTTATTTGGACCGATAGTAAACCCTGAAGTCGTCTGCTCCTTGGTTACACCCGCACACACATAATCAAAACCCATCACAACTGCTAGCTAATGAGCTAAACATGAGCGAGTCCAACAGTGCGGACACTTTTCCACAGAGAGGTCATTTTTAGGTGGAGGACTTAGTTTGGTACAAGGAGGTGGCTCAGGTAAAGTGATGATGCAGGGGTTTCAAGAGCTTCCTGTTCAACCAATAGCAAAATTCAGTTGAAATAGTATACCAGACATTTTACAGCTTAATGCGCAACATTAAAATACTTTTACTAAAATGTGAAGAGTAGGACTAGGATCAATCAACAGCACTACTTAATACACAATTACACATATTTTCAGCAGAAAAAAGTTGGTTTGGGGTGTACTTACTCTTGAAGATCTGACATGAGGATTGAGGATTTTAGGGACATCTCTAGTTTTCATTCTTGATGGCAATATGTTGTATTTATATCAGTTGTAGCTCTGTTATAAAGTACACTGTATATAATGGCGTGTGAGGATTTTACAGCAGGAATTTTACCATGCAGGTTACGCACGGGGTTGATTTATTAGGTAATCAAAAAGTGTTGGCTGGGACTTTATATGGACACTCGGATATCCTTAGCACTGATAACTTAGCCTTCTATCGTCCCCTGGCCTCTTCTGGTAGTGTTTTTTGATAGTTGTATGCCATAGCGGGATATAAATCACTCCTGTATTGTAATAAAGATGTTTTTGTCATCGGACAAACAAGAGGCAGATGAGTTCTTTTTCCCACCATTTTAAGATGGCGCTCGTTTATTTACTACCACTAACATCATCTGTGACATAAGCCCGACTTCCTGAATGTTATTTTTACTGTATATGGAATGAGAGTTATATTGTCCCTGCCAAAATCACATTCTTAATTCTAAAAGGTGTGAAGACAGAGACATTAGCACAAAACTTTGTAAGAAATGTAAGTAAACCATGAGAGAGTGAGCAGTCAGACAAAAGGCTAGGCTAGTGTTTGGGTGCTAATATAATAAATGGGAGGGAAATACCAATAAGAATGGTACCTGCAAAGGCACATGCAATTAACCATCAACAATTCTATTTCTAGACTTGGTCAATTTTAGAACAGCTTAATTGATATACAGAAAATATGATAAGCAGCAGATATGTTGATCATAAGTGTAATATATTAATAAGCACACAAAGTGGCTGATGGTACTATTGTTCATTGTTTACTTTGCATAATGTAAGGGGACAGTTTAGCTTTAGTGAGGTTCTTATTTTTAAAATCAACCACCAACGACATTTTCTGCCACCCGGACCTCTGTATGACAAATCCTTGAATTTTGAAACACAGTGTGCTGCTTTGTGTGGATTCAGGCTATCATTAGCAGCACAGACACTCACTCAGCGTTTTTAGCACTGTCTGTGCTATCTTTAATTACAACATCCCACTGCTCTGCAACAGTGTTCTGCCCACGTTTCAGCAAAACCTCCCATACACTCAACATAAACCTGTATTTTTAGTCAACTGTTTATTTTCATGATGATAATGTATCTTAAAGGAGGTTTGTATGTGAGTGTTTGGTGGATCTATGATATGTTAAATGATATCTAAGCCTGGGGTTACTCCAGTGCCAAGAAAATACCTAATAACAGTGGTTAAAAATAACCTTTGTTTTGTCAAAAACACTATCTGGTGTGAGGTAGAGTCAAATGTGTCCATTTAGAAAGCCAGTTCTCCATATTCTCCATATTTGCTTACCTCAACAATTCTTTTCATTTGGTTCCTTTTGGTCAAGGAGCTAGCTAAACTTGTGACGATTAGGATGGTCTTCCCTAGTTCAGTGTTTCACTTTTCATGTTCATCGGAACATTGGACACTTTTTGGACACTGCCTCTATGATGATAAGATATGTAATCACATCTACTTAGGTGTTATCTCTAAAGAATAATGTCTCACAATGTTACAAACTGAAAAGCTACACAGTCCTGGTCAGGTATTCAGCTTTATGTATTATCTAAGGAAGTGGCTGTCTGGTCACCAGACTGCAGGCAGGTTTATAATTATTAGTTTAAGGCCCCAGCCCTCCATCTCCTCACGGTAGCAAGGGTTAGAAGAGCCATAAAACATGATTAAGTGAAGGGGCTATGGTTGTAAAAGTTTGTTCCAGCCACTCAGGGATGAAAAATGACAGAGAAATCAGTCACAGCATGAGAACATGTCTGAAATTTGGGTAATGATTAAGCCCTTGGTTTGAATAACTAGCAGACAGCAATATCCAGAGATCTGTGATAACCAGGAGTGGCTAATGAGCATCACTGTGGATAAGTGAATTTATTACTGCACAAAATAAAATAAAAAAGTCCATCAGAGCTGGTCTTAGCAGTGGAGATCAAAGGAGAGAACATTAAAGCTGATACCCGGAGTTTCTAAGAAATCTGTTTATGTATTATTCTTTTGAAATGCGAAAAAATACCTAACTAGTCTTTTACTATGGTCTACTGTCAGTGGAAGTGTTTAGGGCGGGACATCGAGATGTTTCTCATAAACTCCGGATAGCAGCTTTAAGCAACTATCCGAACTCCCCACACTAGTTAGGTAGAATATTAAACCACACAGTAGGAATAGTGAAAAAAAATGTCAGGATTGAGTCCTGATAACCCATCCAAGCCCCCTGAAATATAGAGACAATCATCAGCACCCCAAAGAGTCTGATTCAATCCATATCATGGCCACTGCAGTCTTAGATGGAGAAATGTAATCCTTACACTGGGGGTGCCTGTTAAATCAATCGCAATCGACAGGCAGATCGTAAACACAGTGGGATTGTATAGCTCCTCTGTAGTATTGTGTCGTCTATCAAAGAGCAGACCAGTAAAGGGCCAATGGACATTTGGGACACACACCCAAGTGTCAATATCCCAAGTCCACAAAAAAGGACAAAAATAGATGAAAAGAGGAAAGACAAAAGTGCAGTGAAAATAAGTGAAAGGTAATCCTAAACTAGAGAGTTTTGTAATATAATGATTATTGTCCTATCAATACATAATCTCTGAAATTGGGATTTATTGCTTTGGCAAGAAAACAGGACAGAGTGTTTGAGTATGTACATCAATCAAAGTGACCTTTAAATCTAAAAAACAACAACAAAAAAGCAGATCGCTGTTATCTTAAAGTGTTCTCCAGGCGATTGAATCTCTTTGTCGCACTGAATTTAAAAACATATAATTAAGATATAAATAGTTTTCCTCTCGTTCAATACGGTAACATCCGCAAACTGACAGGAAGGCAGTGTCCTTTGTCCTCTAACATTGTAATTGGTGAGACAATGAAGTGTTGACAGCTGTGAAACTGTTGCAACAAGGGCAAGGCCTACTGTTCCATAGGGACAGCACTCACTTCTTTCTCTCCCCACTTCTGTCACATTCGATTAGGCACATTTAAGTTGCACAATACCCTTTTTGTGGAACCTGTACATACCAACACCACATCCAAAGTAAGGAACCAAACTTTTCTCCTCCAGCCTCTGCTTTTAGGAACTATTGATTGGATAACCTCTGCATACCTTGGAAAGGGAATAGAAAGGCAACAAAATGGTTAATTTCCTTGCCGTCTTGAGCAGCAACCATGACTTTGACAGAAGAAGCATTTATAGTCAGATAGTTAATGAGTCATGAGACAGTGAGCAGGCTAAAAGGACTTTCCTATGCAGAAATCTTTGCAATATCAGATCAAAATAGCTCAATCTGCAATAAAAAGAAAATTATCTTTAAAGTTTATTAGACTGCCTATTAGTCAGTGGCATGGAAAACAGATAAAGCCATCATTGAAGTTATTTTACATTTTATAAAAAGTAGAAAAGATGCAACAGAGGAAAGAAAAAAGTGAGTAGATACTAGCTACACTAGTCCAACAAAAACCTTTTTAACGTGGCTCACATACCTCCTTACATGTTTTTGCATGATTTTAATTTGCATATGATGTCACCAGACGTTTTGATTTTGAAATATATCGCAAAAACCAATGGAAACACTTTTTTTTGCAATTCCACATCACATGACGTGACGTACCTGGTTACATGACGTGGTAGGTGTAGACAGAAGAGGATTTCTTAGCATCATACTTGAGAAAAATATTAGTCATATTAGACAGCAAACGAAGGAATACAGAGTTTTATAAGAAGGTTTGGAGTGCCGTCTTCCTGCGGCCAAGTCTCGCTGGATTTCACGAGATATGAGGGTCCTTCCCAAAACAACATTCAATGAAAACATGTTCAAAGCACAATTATATTTTGTCAAAATTTTAGAAATATTGCTTGTATTTCATGAAAAACTGATTGAAACACAACTACTGATAATAGTTGGAGCAACAGAATTAAAACACAAATCTAACAGTCGCTACTAATGGATAATAACCAGGAAATATGCAACTTTCTTTGATTTGTTTACATTGCCACGTTATGTTGTTTCTTACCTGATGACATAACAGCTTAAGCATTATACAGAGTTAGTGTAGTGTGAAAGCATCATAACAGGTTACACAAGGGTGATAGGAAACGTTCACCTCAGGTAACCTCACTGTTTGGCCTGTAAACATCAGTGACTATACTTTATCTATCATGCACCTCGGACCCTCTTCCACATATGCCTTCAAGCAGCACAACCTTTTATTGGGTTATGCGTATTGGACACAATGTTTGTAGTCTTCTCTTGTTTATGTTTCACAAACAGAAAAAAACAAATCTGATGCTAGGAGTTTATTTCTGACCGTTCCTGAGATTCCGTTGGTTATTATCTAAGATTTATAACATTAGATTTTTACCACTTTGACCATCATCCCTCATGACGCTGGACATGGATCAGTGCAGCCAAACAGAAGCACAGACATGGCGGCATCGCTACCATCAGCATTTCCTCTTCAATGTCTTGTATAAACACACCCTGATGCACAGTCATGTCAGTGCTATTTGATTGTAAGCTAAAAAGCGACAGCATGTCACCAGTAAAAAGTCACCACACCAGTCCTTTATGGTATTGATGGTGAATTTTAACTTCTCTGATTTGTCTCCAGTTCACTTGGCTCCAGACAAGAGCTCAACTGTTGATGCAAGTGCCAGAATATGCTTTACGATGTAATGCTCCAGTGTTACAGAGAAGTCCTGAAAACTTCATTAAGGTAAACTGACATGTTTACCAAATCTTGTTAGAAGACGGCACAATGTGTGAATGTTGTAGCTTATAGAAACCAGTGAGAAACATTTTACTTGATACATGACAAAAAAGATGGCCTTGTTCATGTAAGATCATTGATGGAAAGTTTATAAAAGTATCCTGAAGTCTTTTAAGCCTCGAAACAGGAAGAGTAAAGAAAATTATGCAATTTTTTGAAAAATTGATGCCTATTTATTCACCAGGAGTAACAATATTTACAAAAGTGTATATTTTAACAGTGAAATGCGTTTGTTTTCTTTCTATGCGCTATCTGCACACTACGCTTTTTGTAAGAATCACAATGGTAGTCTGCATTTTGGATGAAGGGCTTTCACACATGCCATGAAACCTTACCTGACGGTACAAAAGGTGCGGCAGTCATAGATCTATACAGGTGTCATGCAGCAGCATCTGTGTGGGAGCAGCAACTGTTTGCAGACACATTGGCACCATCCACACAAAAATTACCAACAGAGAGCAAACAAGGTCTGCAAAAAAAACCAAAAAAAAAAAAACGTGAATATTTGGATAACCAGTCTGCATGACAAACAGGACAGGTGAATAGAGGAAGTGAAAAAGTAAACTGGACTGTTAAAGCTGTTTGGGCCTGTATTTCATCCAATAGTTTTTCTCATTGAGTGCTGATTTAAAAAACAAAAACCTTTATTTAACCAGGAATGTCTCATTGAGATTAAGAATCTCTTTTTAAGAGATTCCTGGATGTAGTTCTTGAGTGACTTCCTCAAGGTCCGATGGTAGATTTGAACCGTCAACTCTCCAGTTACAAGCCCACTTCCATACGTGTTAGGTCACCACAGATGGTATTTACGAAACCAGCTGAATATGACACAACTGAATGTCCCACGGAGTGACGTCCTGTTATAGAGAACACCATAAACAAAGCAGAACAAAATTATTGTCAAGAAACTCACTCTCTTCTTTGTCTGTCGTGGTAAGAATAACATAAAATCACTTGTTCAATATCAGAAATGTAACTTAAAACTCTCTACAAAATTCCCAATCCCACAATGCAATGCACAAAACTTTCCTGAGGTCCAAGTCACGTGGGCATTTGTCGACAATCTCATTGTTTGTACCAAAAACAATCAAGCAAGTGTCAATTTCCACCTTCAACTTGTCTGTGCTTCAATTTTCCTGTTTTTCGGAAAAAATGCCTTTGCGATTTTTTTGATCTATGAAGCCAACACCCTGTCTTTGTCTGCTTTATCAAAAAATGTTAGGGAGTGTTCGGGCCACTTTAGGATTGCAAAAATGTATTGTGCTGGTTTGGGGGCATAATTGTCAATGACCAGATGGTCAGAGATGGTTCAGTTGGTGCTGGAGATGTTGTGGATATGGAGTGTCAATGGCTGTGTGTGAATGAATTAATGTTTTGGGTGAAGTTGAAGCAGTTTAGTACGTATTCAGCATACACAGAGTTTGCGGGGGGCAGGGGGGCATTTCCCCCTCCCCCGAGTGGTCAAAGGTTTTCATTACAGTTTTCCCAAATTCATTAGAAAAAATACATAATGTTTAAAGAACAACAGCAGCCGATAACATTTGACCCTTCTGCTTCCCGTAGCAGGACACCACACGTGCTCCGTAGACTCATAAGTCTGTTGTTTGTAGTGATGCACCAAGAAAACAAGCTAGAAGATTTAGGAGGGTTGTGCCAATCTCCACCCCCCCCCCCCCCCCCCCTCTTTTTTTAATATTGTATCTTGAGTTAACTATTTTGTTACACCCCTAACAGTGACTGTACAAATACAGTATATATTAATTCATTTGTTCTTTTAAAAATACAAGTTATTTTTTGGTGCTCTTCTTCTGTTACACAATTTTTTCTTCACAATGTTCATGTCTTGGTACTGCACTATAAAGCAGCTGCTGACCTGATTTTATCATGAATTTACAACATTAAATGAAATGTCGACGCACATTTTTGTAGTCAATATTATCAGTTATGTTACTAGTAATTTTTGCATTATTGTATATGTTACACACAGTGTGGTTGGTGCAAATCTCCAGATGGTCTATATATTTAATTCTATTTTTTCTTTTGCCCCCCGGCAATAATCTCAAACTCCGCCTATGGCCTTCAGCAGAAAAACTGTTTTTCTTTCATAACAGGTGCCCTACCCTATTTTAAAAATAACCTGAACAATTCTAGGAAAATTATTGAAAATGGTCTTTTGAATACATTTTTCTACAATACAGTTCTGATAATTAGACACCAATAACAGGCGTTTTGAGCACCGATCGGACTTTTTAAAAAAAAATTTACCAGCAAAGAACAGGGAAATCAGGGCAGGGACAGTGGGAGAGGGTGGGAGGAATTCTCAGGCTGTTCACCCCCACGCCATCGAGGCTCATTAACTCAATTCATAACCGACCCCTTTTCCACCACTCGGATCCTGGCTGGGTCAGAGGTGGAAGTGAGGTAGCCTGAACTCATTAGGCTAACTGTCTCATGCTCAAGTCACACTGAAGCAAAGTAAAATCCTCTTCGCTATGTGCCTGCTCAAGTCGCCACAGTTTAGTGTTGACAGCACAGTTTTACACTGTAAACAGATTCTCACAAATTCATTTTTTTTCTTTCCCTCCTTTTTCTTCTTTGTGGTCCGTTCAGTCGGCCTGAAGCAGAACCACTAAATGGTGATAATTGGGAGGGGGAGAATGGCTGATGCTTGTCTCACTAATATTCTCACACAATAATCAGCAGATTGTTTCTGGGACCAGCGACACAGCATACTTTTAGTGTATTTACAGGCAATAATTAGCCAGCAGCTATCAGCAAACATGTCAAATGTGGTCACATGTAGCAATTCAATTGAAATGTCCCTGTTATGATTTGAATGTGGACCCAAATGCAGTCAAGACAGCTGAATTGAAGAACTTGAGGTTTTTTAGTCTGGGTAAGAACGGCGGACTGGAAGGCAGATGGAGGAGATTGATGGAGTTAATCCAATCCTGCAGGCAGACGTAGGGTTGTGGAGTGGTTAGGAGGTAAGCAGGCTTGGAGGAGATGTCACTGGTTGAGATCTGAACAACAGGAGAGGAAACAGTTAGAACTCGGAAGAGTAGACACTGGGAATTAACTCTAAAAAGGTTTAGAGCGGCCGATGATTACTACCACTTCAGTAGACTGAATAATCTGGCGAAGAGTAGAGCAAAAACCAGGGTTTTTGTACTGGCCTCTTGGCGTCCTACCAGGCTTGTCCAGAAACTCCCTGTAGAAATCCCTTATAAGATCAGGGCCCAGGATATGTTTATGGGAAATCTAGGAGCGTTCCTCGGGGCCATATCCGTCCCAATCGACTAGATAATGGCCGCGGCGACGGACATCAAAATTCTTCTTGACTGTAAAGGCTGGGTGATTGTCAATGAGCAGGGGGGGGGCAGAGGGGGGTGGCTGGAGGGCACAGAGGACTGGAAGAGACAGGCTTGAGCAATGACACATGAAAGGCAGGATGGACCTTCAGCGACGGTGGAAGTTTGAGGCGCAATAACAGAAGGATTGATTACCTTTTCAATCTCATAAGGCCCAAGGAGATCATGAAAGGTGACTTACCCGTTGCAGAGCTAACCCATGGAATTGTGGGCATATTCAATCCATGGGAGACAAGAACTCCAGGATGCCGGGTGGTGAGCGGTGACACAGCGGAGGGCGGATCCCAAATCCTGATTTGCCCTTTCAGTTTGCCCCTTAGTTTGAGGGTGGAAACCTGAGGATTAGCTGGTAGTAGCTCCGAGAGCATGGCCGAAAGCCCTCCACACTTGAAATGAGAATTGGGGACCTCTGTCAGAAACAATATCTTGTGGAATGCCGTGGAGGCGGAAAACTTGCAGCACCATGAGATCAGCAGTCTCTGTTGCAGAAGGAAGCTTAGGAAGAGGGACAAAGTGCACAGCCTTGGAAAAAACGGTCTACAATAGTGAGTATTGTAGTATTTCCCGCCGACGGAGGCAACCCCGTAACAAAGTCCATGGCTATGTGTGACCACGGGCGACTGGGGACAGGCAGGGAGTGCAGCAATCCTGCAGGAGCCTGGTGAGATGACTTGCTGCGAGAACAGATTACACAGGAAGACAAAAAGGCCCGGGTATCACGAGAGATGGTGGGCCACCAAAACCTCTCCTTAATAAAGGTTAGAGTACGGTTAACACCAGGGTGACAGGCAAGCTTAGAGGAGTGTCCCCTCTGAAGCACTTGAGAGCGTACAGGATCAGTTACAAATAAACAACCTTGTGGTGTGTTACCTGGATCAGGTTGTGTGCGCTGTGCTTCCTGATAATGTCCTCAATCTCCCAGTGAGCTGCTGCAACCACACAGGCTGGGGGGATAATGGTCTCCGGCTGGGTCACCTCAGTATTTGTACAGACGACAGGAAGGCAAGGGGGCTCCTGAGAGAAGGTCAATGGAGCAATCATAGGGACGGTGAGCAGGTAGAGAAAGGGCCTGAGACTTGCTGAATACTTCTCCTAAATCATGGTACTCAGGGGGCACAGAGGATAAATCTGGAGGCTCTGGGGCTGAAGAAACCTGGGATGGGCCTGGAGCTAGGGCTGACTTGAGACAATGGCAGTGACAAAAAATGCTCCAGCTTACTATGGTGCCTAGAGCCCAATCAATGTGGGGGTTGTGTCATTTGAGCCAGGGTAGACCAAGAATCACAGGGACATGAGGTGAGGGGATAACTAAAAATGTAATGGGCTCACGATGATTACCAGACACAATAAATGTAACCGGGGTGGTGCTTCACCTCAGCTTTAACAGTCTTAGGTGAAGCAATGGGCTCAATAGGAATGTCAGCTTGACTGACAAGGGAGGAATCAATGAAGTTATCGTCTGCACCAGAATCAACAAGGGAAAGGAGAGGGATCGACTCACTGTTCCAAAGAAGGGAGGCTTTACATAGGACAGGGTTGGGAGAGGTCTCGGTGGAGGAGGTGGTGTGGCTCATCAGGGACCCCTGCATTACTGATGAGCCTCCCCTTTTTGTCCCTGCGGACAGTTGGCGAGGCAATGTCCAGGATTTCCGCAGTAGAAACAGAGACCAGAGCGGAAACGACGTTGCCTCTCAGAAGGGGTAAGACGAGCCTGAGCCAACTGCATGGATTCCTCAACTAAGGGGGCATTATAAAAGTCAGGCGGAGCTTCGGGGATCTGGGGAGACCCTGGGATGTCTGGAGGTAAAGACCAAAATTGAGGGGGAGCCCTTAAGGCAGGGACACGTGAAACCTTAGCTCTCCACCGTTCACGCA
The DNA here is from genome assembly GCF_900634775.1 of Gouania willdenowi. Taxonomy (NCBI): domain Eukaryota; kingdom Metazoa; phylum Chordata; class Actinopteri; order Blenniiformes; family Gobiesocidae; genus Gouania; species Gouania willdenowi. The sequence goes on from NC_041063.1 coordinate 3,257,046, forward strand.
GCCTATTATCTAGGTGGATAGACAGGGAAATTAGAGACTCTAGATTATCTGTCTCATCCCTGGCTGCTAACTCATCCTTGATGTAGTCACTCAACCTGTGGAAAAAAATGCCCCCTGTAGAGAAACTTCACCCCACCTACTTTCAGCAGCCAATATCCGAAATTCTAAGGCGTACTGACCTACGGAAGTTACTCCCTGTTTTATGGTTAGCAATCGCTGGCCTGCCTCCTTTCCCTGCACAGGATGATCAAAGATACGTTTCATTTCAGAGACAAAGAGTTGGTAGGACTCACAAATTGGGTAGTTGCTTCTCCATGCTGCAGAAGCCCACTGACTAGCTTTACCTAAAAGTAGCCCCGTGATAAATGCTATACGAGACCTGTCTGTACTGTAAGTTAAAGGTTGTTGGTCAAACACCAGGGAGATCTGAACAACAGGAAACAGTTAGAACTCAGAAGAGTAGACACTGGGAATTATCTCTAAAAAGGTTTAGAGCGGCCGATGATTACTACCACTTGAGTAGGCGAAGAATAGAGCAGAAACCAGGGTTTTTGTACTGCAGCAGATGAGCAGATAAGTTGCAGGTGTGAGTAATCAGATGCTTGATTGAAGAGGACACGCCCCCTAGAGACACACACAGAAAGACAAAGAGGGAGGGAACCCATAGGGAAAACAGGATCACAGCCAGAACCGTGACAGTCCCTCCTTTGCTCAACAACCAGGGATTGTTGCACGCTGTGGCGAAAGTTCTTTTGGTGGGCTGGTTAATGCTGGAACAGTTGGTTTGCTGTCCCTGAAGATAAATTGAATGATCATAAGAAGAGGCGTGTTTTTTGTGCCTGACTGGACTAGTTACCAGCCTAATGAGTACAGACGGAAGTTAGCTGGAGCAGTAGAAGCACTTTCTTTTAGCTCCTCCCCTTTATCATCATGAGCTGTGCATGCCATTTCCCTTGGAGATGTGCAAAATCTAAAAAGCGCAATAAAAACTGGTCATATAAACACCTAAATTTCAGAAAAAGCCCCACTCAAAAATTGCTAAAAGGTTTTTATGCTTTCATAATGACGCATTTCAGATGTTTTGATAATGAAAAGTAGCGCAAAAGCGCTATGGAAATGCTTTTTTCCACAAATAACAGTAACGTCGTCCACTTCTCTCAGAGAAAACGCGGTGCAGTACATGTAAACAAAAGAGGTGACCAGGACATCTTCCATCTTCTTGTAGTGAAGTCTCACGGAATGAGACTTCACAGGAGTTATGAGGCTCCTGCCCAAAACAACCTTCAATGGAAACACGTTCAAAGCGCAATTATACTTTGTCGACATTTAAAAATATCCGTTGTCTTTTTTTCCCGAAAATCTGTAATGGCAACCCAGCTACCGACTGTTGTGTTCCTAAAGTGTTTGAACAATTTTTCAGTGTGTGCACTTCTAATCTTTCATTTTTTAATGTTTAATACACGAACCTGTGTTAGTTGATGTACTGTATGTGCACATAATACAGCAAAATATGCACATGCACTAATTCATTCTCCTTTTAGTTCCCTATTAAACATATTTTTAAAGTCTTGTTTCATTGCAACTCACAGCCTTCAGTAGGTTTGTAGCACAGTGGCACATTCATAACAACAGTTCTACTCTGGGCTGTAAACCTGCAGGTCTGTCCTCTACTCTTTACTTTAGCTAATTTTCTCATCAGATTCTCTGTTTCAGCAAGTTAGTGATACACTTTTTTAATTTTACTCATTATCTTATCGGTAAGAAGCAGGAAAAGCTGTGAAAGTATACAAACAATCAGCTGAGGTAAAAAGCATTTTTCCCACCGTACTGATTATCTATCCAGAATTACTTTTCCATTAAAACTTTTTTTCCGACTACTTGGACTACTTAGCTTTTCTGCTGGTGCCACTATTTACTTCAACAATTTTACCTTTTTTGGAGTACTAAAAAAAACAATGGCGCTGAAGATATAAACAGTGGCTGTTTGGGGTTTTCCTTTCCATTAACTGGCACCTGACACAAAACATGCACTTAGACTGCGTGTGACAGAAAGGTCGGATGGGGTCATAAACTCAAAGTCGTCACTTGATTAGATTTAGAAGATGTCTTTTATCACCATATGTCATGGAGACAGAGAGCAGACGTGGCTGTGATAGATAGCTATCAGAGGCTGTAAGTGATACTGCTCGGGCCAAAGTATTGTGTCTCTCGTAAGGTCATCCTCATGGCCTGCAAGTGATGACAAACAAGATGTCTGATGGCCTTGGGGAAAGATCTGATTTTGAACTAAGGACTTTTTTTACAGCCAAGAGCTTTACACACTTAAAGTAGAAGTGTGCGTTACCAATGATATTAAATTAAATTACATTATTCTGTTTGGGTAAAAATGTATATACCCTGGGTGTTGGTTTGGAATCCTGGACACAAAATGTACGATAAAAAAAAAAAAAAACTTCTTCAGGATATTTGGACTCAGAATACATAGGGTTGTTTGAAGACACATGCAAGTACCTTTAACGTAGAGTCTAGGGGTTGAAGGGTTAGTCCTTTCATGCTTAACCCAGCAACACTAGCAGGGTTGAAAGTAAGGTGGCCATACAACCAGCATTACACAAGACTTTTTAAAGGCCTGCCCACCTTTTGGCTAGCACTCATTCATCTTCCTTTTTAGGTATCCTGATTTTCTATTTCATCTATTTGTGTACAATGAAATTAATAAACAGGCCTGAATAAAAATACATGACTAAACAATAAATATATCTTAATTCTCCTTCTGGGAAAATGAAATATTGTGATTCTAAATGAGAAATGTAACATAACCAGGGCTGCCAAGTTTCAGAAAATGACAAGAGTGAAACATTAGTGACGTGATGTGTTCCGGCGAAAAAAAAAAGCGTCCTTTTTTAACATGGCTTTGGCCTGTTTTAACGTTGATTTCTACCTTCAGACTGATGTCCTCACCTCCATACCAGCAGCTCTCCCTGCACTGTGGCCTCCTAATGCTAGTTTTATCTAACCAGAAATTAGAAATGAAAACTAACAAGAATTTTGACAAAATACATTTATTTGTCAATATTTCATTTCAACCAACTGTCCATTATTTATCTGGGGACATGTCTCATGTTGTAGGTGTTTGTCACAGATGTTGATGATGACAGAGGTAGGGGGCTCCCACTTAAAACACTGTGGCCCAAGGCAGTGCTACCTTTACCTCAGCTCTCCTTGTCTGCAACAGAAAGGACGTCATTAAAAAGATAATCATGTAAAAAACATTAAAACATCAATTGATTTTTGATTGAATAAATGTCTTATCAGCAGATTCAATGTCTATAGAAATACACTATAACAAGGCATTTGTTTCATTTACTTTGTACTTATGCTAATATAACCTTCAAGTGCAATTCAGCTAATAGCAGTGTCCAAAACACTGGTAGTAGCTGAATAGGAGTTTTAATTAATTTAAGTTAATGTCTAGCACAGACACACACATGTAGGAGTGGGTGATATGGGGAAGAAAAAAAAAATCAAATCACGATTTTTTTCATTCAAATAAGGTTTTTTATCAACAAAACAAACCAATTTAAAAAAAATGGAAAAAAGAAATAAAAGATAATTTAAGACAAGGTCATTTTCAAATATTTTTTTTTAAATTGTATGTAAGCAATTTATCAAACTGGTTCCAAGTACAATTAACATTAAACAAAAGGGCTGACATGCGTACTTCTGCCCTGTTTAAGCGCTTAATAATTCTTCGGTGTCTGAAACCCTGACATGCTGACTAGCAATTGAAACCTTTGGATGTGCTGTGTATGGACTACAGACATATGACACAGACACAGCACCACGAGGGTTAAAATGGGAACTACAGATGGTTCTATGATCTGTATGATTTGGGAGATCATCGTCATGCACACCCTTATACAAACGTGAGTGAGAGAGAGACACACACACAAAATGTTAGTTTTTTAGATGAGTAAACTAACACTATAGCACACACACACACACACACACACACACACACACACACACACACACACACACACACACACACACACACACACACACACACACACACACACACAACAATATAAACAGTGAACAAAATTGGGTAGTTACATACCATCTCAGACGGCGTCAGTTCTCCAGGAACTTTCTTTCTGAAATGTTGTCAACGAGTCGGTGCATGTTGTGTGTTGGTGGTGGTCGGAGGGGCCGATGGCACGCTATGGCAGCCTCCACACCAAGTGTGGTGTGAAAGAATAATCCCTTAATTCTGTAAAGCGACTTTGAGTGTCTAAAAAATCACTACAAAAAATTGATGTATTATTATATTAACCCTGACTGCTCCCTGGATGCTACACCATGGGTGTTTACCGCTCCTCAAGGAGTGGTTAAGAACACTTTTTGTGTATGTAGCTTTACATATATGACAATAAAGTATATTATATAATAAACTGCAGTGTTTGTCTTCGTAGTGAGGTAGTTTGACAGGGAGGAGCTTACATTCTTATAGGGTAGGAAGAGCCAGGATTGTCAGGAGGAGGAGTTTCCACCTTATGACGTATTATTGGGGAAAAATCCAACTTACCTGTTTGGAGCTGACTTTTTACAAAATGTGGAATAACAAAGGAGGGAGGAAACAGAAGTTTCTCAACGTTGGTCCTCTGAATGAGGGTAAAGGAATGTATATTACTGTAGCAAAACCATTGTAAAGTGAATTTTTCATAATAATGCCCCTTTAAGAGATTTTTTTAAGACACAGACTGCTTTGTATTTGTATTAAATTTACTGGAAAATAAATCATACTTTGGGAATCAATATTTTTAGCAAAGCCAATTATATCATCAATTGTAGATATTGTACCTGAGACACTAAAAAGGGGATCGATTTAAAAAGCTGTTCATGTGGTCAAGAGTATCAGTCATAAGTGAAATCTTTGAGTGGTACTACTGGACACCAAGTCTCCTACAAGTCCTCTCCTAATTTTTTATTCTTTTTCTCTGAAATCTCTTTAGCGTAACAAATTGTTATGAGGAATATGAATCAACATGCTTTTCCCCCCCTCTGACATTGATAAACTAGTTATGAGGTGAAATAAAATATTCCAAATGAGTTTGTGTAGACAGACTTTGTGATGTAACCCCCTCCCCTCTTCATACCTTACACCTTTGGGGCTTTGGTCGCTCTGCTCCATGGCAGCTGATGGGAGTCAAGCACAGCGGCATAGACAAGCTGAGCCAGAACACTTACCGGGTCAATTTTGCATGTGACTGGTGTTTCGTATTTAATTAGAACCAATGTCACTTTGAGTCAGAGCAGTCATCAGTTTAAGGGTGAGAGAGAGGGGTGAGGGTGGGGGTGGGACATAGCATTAAAATGAAAATAGATATAAAACTGTTTTTAAATCATTCAACTCCTTACAAAGTGCTCAAAACCATTCTTAAAAGTTCAAACCCCAAAGTGACATAATGTTTTTTTATTTTTAATCCTACCCCTTTTTCTATGCGTGTCATCTTCATTGATTACCCTTAACATTTCCCTTATCCCCGAGTCCTTCACCCCTCCTGAAGCCTGGCCCCCACCTTCCTTTCATTAGGTCATGTGTACACAATCCTGTTTCTACAGCATCTCTTAATTCTGACTGTTATGGGGACAGTGAGGCATTCGACCTCATTCACTCATTACCGTCACCTAAGAAACTCACTTGCCCCATCACCTCCAAGCAACCTTTGCCTCAAAGTGTTCTAAACAACAGTTAAGTGTGGCCGATTATTTTTATTAATCATTCAGCATTTATAGTCCCCCAATAGGACGCTCCAACACATTCTCCTCAGGGACACGTGACGGTGTGTGTGTTGGACTCTAAGCAGTTGTCTGCTTTGATTATAAAAGACAAAAGTATCTGAAAGGCAGAATAAACATCACTTATACATATTGGTCAATTGTTTTTTTATTGAATTTGTCACCTGTATTTGTGTGTCAAAACACTACTGTGTTTTTTTATGATTGATATATTATAGACAGTGTTCGACAGAGAGAGAGAAAGAGAGAGAGAGAGAGCTCCCTCTGCTGATCTCACTGTTGATAGCTTCCACAAGCACCAACAACACTTAACTCAGATTTAAGATCTAGTTTAGTTTTAAATTTAGCTTTTTTTTAGAGTGTATATGTTCATCTGTGTTGGACTCATATATAGTTGGACTGGCGCCCTGTCCAGGATGTACCCCTGCCTCGCGCCCAAAGAAAGCTTGAGATAGGCACCAGCTGACCCCTGAACAGGAGCAAGTGGGTTGGAAAATGTATGGATGTATTTATATTATTTGTAGAAGCTTAAGGACCAATGAAATAAGATAAGATTTTGGGGGCCCACCGGCAGAACCCACAATGCATTTATTTGACACAAAAGAACCAGACCCACAAGTAGTTAAGAAGAAAGGAAATTGCCAAATCAACTATAAACACATTCACTAAGTATAAACTAGAAAATCAAATCAAAATAAAAGACAATCTCTTATTACTCCTTTTCTTCTACAAAGCTTATAGTAGCCTATAGTTGCAGCTCAAACCTCAGTTTTTGGTGCAAAGTACTTCCACCTATTAAGTAGGTCAATGGTTCTAAGGGTTTCTGCACCCTCTCAACACTACCTTGGTGCCCTTGTTTAGTCTCAGTTTTTTTTTTATGATAATAATTCATTATAATCAGAATTAGATTTAGAAATGAGGGTAGTGATGGCCTAGTGGTTGAGGGATTGGGCTTGTAATCGGAGGGTCACCATGTCATATCTCACCTGGGCAACATCACTGTGGGATGTTGAGCAAGTCCCTTAACCAACTGCACTGTTTTGAAAAGCAACTTAAGTTGAAGGTGATGTATTGTAATGAAAAGGAAGAAATTGTGTGGTGGGTGGTGGAGTATCAGCAAAATCAGACTGAGAATAGTCTTTTTGATGTACTTGGATACAATATAATATTGAAAGTGTCTATTCATATGGTTGCTGTATGGATAACCCCCGGTGCTATTGATAAGTTTACCAAAGTACACGTATGTAGCGTCTTAGGTTTAGGGTTAGGGTTGTGTTTAGGTTTAGTCTCAGTCACGTGAGCTAAACTGGCCAATGGGGGGTGCTGCGTACGGATAGAATGTTGGTGTATTGATACGGCAATCGTACGGATAGCCACTGCTTATAATATTTGAGCTGTACTCTGAACAAGAAGAATTTAGATTGTAAACATGGTTACTGTACATCAAGCAAATAATAATCTTTAGAAGACATTCAACAAACAAATCTGTCCTTTTGATACAAAACAGCATGTAAAATATTTTGATTTGACTATTTAGGAAATATAAGGTTTTATATTCATACATACTTAAAAATGTGATTGTGGTTGATGGATACCAGGACTTCAACATGATGCAGGTCTAAAAAGCCCAATTTCCTAGTCCTCTAGAGTCTAAACCCTGTCATCAGTCCATGACAGGACAAGCTCACAGAGACAAATGAGCCCCAGCACATACACACATTAGTTTAGCTGGTCAATTCAGACACTCAATTGCACCTAACATACAATTTTATGAAATTTGATCAAAGTCTTAGTGAAGAAGAGGAACTATCTATGAGGACAGTGACACAGAGTCACACAAGTAGCACTAAAGCACCTCAGGGGTAGATCTCTGGCTCCACTAAGGGTGTCACATCCTCTTCTAATCATTAAAGAAGCGGGAAGACTCCCACCAATCAATCCCCCACAGCATTCCTTCCTACCTTCCAACAACCATTAACCCCCCAGCCTGTCTCTCCCTTTGCCCCCAGCGATTGGAGCTCCTGAGCAAACTAGTCAGTCTATCTCCCACCAGTGGAGACAGACCACTGGCTCCACAGCTACTGATAATCAATGTCTGCCCCTTTGTACCCAGAGGCCCCGGCCTGCTTCATCAGCTCCAGTAAAGAAGCCACACGCACACACCACAGAAATTAAGCATCTGTTTAAATGTACATGCAGTTCAGTACTCATAGAATAAGTACATCTAAACACATCAGTCCCCCACTTTTATTGTAAGAATTGTGCATTAAAGAGTACCTGTAGTGAATTTAAATTATAAGCTCTATCCAAATATAATATAATACTAGAGGTTTTGTTTGTTATTTATTATAAAACAACTTTGTAGAGCAGCCAATAGGAGGAAAAATCTGCTCATCAGCGAAGCATGGTGGCAGCCATTTTGCCTACTCTTGTAGTAACGACATGACGTGGCATTAGCTGTGCTGGTAACTCTGCAATGTACACTTTTTGTGGATTTTCCTCCTCTATATTGACTTGTTTCGCAGTAAGTCCACTTTTTCTTCTATTTAATTGTGTTGCTTCTCATTTATAAACAGTGAAGCTGACTGCTCCGAAACACAACGAGAACTCACAATACACGTCCAGAGTAACTCCAACACACATCCTGGGGTTGTATGTAATAATGAATAAAAGGCTAATAAAAAAAATGTGAAGAAAAGCACTACAAAAAACCTAAAAAAAGAGGAAAACCTAAATAATCAGGTGGGACCTATTGAAAACACTAGCTGCTTCAGGGATCAAGGACTTGACATTGATGACTGTTGCCCATGGTGAATTAATTTTGAAATAGCACATATTTTGTTTATTGGTAATACAATATACATATTATATAAATGTCCAGTACAGGTACAATTTAATATGTCTGTTCTTTGCCAGTATCCATCACTTCCTTTGCTGTGCAGACACAGACATTGACTGATGGATCATAAACCCGTGTCTAGGTCAATAAAGTCCCTGGTGGAAGAAAGGAGGGGGGGATGTGGGGACAGCGTTAGAGTTTACTGACATGGTTCCATCGGACGTGTGGAATAAACATAGATAATTCTGGGGAAGGTTCTCAGTTCCAGGGGAGAATACTGTCACTCAGTAAAGGCCTGTAGTGTCAAAGTATTCTATTGTGCTCAACAACAACAACAACAAAAACAACCCACAGCCCACACTCTGGGCTCAATAGGTGTTGAAACATTAGCATACTAGACACATCAGGCTTGAGAATGTTGTGTTAGGGTTCTTTTGTACAAGAAAAGTTTAATTTCTTCTCAAACTTCCAACAGTTGCCCTCTCCTAAAGCCTTATTTTTTTTTACAACTGTTGACATAATGGCTAAACGTATGAACAGTCCAAATAGACAGCCTCAGTCAGTGTAACCTATGAAATGACAGCATGAGTGGCGACAGCTTATCTCTCCCTGTGGAAGAGATCAATAGACTGGCGCTCTGTTTCCTTGTTCAAGGATACAGCACAACTAAAAGATTATTATATGTAAACTTTACTAGCAGAAATGAGAGGCAATTTAGATATGCATATGCAATAAAAAGCACTTTCTACACACGCTTTGTGGAGGTCGATATAATGCCATCATTTCCAAGGAACTGGATGACATGTAACCAAGCACTAAAATGATGGATTGAAATGTCAAGGATTCAATTCAAATTGGCAAAAAACTTACATCACTGAGCTAACTACATCTACATTGGAGGAGGTCTACAAATGCAGACGCTGAGGTACGCAGAACTTGCAGCGGCTGGAAAGTGAAGACATGCCCAGTGGAAGTAGGGCTGCAGAGGGTTCTTAGCCACCCCAATATCCAGGCTACAGGGAGATGGGATTGCAAAGGAAGGCCCACCACCATGCAGCCAAAAACATCTCGACCACCTGACAAAGGATGCCATTATTCAATTGACCATCCCGCAGGGTCTCATCAAGTATTCATCTGTGCTATAAACACCTAGTCCTATACAAAATATATCCAAATTTGACCTGTCATCTAGGGTGCATGCTGGCTTAGTGGTTGGCACGTCTGCCTCACAGCAAGAAGGTCCTGGGTTCAAGCCCTGCGGTGGATACTTGGCTCCCCTCTCTGTGAAAAACTCCACACATGCTCTCCTCGTGCTAGCGTGGGTTTTCTCTGCTACCTCCCACAATCCAAAAACATGACCTTTAGGATGGAGTGTCCAATGAGAGCTGGAGATAGGCACCAGCAGACCCATGATGCGACCCTGAAAAAAGAAACATATTGTATTCCACATTTATGAACAATATCTTTAATCCTTTCAATTCTATTTCAACAAAACCCCCCAAAATATGTACAGACTTGAATTTGATTGTTTTTGCATTACTGCCCAACAATATGTATTAGTTTTTAATAGCAATACTTTAGCCACGTTCAATTTGCTAAATTTTTGGGGTCTGTTTTTTCTTTGTCCTATTTTCAAATACTCTGGGTTTTAATTCTCAATATGTGCTTTATTTCCCCAAATCACTTTTTTTTTTTTTACTGTAAAATAAAATTAACTTTGTAAACGTTCCTGAGCTGACTTGTTTTTTTTTTTTTTTTTTAGAAACACGCTATCTAATGAACTGTAAGCTTGGATCCTTTACCACAGGCCTGGAAGTTTAGGGGTTCTGAACATTATCTTATATGTTCCCAGTACTTTCTAACACTGCACACCTCTGGACTGAGATCATTTCTTATTATGCTTTTTCTCAGCTTTGGGTATCTCTCTTTTTCATTGTATTGGTGCGCAGCTGTGAGCAGCTGAGCTAAGTACAATCTTTTCTTATTTTATGTAACAAAATGTAAGTTTTGATAATAGCCACGACTCCTAAATCAATGTAGTAGCTGCAAATTACCATTGAGGCAAAAATGCTAAAAAATGCACAAATCCATCTAGCAGGTAAAGAGACTTTGGATTTGGGGAATCTTTAAAGTGTAAAGAAACGTTGACACCCTCTAACATCCCAGCTTTCACCATCAGGCAGAGGCTCAATTCAAGGCCCTGAGAATAGAGAGAGAAGATGCTGAAATCCTGAAGGAAAATTATACCATAATTACAGCATCGACACTGAGGACAGGCCCTCTTTGGATCCTGTATGGCGTCTCTCATTATAGGAGGCCACTTTGCCTCACTGAGAGGGATCCATATCACACAAACCTTTGTGAAAGTGTGCACAAAAGCTGTGGCAGGAGATACTTCATTACACAAGTGCTTGTAGATCAGTTTCTTTTGTCCGATTTTTCAATACCACAATTTTACACCTCAGGGAAAATAGTGTGACAGTTGACAACTGCTGTAACCCCCTGACCCTTCTGAACACACATCCTATCAGTCAGTTAGCTTACACAGTGGTAGCTATGTTAACACCTTGTGTAAACACATGTAAAAAGTAAAAAGCTTTTCTGTCTATATGCAGACAGAACATTTAGAAGGCTCACAGATGCAAAGCAGAGTCGATCAGTTTGGATGAGTGTTTATTAAACTATAGAGCAATATGTGATTGTGTTTGTTTTCAATTGATTTTCTCATGCATAGCTTTGTAAAATGTCACGTTTAAACTGTGTGGGGGGCTAAGAACCTCAACCTCATAGTAAGAAGGCCCAAGGTTCAGTTTAACCACTAAGCACCTGTTAAAGTTTGCATGTTCTCTCCTTGTCTTGTTTCCCATGGGTTCTCCTTTTATCCCCAGCATCCAAAACATGCATAGTAGAGCCTTTGTAGGGTTATTGTTCGGCACATGTGGCCCACAACTTTAATATATAATTTTGTTGTTGAATTGCTTTTTCAATGACAAAAAGACTTTTGTATTTACCTTGAGCTTTGCGTTTGAAGGTAAGTGTTGCACAATCCTGGCTGAGATTTGAAATAGAAATGCTGGGGCTGGAAAGCATTCCTGCGTGCAGGAGTTGTGATTTTATTTATTTATTTATTTTGTAAAGTCCAAATTTATTTTCTAAAATTGCAATTGAGTTTGAAATTCCTTAAACACAATTTTATAATAGTGATTAAACTTTTCTTATGCCAGATCGACTGTATTCACATACTCCATTATTAAAATGATTTAATTTGAATTAAAATTAAATGATTAAATACATTATTTAATTTTAAAGTTATTTAAACACTGTTGGTGGTAGGATCCAAAATGAATGGGCCATATGACAGTTACAGATTTGAATTGGATTGTTTTTGCATTAGTGCCAAACAACCCCTCAGCTAAAAAATATGATTTACAATTATATTTATCACTTTTCAATGGCAATATTTTAGCCAGAGCCTAACGTTCAATTTGGTAACATTTTTGGGGTGTGTTTTTCTTCTTCCCTTTTTCAAACATTCTGGATTTTAATTCTTAATATCTGCTTTTATTCTACCAAATATTGCCTAACCTAACAAATATAACCCTAACCCTGACTGTCCTGATCTGACTTGGTTTTTTTAGACAGTGATGGAAACGGTGAAAGCTTGGTTGTAACTTCCCACTAGATATTGTTGACACAATGTTCTGTTAAAGAGCAGTGGCTTCTTAAGGTAAAACTGTTAACCATGCAATCACTAGCAAGATTTTGTTCCAGTGGCAGATGCCTTATCTTGATGATGTAATCAGTGAGAGAACTAGACCACGTTGACTCACATTTATGTTTGCAAATGGAGTATCATTACTAACATATTACCCAGAGGTAGGAGATGCATCCACTTACATTGTTGATTGTTAAAGCATCAACTTTTATATCTACTTGAAATAGTATTAGACTTGGTATCACATGGTCATTCTTGTTACCACTATCCCTTCTTAATGGTTATTATTACTTTTAATGCTGATTAAGGACCAGTCTACCATTAAGACACTTCCAGCCTTATACCAAAACCTTACTCGGACATTTGGCAGCTCAGAATAATTCCAGCTTGATCAACTTTGCCAACAGTCTGGTTGCAGTCAGAGCAACACAACAAACCATTTAACTATTTGGGTTCAGAACCAAAACAAAGAAAAAAAATATTGCTGAACAATATAGATATGACCAATTACCTTTACAAACAAAATTGAAACTAAAATATAATGGGCCCTTTTTTAAGAATTTGAAAAAACATCAATGTCAGTCTTTAATTTAAAGGTCTTTGCTGACTTTTGAGGGCCCCATTAATTTTCACACACATGCACACAGGCATGGCCACCACATTTTCTGTTCTAATGCTCCCTCTACAGTGGTATAGTGGGCAGCATGTCTGTTTCACAGCAATAAGGGCCTGGGTTCAAGCCCCAAGGGTAAAACTTGGGTCCTATGTGTGTCGATTCTGTATGATCCTCTCATGCCTTTTTTTTCCCAGGAACTCTTGTTTCCTTCCACCATCCATCAGCATGTGTGATAGGTTGATTGGAGTAGCTATGTTGCATAGAAAGTGAATTGAATGATGTGAATGGTTGTCTAATTGTGTTTCCCAGAGATGGACTGGCACTGTGTACCTTTATCAAACGCCTATCTTTATTGAGAGCTGGAGGTGGGCACCAGACCTTCACAAGCATGAGAAGGAATTACACAGATTACTAAATTAATGGATGCACTCTGATTTACTTTGTGGCATCCTGAGTGGCCACAAATATCTCAGACATGTTTGTGTAGACATCAGGAAGCACAGGATTGTGCCCTGTCTGCACTCCAATGACCCCTGAGAGCCTTAAGGTGGCCCTTCTTCCTGTAGGAGAACTAGTAGAGCCTTGACATTTGGAGGAAGGAAGCAGCATTTCCTGATCTGTCTCTTTGAAACTTTTTTCCTTTCCACCGTCTCTCCCTCCTTTTCCCTTGCTTCCGTTTTTTAGATAACAGTGCTATTCTATTGTATGAGCACAGACCCTAATAGCAAAGTACCCAAATAGCCTGTTGCTACCCAGATGAAGACCTTGGACTTGTTTGTCAGATCATATTCTTACACACTGGCCCCTGGGTTCCTTTTTGCTGCATGTGGCTGGAGTTCGTCAACAGTTGTTGGATGCCTAAGCATTGATGTTATCGACTGGCTAGCCTGTTTCCCAGTTCTGAATCTAGTCAAGCACTTTTGGGAAACCATGTTTTATTCGATAAACCACTGGCATGCTGCACCACAGAAGGCCCTCCATTTCAATCTTTCATTTGTTTAGATCTTGATGTTGAAGTTTTGATAATCCCTTTATGGTATTCAGTTGTTTGAATCTGTTTAGAGTTTCACAATGCAGTTACAAGTTACTGCCAATAGCAAACCTATACGTTTATGTTTGTGGATTTGTCTTTTGAAATTAAAAATCAAAACAACAGAGGGTGTGGCATGGATGAATACATTGTACATTTTATTGTCACTTAATATGCAAACCTACCAACTGTGCTATCTAATTAACCTTGTCAGTGCCCATCTCACATATCTGTACTGTTAGGTCCCTAAAGAGGCTGCATTCTTTGAGGAACAGAGGCAGTTCTTTTCTCCTCTGGGACGGGCTGGTGCCAGGGAAAGCTGTGCGTAAACCTCTCATCTCTCCCCACCGGCCAGGAAAACAAACCACAAACGGACCCACAAGGGCCCCTGGCACCAACACAGCCACAAGCCCCAACCTTTAGTCTGCCTGATTCAGCTGTCTGTGTGCATGCTGTGTGTATGTAATTGACATGTGTTTGGTTAATACGCTGCTCTGAGTGGAAATAGGCTTAGCCAGACGATAGCATGCACACAGGACTATTGTCTTGGTGGCTGAAACTTTCAAAGCCCTTATTTTTTTATCATAGACACAAAAGGTACTTTTCTTCTGTTATGTTGACAACTGATGGCGTACAAATTAGGTTTGTTGGCTCGCTGAAAAGGGAGTCAGGGAGTCACTGACTTGCTTGTCTAACCTATTGCTTTTTACTGTTGAAAATCATATCAACACTGTATGATGTACAGCACATCAAAAACCAGAAGCTCTTTTAAGGGTTTTCCTGTCAGTTTGAATGGATGCCAAATTTGCATTGTAAATGCAAATCAAACTAAGTCATATTAATAGCTGATAAAATGATCAGCTGTTTTCCGCTGATGGAAGTGTGGCTTCCATATGTGAAAGCAGCCTTACACCTCATCCACTAAGCTCTATGTTAGGATCTTGAGCAAGCAGTCAAGAAGGATTTTTTGGATTGTCACAAAAACAACTATTTAATTAACATGTTCATGGAGTTGCACCTCACCTTGGTAATTATGTGTTTGCATAGGGGTTACTATGTTCATCTTCTATGCACCATACTAATCTGACAGTAAGATCTTATTTTTTCCAAATGCGTTGTGTTTAAATTATTCCTAAACAAACAAAAGACCAGTGCCCGTATTCACAAAGCATCCTAAGGCTAAAAGTTGCTCTTAGTGACGTCACTCTTAGAAAAATCTTAGAATTCCTCGCATTTTAAGATTTTTCTTAGAATTTTTCCTTGTTAAGATAAAAGTAATTCACAAAGCATATCAGGCCTTAAGAGAGCTACTAAAGTGAAAAACTGTTAGGAGGAGTGAGGAGGACTTTTAAGAAGCCCAAAAGTGTCTCAAACAGACAGAAACAGAGAGAAAGATAGAGAGAACAGAGAGATATTCTCTGTATGTTTAACAACAGTGATTTATATCTTATATCTATTATTATTATTATTATTATTATTATTATTATAATTATTATTATTATTATAGTATTTCTGGTTTGTTTTGGTTTTTTTACACCATCCACCAAGTTGTTGTTTTAAACTCTAACTGGCAATAAAACTATTCTGATTCTTTTCTCACACAGCGTAACGTAATAGCAGCCTTGTATTGCTGCGCGATTTGTTTGCTCATAGTTGCTCTTAGAAACTTCCTGAATCACTGTTAAGCTAAGATTCCTTGCTAGGAACTTTTAGGCTAAGTTAGGAGCTCCCTGAAGGGACTCTGGGAAGTTTGTGAATACGGGCACAAGTATTTTTGTCTCCAATCCCAAAGGTATTTAAAACAAAACCACGATTAATTTGCTCAACTCTGCGGTTGAATAAAAGCTGAATTTCAACAAGAGTTGAGTTTACGCTGTGCTCTGCTGTAGGCCAATAAAGCTTTCCTTTAAAAACAGTCATAACTGAATAAGTATCTTTATTCTGGATGTCTGAGGGACTTTTTGGCTTTGTCAAGGTGGTCAATGACCTCAGTTTATCTGCCTTTACCGTGAGGGTGTTTTTAGTCTAACTTTTCCTGATTTCTAGCTATAACCTCTATAATGTTATTTCGCAATAAGTATTTTGTGTGTAATGGACATTTTAGTTTGCAAGCATTAACTATACCACCCAGGATCGTTCAATGTTCACTTGTTATGTTGCCTAAAATACCTAATATGTACCAGTACCACCACATAAATCTACAGTACTGGAAGGTAGAGTTAGTTCTCCCTTGACATTTGCATACATGCCTGATCTATTATTAAGGCTTTTTATAATACCTGGTCTAATAATATTGTTATATTTTAATGATTAATCTGGTAGCTTTCTAAAATTTTACTTAACTTTCAGTAATGGTAATTACCAGTAGTACCTGACTGCTGTGTCAGTCTAGTCCATTGAAGGTTTGGAGACTGCTTGTGTTTATAAAGATTCTTAGAAATTCTCTAAAGAATGCAGCTAGGAGCTAACTCGGGATTCTCTCCAGCACTGTTGAGCGTAGGGGCCCCAAAATTGTAATTTTGCTCCCCTATGGAGCAATGGCCTCCCCTATGTTCAGTTTTCAGCAACGTTTTGTTTTTTTCCTTTTTTAATCGGTACCGTCATAATAATTGTTGCACACTTAGACACAAAAGGCACTTCCAGGTGTGCACGGGTTGTTTAAACTCTCTTTGTAATTTCCATAACTGAGAAACACATACATCAGTCGCACTGTCTACTTAATACAGACGATCTGCTCGGATGCCCCTGTCTTTACCCCGATGCTGCCTGCCCCGTGTACTTACTCCGCTTGGTAACCGTAATCACCGTCCAAAATAAACAGTGTGCTTCAACCAGACGAAGTATGTATACGCACATGAAGCTGCACGCGCATGGACGTGAATACCGTCTGATTGAAATATGTTTGGGCTTAAAGGGACATCGTCTTTATTCTGGTCGGACAGGTTTGGGCCGTGTTCTCTCTGGTCGGGCCTTCTTTTTTCGGCCCGCGCAAGTGTGTGTGTGTATGTGTTCCAATGCAGGTATAAATTTGAAAAGCGTGCTTGGAATCAGTCTTTTGAATAAAATATTATTTCTTGTCTATACAGTGTGTGTGAGTATTTATTAGTGTTTTTTATTTGCTTCTAAGTTAGATTTCAAGCTCAACTTTAACAATAAGCAAGACTAATGCTTTACAAACTGGAGATTGGATGATGCATTTTGGAAACCCCACAAACAGCTTTGTCAAATCCACTTTAAATTTCAATGTTATTCAGACTGACATCAGCCTCATAGGTCTATTGACTGATAAACAGTTGGAAAAATACATTAGATCTTTGGTGACGGACTTGAATTAAGACTTCATACTGAAACCTAGCTTCTGGTGACAGCCTCACAGATTAATCTGGCCAGAATGGACTCAGTGGAGCTGAAGGCTCAGTGCTCCCAAATGAAGCATCAAGACAAACAATTACCTACCTGCCAAGGGATTCTGGGTCTGAACCACTGACTGAAGCTATTCAACTTTTCCTAACCAACTTGATCACATCACACTTAATTCCAGCAAATCCTGACTCTCCTCAAGGAGCCTCCTGTTGTCCTTCCTCCGTCAGCTACTCCTGCTGTGCCTGTCAGCTTGATCACCATCAAGCCCTGAGATGTTCTCCAGTAAGTCAGGAAAGTGCAGATCTTTTATTGTGTAATGCGTAATCCTCAGTGTGTTCCACACTGACTGTCTTCACCTTCACACTTTCCAAGAACTTCGATCACTCTACGCTAGGCCGTTATGCTCTCTGGTAAAAAGAAGAAAGTTGGTGAGTCAGACTAAGGGTGTACTCACACTGGCAACTGGGGCCGTTCCAAGCTCACAGCAGGAATCCCCCCCTCCCTGTCCCTTTTCTGACACGGTAGAACAGACGTGATCACCAGCTCAACTCGGTTCCCACAGAGAAACACGTCATTACGTTAATTTATGACACACGTTTGGTGTTACGTCACCATTAAGCGACTCTGGGTTTGTTGTTGACAGTACATTCTGTTAATTTCATATTTTCTGTTGCGTAGGGTAACTATAAACCAAGATTTACCCAGACACGTGCTCTTTTCACGGAATGGGTTTCCCAGGGCCCCTGAACGCATCACGTTAATTTAAATGACCGTAACTCTGCTCATATTTGCTCTATCGGAGAAATTCCACCAGTTTATGAAAGATAATAAGTTGCTCTTTACAGCCAGTGTCGGTACATTGTGGTAATTTTACTCACACGTAACGGAAACATTAAAGATGCCGCTTTGTTTTGATGAAATCGACACAAGGAACAGAGAGAACCAAGTGAGTGAGAAAGAAAGAGATTAAAACAGACCAAATAGCGGTGGATTTATTAAAAATGAAAGACTCTCTGACGATAAAAACCACCATGAATGGAGGTTCAAATGGATTTGAAAACAAAGGAGGAAACTGAGCCTATAAAAGTAAGATCAGTTTAATTTCTGGATCAATAAATGTCGTTCTGATTTTGTGAAGCTAGTATTTGTGTACATTAATATAAGTGTAAATAGATGCTTTTAATGTGTGAGAATTTAGGACATATTATTTGTGTGTTTGTTTAAACTTTGTGTGTGTGTCTGTGTGTGTGTGTGTCCATCTGATCATATTTATCTCCATCACTTTCAGTTTTCCTTTTGATGAACATGACATTATCTAACTCTTCTTTTATTTCTTCTTCTTTAAGTCCATACAGCGTGGCCACGCCCCTCCCTGGACATTAAACCATCATCTGGTTTAGACCCATCACTTCTACAGACAACAGACAGAATAAAGCTCAGAGTCAACATGGGATGCACTTATTTATTGAAATGATTATTTAATTTTCTATAATTTTATTTTTTAGGAGATGTTTTTAATTGTTTCAATAATTTAGAGACTTAAGGAACAGATTGTTATAATGCATAATAAAGGTGATTTACTTTAGTCAGCACTAATTTCAGATTGTTTTTAAGTCTTTGTATAAAAATACTTTAACAGGACAACAATGATGTGCAGAGCTGCAGTAATGTTGGCTTCATACAATAATAATAATAATAACAACCACTGCACACACCACCAGAGAAGCTTCCAGTGAATAATTTACAAATAAAATAAACTTCACTGATGGTGACATTGAGATCTCAATGTCACCATCAGTGAACTTTTTTTTATTTGTAAATTATTCACTGGAAGCTTAGATATTGTGTGACAAAGATATCAAAGTTTGTTGTTTTGAGAAGAGTCATATTAATGATTAAAAGTTATGATTGTATTATATTCTAAAGTTTAGAATTATCTGGCTCGTCTTCCTTTCTTTCTGTTCACAGCATAACTTTATATTTAGTTCTACAAAATGTGTTTACAGCTAATTTTACTGATTATTGTTACACATCATCCTGTATGTGCATTATATACAGTATAAATGTGTAGATTTAACCAACTGTTGGAGAAACTATTTTATTAAATACAAAACAAACAACATGCAAACAGAAAAACAAAGGTAGAAATAGTTTATTTAAATTATGAAATTAGTGAGTTGTTAAAGTGCTGAGGTGCAGCGGAGGGTCTTCTTCTGCAGAGACGTGATGATGAGGGGTCAGAGTAAAACCCAAAATTCCCTGGTAATTTTGAGGGTATAAACATGCATATAAACACATTACTGGTATATTAACACATATAAACCAAAAAATATAGAAATGGGACATTTTACGGCTGCAAATGTGTAACATATTACTGGTATTTTGAGAACAGGACACATGTAGATTTCTGAGCAATTCATTATAGTTGTGCAGGACTAACAGGAACTACACATACTGAAAATTGGTATTGCCACATGTGCACTAACACGACACGACCTAAGAAGAGAACTAAAATAAGATTAAAAATAAATAAATAGTTGCAACAATTTGCAGTCTTGTTCCAGGTTCTGCTGTCATAATATTCCCATCCTTGTACTTCCAATGTTTAAATGTTTTGTTTTTAAGGTTCATGTTACATTTTGCAAAAGGTTGCACTTTATTTCTGGCTTATTGATTTGTGTTTGGAAAATTATTACCCTTTCTTTCAGACATTTCATTTATTTGGGCTTGTATTTGTGATGTTCTGTTTTTGGTTAAATTTAGATGAATAAATTAATACACAGCACTTTGCTTCCCAAGACACTTTGTTTGTTTTCATTCTACAGAGTTTGTGAGTATGTGTCCCAGAACACTGAAACACCATATATATATATTTATATTATTTATACATTAGCAGCAGTACAATGTCCAATTTCTGTTTTTTTCTGGGTTATATAATAGCCAACCACATGTGTCCTGTCCACAAAATACCAGTAATATGTTACATATTTCCAGCAGTAAAATGTCCCATTTCCATATTTTCTGGTTTATATGGGTTAATATACCAGTAATATGTGTTTATATGTATATTTATACCCTCGGAAATACCCGGACCTGATGATGAGCTGCTACACTCCGTTACTGTCCCACTGTCGGCTGAACAAAGAGAAGTCCTGACGGTCATGTTGTCCTCTTCCTCCATGAGTTTTCTGTGGTGTTGTTCATATATATCAGGAAACACCAACTCTGAACTTTTCATCAGCTAACGAGCACTTCTGACACCGCTATCATTGCGGAATGCGGATGTTTATGTGCCGCAAAGCGTCGCGCGGTACCAACGTCATCACATTTTGCGCGCGAGTCGAGTTGTGCGTGCGCATGCGCGGCCAACCGCGCCAGTCTGACACGGTGTTTGGACCACCTCTTCTAGCAGGACCATCGGGCCGTTAAACCCCCTGTGGTGCAGTTCACACCTATGGTTTCACACATGCACAGAGCTGGTTAGGAACGGCCCTGGTTGCCAGTATGAGTACACCCTTAGGTTGCCAGTGTGAGTACACCCTTAGGTTGCCAGTATGAGTACACCCTTAGGTTGCCAGTGTGAGTACACCCTTAGGTTGCCAGTGTGAGTACACCCTTAGGTTGCCAGTGTGAGTACACCCTTAGGTTGCCAGTGTGAGTACACCCTAAATCCTCTGAATATTCCCTTCCCCCTCACTAAGGTTGACATTCTTCTACCCAACTTTAATTTTTGTTCCAAGGCCCTAATTGGGGGGTAATTTCTCCTTAAATAATTTTTCCTTAAATATAATCATTTTAAAAATAGTTATTACTATCAAGTCCTAAAATGGAAAAGCAAACAAATATGAAACTTTTTGGTAATAGTGTGATGTTTCCAGGTAAGAACAAATTCTTAAAAACAGTTGATCCAGTTATCGTTTCTACTGATCAAATTGAATGGCTAATTTCAGGTTTGATATAAGTTTAGTTTGAGCACAAGTAATGTTTCTTCTGTTCTGTTGTGGACCTTTGCTCCTACTTAAAACAAATCATAGTTAAAAACCAAATCCAAAATTCTAAAATAATTAATATAGCAAATCACCTATTCTGCTCTGTCTCCTAATATACTTAACCACATGTGAAACAAAATGAATACTACACAATTTTAGAACTCTAAATCGCATTAGATGTAACACTGTCATAAGGGTGAGCAATATGATGATATTAGATCGTTAAGGATTTCAACATGAGGACGATCTCCCAAATCATGGAGATCGTCTGTACCGTCTACCGTCTGTAGTTCACATTTTAACCCTTGCGGTGCCGTGTCTGTGTCATATGTCTGTGGTTCATACACAGAACATCCAATGTTTTTTTCTCTGCCAAATCACACCATTTGCTAGTCAGCATGTCAGCATTACAGACATTAAATAAGATTATTAAGCACTTAAACAGGGCAGAAGTACGCTCCGCTCCCCCTCCCCCCTATAATTTAATTTGGAATAACTAATTCTGAATCACAAAACATAATGTAACCAAGGCCAAACAGAACCTATCTTCTTAAATCATGCGTACACATTTACAACATAGTGCACACCTCTGCCCGTGGCTGAAGAAAAGAAACTATGTCCCATGCCAAGGAGGAGGAGGGACGAGATAACGACTGCTGGATAAAATGTGAAGGAGAACTACGATGGAGGCTGGAGGTGGATTAGATCAGGGAGTCAACTCCAGAACACAGCTGTGCTATGGATGAGTGCCTTGTTTTCCTTATTGACCTGGTCATTCCTTTTGATTCAAATTGTGTTTGTTAAAATTGTTTGATTCAAAAGGAAGCAGTTGTCTCTAGTCAGAGTCAAGAAGGCTCTGTTCAGGCTGTTTATTACAAATGATCCAGTGACCTATGATGTACAGCGAACTGGCACATGCACAGATTGCAATTACAAAAGGGTCTCTTAGGAGGCTGATTGAAGAGTAACAATGTCCTGTTCTCTACTGCTAGAGTACCCCAGAAACCAAATGATCTATTGATTGTAAAATAACTATCCAATCATGAAAAAAATGTACTAACTTATTAACAACTAATTTCTTTGTCATAATTAAATGTCCCGTTTGAAAAACTGAGATAATGAGTTCTGCAGTTGTCAATGGAGGGTGCAATCAAAGGAGCAAAAACATAGTGGCTGAATGAGTTGACTCCTTCAAGAGTGGACATGACTGAGGCAAAGACATTATAATGTGTGAGTCAGTTATCAGATCTTGCAGAGGTATGCAAGGCCTCCAGACAGACCAGCATTCATTTGAAAGTGTTACCACCTCCTTAGTGACCCCGAATCACAGGAGGGGGGCAGAGAGGTGTGATGGTTATCTTCGGTGTAGGGTTGCATTGTGCAGTTGGAGGGCGTTTGAGGAAATGGGCGGGCACATGACAACACCACTGCAAGCATCCGTAATTTCTGCTCCACCCACCACAATCTCCTTAACCACCCACGGCAGTTTCACTTTTAGCGTGAGAGTAAAATTCACAGGGGTGCCAGACATGAGGCCCGCTGGCCAAAACCAGCCTGCCAGAGCTTTCAATCCAGAGGTGGGTAATTGTGAACATGATAGAGAACACATTACATGCAATCATTCAGTAAAGATAAAGATAAGAAGTACCACTCTTGTAACCAAGCACGGTAAGTTGTTGCTGCGCCATTGTTGAATGTTGTGAAAGAACACAGGAGTTTCTTTGACCCATTGGCCACGTTTACATGGGAGCTTTAATTCCTCTTTAATTCAGAATATAAGTTCATTATTCTTTAAACTGACCTTTTGAACACTTAATTCCTAATGCTAGTTTAATTCTGAATTAAATTTAAATCCAAAATAGGTGGCTGGTATATTTCGATTTTAATTCCGAATGAAATAATTCCTCTTTCTTGTAAACACTTAATTCTACATTAAAGCTGATATTCGGAGTTTCTGAGAAATCTATGTTTATGTCTGATTCTTTTGAAATTCATAAAAATCCCTAACTAGTCTTTTACTATGGTCTACTGCCGGTCATTCATATACATTCATGTATATAAGTCCCTCCTTCGTCCTATAGACCCCTATACAAATGGAAACGATTGCCGAGTGCACACAGCCAATAGGATTTGACTTCTGATTTTTGAGACTGTCAATCAAAGTGAATGTGGAGCTATACACGGAAACAAGGCCACGCGTCACAACAGCAAACAGGTAAATATGATTTTGGCTCTTACCTGACCCATAGACCTATATCAATGTGACCTGATGTGACCTTGTTATGTTCCGCGATGCGTGTGCAGAAATGTAGAGGCGTGGCTTCTGGTAGATTGGCAGAGGCAGAGGGAGGAAGTGAAGCTGTTTAGGGCGGGACATCGAAACTTTCTCAGAAACTCCGGATAGCAGCTTTAAGTTAATCCCGGTTATTCTGCGTATGCACGACTTGTCATGTAACCATGGCCATTGTTGAGAGCTCTTCTTGGGGTTTCTGCTTTGCTGCTTCTAGAAATCGCTACTCTATACTCTAGTTTTGAGAAGATCAGAAGTTGCTCTCTGAATGCAAACCGAGCCAAACCAAAGTGATAAAATTACCACCTGTCCTCCGCCCATTTGGACAAAATCTGGGACTCAATCGCTGTGAAAGCACCCTTTATGTTTTGTTTGGCACCGGTTGGTTATTTGTGCTAAACCAAAGAAAAAAGTTATTTTTTGTAGTTTATTATTCCATGGTTTTACTGGTCTGGCTCACTTAATATATGAAGATGTTTGTTGCAATTACCACATGTCTGGTCTACCTGATAGGTCTTGAACTCAATATTGTGTTTGTCTTTTAATGTGATTTTTATTTTAACTGAACTGAAAAATCTAAACCAAGTAATGGACAGTTCAATGGAGTAGAACAATGGCACAATCATAAGGTCTTTGTAGGGAGATCTATGTGGCTTTCTGCTTATTAAAAACCTCTTTCAAATCATAATACACATAGGGCACTTTACTTTCATGAGGTTTTGTGGTCCAAGGTCCTCGCTAACATCCTCACGCCCTCTGTGGAGAGACAAACAGAAGCACAGCTAGTTCCCATGACTGAATTTTCAAGAAGTCAAGACTCTATAGGGGTGGTGCCGCTGAAGCAAAGGCAATTCTATGATTATCGTGACTGAAGACAGTGAAACAATATCAAATACTGTCTCTTCCTGCTGTGTCTGATCTAATGTCAGCTTTGATAGAGTGACTGGAAATATGCAGTGGATAAAACAAAACTTGATTTCAGACAAAACAGACTGACTCCTAACACATAGAACTTCTCTCCTGTGCCATTTAATAGATTCTATTTTAGGTTTATTTTAAATCATTTTTTGTTCAATGTTAAAGTTGTTGCAGGTTTTTTTTTCATTTTTTTTGCCAAAGTAAGATTTTCATTGCTCAGCAGTATGTTTACAGTATATGACAGTAAACTTTTTGAATCTTCAATCTTGACAAACAAGTTACAAAGTTACTAGTTAGTACAAAACTTAGTTTTTCATCAAACTTTGTAACATAAAATAGAAAATAAACAGAAAGTGGTTTGCAATCTTAAGTACATAAATTGTATTTGCATTTATTACTGGTGACATGTTAAGCGCCATCAAACAGAATGATATTCTGTTTGATATCAGAGTAAACTGTTTGTGAGGATACATTTCTGCCCACAGGCAAACACTGAGAGCATGTCTGGTCCTGTCTGTATGGGTAGATATGAAACATCAACGCCTTCATCCTGTGAGCGATGCCTTATCTCATCACACATCTACTGTGTGCACGTAGGATGATACAATGTACAACCACGCTTTTCTCTTTAGACTCAAATACATCCCCTCAAATTTTGTATCTGTAACGATATGCAGGTATTATTTTAATTGTACCTGTGTCATGTTTTACTTTTGGAGTTTGCTCTAGGCTAACTGTCACATACTACGCTATGTGACAGTTATGCTACATTTCCTAAACTACTTTTCTCTACTCGTAGAAGCATGTTGCTTTCAACCAAAGGTGAGAACACAGACTTAAATATAGCTTTCATTCAAATAAGCTGGGAATTCCAGGGAGTGTCTTTGACAGCAATTAGCCCTTATGTTAGAAGTGCTGCTCTGTGCTGTTAAAGCTTCAGACTGCATTTAAAGTACTTGTGTCACATGAGAAAAAAGAGTGACGTCTGAACTTGTTGATGATGATTAACTTAACTGTTTGATCCAAAGAGTTGCTGTGGGAGGTTTAATCCTGCTGTAATAGTTTACATCTGATGGAGACAATCCCTAACAGTGTAGCTGGATTTCATCCAAAAATTTTCCTCATCAGACTCACTTCTACCAATGCCACTGTGCCCCAAAAACACTGCCGAAGTCACATCTCAGGTGTTTTCACCAATTGGAAGTTGTGTCAAAACAATAGAGGATGTTAATATAGTGGCTTTAGAAAAAAACTTCCCAATATGGCCGAAATGTATTGTCTTGAACGTGAAACATCAAAAACAAACCAGAACAAAAATGGCATTAGGTGAATCACTGTCACCCTTGTCTGGTGAAGAAACACAAAAACATCACTGTAAGAATGAAGTAAAAACACTTCTTATATAATACATGTAACTTCAAGCATTGTGCAGGATTCCCAATCCCATGATGCAATTCAGAAAACTTCCCTGAAATGTAAGTCACATGACCATTTGTTAACAAACCAATAGTTTTGGGTGGAGTCAGAAAAAAAAAAGACCTTAGATTTATTGATCTTTGAGGCCTACACTATGTTTTTGATTGGGATTGTCCACAGACATAAAGCCACATCGATGACTGGAGTATCTTTATATATTTGAACCCCTCCAATAGTCACTGCACAGAATATTATTGTTTGTATTAGTTTAAGAAGACTATGTTTGTTTATCGAGACTTAAAGGAAAAACAGATCAGATTTTCTGACCAATTCATGCAGAAATCTACATAATTTCAAAAGGTTCACATACCTATTTTTCATAACTGCATATTAGTTTAAAATGTAGACCTCTGCCTTCCCCTATGATGTCACTGTGTTTGGCACCAAAGCTGCACAGAATGGCATGATTGTGTTATGATCCAGAAGCTGGAGCTTGTGACCACAGGTCAATTATCTAATAAAACCAGTTCTGTTGGTCTGGAAAAATGGCCATCATTCCTATTGACCCATGTTCTCTTTGATATAACGTAATTTACTGTGATGGCATTTATATTAAGACAGAACCCACTCAGCTTATAAACCATCCACTTACTGTACAGTTAAAATGGAAATGACTTCTGGTGTTGGTTTTTCCTTTCAGGAATTTATACTGAGTAGAGAGATAGTTAGAGAAAAACATCACAGTGGTTTATTAGCACGCTATGGAGAGATCACATTCAGATGGACTGGGCCTAAAAGAAGCCGATTAGCGAGTTATTTGACAGAACAATTAGACTCAATTATCATATGGAAAACAAAAAAGGATTGTGACTATTTGTATTTTAAAACAAGGTCATCCATTGGGAAAGTTAGTCTCAGAAGTGTCAGCATAACGTGGATGGCTGTTCATCATAGGAATGGGATCCACACAAGGTTCCTGCTGCTTAACAGAAGGTTTTCCTTGCCGCCATGATGAATTCATGTTGGGTGTGGGATACATATGTATGTGTATATACGTATATATGCATATGTGTGTATCCATAAAATGAAGAGTCCGTCCTTAAGACTGCTCTACTGTAAAGTGCCTTGAGATACCATTGGTTATGATTTGGCGCTATACAAATAAAGATTGATTGATTGATTGATTGATTGATTGATTGATTGATTGATTGATTGATTGATTGATTGATTGATTGATTGATTGAAGTGTCAACAAAATGCAACAAAAGGCCAGACTGAAAACTCCCTTAAAAGGTGACAGACTTTTTTCTAATATGGACTTTAAGTCAAGTAACGTACCCTGACATGTTTTGACTAAGGCTTATGCCTTCAATCAAGTGAGATGCATGGATGGAAAGGGTGGTAAACCAGGTACGTCCCTAAATCCTTTGGTGGCGCTGTTTGCTCACCTGCTGTGGGAAATTCACTAACATTGCGTCGCAAATTGGTGCGTTTATAGACATGGTTGAGACCGCCCTTTTTAAATGAACATTTGACATTTGGTGAGTGCACAGAAGCACAAAATGACATTTGAAGAAGTTAAATTGGAGTCTGGTGGACTTCTCTGTCTGCTGCACAAACATTTAATAATGTAGAAAACAGAATAAATTTTTTAATAAACAACAAATTTAAAACCTAATGATATTTTTACCCCTAATTTAAAGGAGACATATCATGCTTTTAAATCCTTCCTTTTTACATATAAATCATACAGTTGTGGTCTATATGCAATGCTTGGGTCTGAATTCCTCATTATTATAGCTCCACCCCTTTTCTCCCCCTTTTCTGATGTGCTTCTGAGAGCAACTCGTTTTGGTGCGGTCTCTTTAAATGCAAATGAGACACTTCATACCCCCGGTTGCAGAGGTGACACTCGGTTCAACTCCACCCTGTTCGGCCATTTTTGTAGTTTGATAGAAGAGATACGGTTATGTAGCGGCGCATAAACTTTTTATTCACACGTTATTTACAAAATGTCAACAACAGAAGACTTGTCCATCCAGCTTTACACGTTCGAGCCAGAGTCGGACCCGGCGGAGCGAGATGAAAATGATGATGAACCTGCAGAACAACGTCTTCATATGGATGTTAACAAGTGAGCTAACACAAGCGCCAAGCTAGCGCTGCTTCAGCAACCTCCACCAGTATAAAGAAGGATTTGCCGAAAGACTTTGTCTGATTGAGGGTTCAATTCCTTCTATCTTTGGAGACGACGAACAGAGCACTTCGGTAAGCTGTAAATAATGCTAAAAAGTGATGATAAGACGTCCCTGTCATTGTTTTGTTAGCATTAGCAGTTTCACCGTCTTCATATGTTAGCGCTGTGTGCTCGTTTTAGATCCTTGATGATATGGCCTACGTGGTTTAATTTAAGTCTAAAGTTTTCATAAGTCATTTCATTTTGCCGTTTTTGTCTCCGAAAAGACTGTATTAAAATGCATTTCGTGACGTTAGCTTGGCGCTAGTGTCATCCTTGAAGTGCTTCGCGCACACAAAAATGACCTTACCCACAGATGTGGGTACATTTCTGTGAAAAATAAAACTCAACCAGGCACTTTGAAAAGGTTCTGATGCTGGGAGACGGTGTAATGAAGCGTGTGGGTTACTACATCCAACAACCCAACATTTTGACTTATCCTCTCGTAACTTCAGCATCCTTGAGCTTGGACTACAAAATAAAAACGAGAAATAAAAATGGCGGATTGCTTGTAGTGTTGGGCCTGGAGTTGATGTCCTAATTTGGGAGTTCTGCTGCAAATACTGTGACGTTATTGTTCAAAAAACGTAATTGAGAATAGAAAAATTGAAACAGATTGAAAAATATGACCACAACAGAATATAAAGATATCAACGGAGCACCTGAAGAGACTAATTTGATTTTTTCTGTATTTCTAAGCACTTTAAATATACAACAAAATGCATTTCAGGGCTAAAAAGTGGATTTAGCACGATATGTCCCCTTTAATGCTCCACCAAGTCCTGTAACTTTGCTCTCATCAGTCAGATGAAAAACAGACAGATTTGGACAAAAACCGTCCTATTGATCTGTTGATGCCATCGCTGTGTAAATTACGCAGCTGAGCAGCTGATTCTGGCCTGACGCTCCTGCCATCAACGCAACACGAGAGTTTTAGGGTGAAAACACAGGAGCTCCCTGGAGTGGTGCGTCCATAGAGATATCCATGGTGCTCCGTGCACAGTGACCCTCTACACCGCAGCCACACCAGACTCCACACGCGCCACCTCGAGCGTTCAGCTTTTTCTCTCCCTCACACACACTTTACTCTGCATTTTCCTATTCAGTGGCTGTTAGGGCCGGGACAACGCGTCGACTTAATCGATGACAAAAAATACGTCGACTCAAACTGTGCGCGCCGATGCGTCACCCGACCAAAACAACTCCCTGGAGTTGATACCCCTTATTAGTGCATGGAGTGACTTTTGGACATGTTTTAATACCCCTAAACCTTTAGTGAATCTGCCCCATAGAGCGACCCTCAACTTTAAAGGAAAAAAACAGAGCTATTCATTTAATATTTATTGTGTTTGTTGATTTATGACAAAATGCCAACAATCATTCTACATGTAGTCATAGTTCTGCTTGCTCAACTCTTTGAAGCAAATTTAAATTTAATGTAAATGTGCCTTTACACTTTGTATTTAGTGTTAGAAGTTGAAGAAGATCTCGCTCAAACAAGAACACTTTTATGAATACCATTATGGTTTATTGTCCTTCCCTAATAATTATGTTTGGGAGTTGACCCGTACCGTCTCTGCTAAGAGCTCTGACCTCCATTCTTTAACAGGACTCTGTAATCTGACCTCTCCTTCTTTTCAGCCTCATCTTCATTCCAAGATCTTACCTCTGACCTCCCTGTCAGTGAAACCATAGGTCGGCCATCTCTAAGATAATAGTCCCGTAAACTGCAGGAAGAATGCAGAGAGGGAAAGAGCAGCATGTTGGTAATGTTCACAAATAGTTAAGGGGAGATACATCATGAGTATGTTCTTCAGCCACCATGTGTGTTAATACATTCTAGGGCTGGAAGCAGCAATATTCATGTCCCAATGTTTATGTTTTTTTCTCAAAACAGCAACACAATATATATCTCAATATTTTTTTTATAAACAAGGTCTTACCACACAAGCACTTTTATTAACAAACATCTGCATAATATCAACATGTGCCACTCTCTTTCATTAGGGACAGCACGTATGAGTAAATACAGAATGGCACAGTGCATTCATTTATTTTTTGTAACATTACAAAGCCACTATTTCCCACTGTGTTCACTATTTGTGTTACTGAGAGAGTACCACGAGGAGACATTGTGTTGTCTGTGCACAATAAGTATGAATGAGAGGCGCATGGTGGCGCACGTCTGCCTCACAGCAAGAAGGTCCTGGGTTCAAGCCCTGGGGTGGAGTTTGCATGTTCTCCCCGTGCTGCGTGGGCTTCCTCCGGGTACTCTGGCTTCCTCCCAAAAACATGACTGTATGGTTGATTGGAGTCTCTAAATTGCCCATAGGAGTGAGTGAGTGATTGTCTGTCTGTGTTGCCCTGTGATGGACTGGTGCCCTGTCCAGGGTGTACACCCGCCCAGCGCCCTATGAGAGCCGGAGATTGGCACCGGCAGACCCGGTGATAAACGGGAATAAGCGGGTATGAAGATGGATGAATGGGTGAGGGCGGGGCATTGGAGCAAAGCGGCCTCTAGAGGAGAAGTAGTGAAAGCAGCAACTCCTAAAAGTATTATTTTAAGCAAAATAAGCTTTAAACTGAAAAAAAAATATCAATAATGTAATTTTCTATATTACCTCAAATGAATATATGATAACTCCCAAAAATGTATTTTAGGTCCATACTGTCACAAAGAAGGAGTTTGTCGGAGGACCCAGACAGAGGCAGCAGTAGCTTGGATAACTTAGTCCTTTTATTTTTTAGAAACTAAAAAACATAAAAATGTACAAAATAAAGAAAGCCTTAAGTGAAGGGGGAAACTACTAAATAGTAGGTAGGCCAATCAGGAACTGCAGCACACCTGTGTAAAACAAGAGGGAGCCTAATCACTCACAGTACAAACACACTGATGACACTGGGAGTGAAGATAGCGAAGCACAAAGACACAAGAGTTAAGAATAATGATTTATTGGCTCCATAAGTGAAAAACTGATGTTCATGAAAATGAAATTCAAAATGCTGTAAAAAAAAAAAAAAGAAATAAAATTCTGATATTTTCTTTACATCATCAACCATGACTCCAAGATGTTGTCAATTTTTTACAAATATTGAAAATGTATTTAGCAAGAAATGCAAGTAAGCCATATGTTTACACTGTTTACAGTCAAACCTGTTGATTCACTGTAGACTTAGTTTATAAATCAAACATCTATGTGGATTGTTTGTGTAGGACAGGCTGAAGCTGCAGCAAGTTTGGTGTTAATTGAGCAAAAATTGTGGTAAAATATAGATTTAATGAGTTGTGCAGTTTTTTAAAAAACAGAGTGATGAACTATACAATGCACAATATCTTTGAGTGTATAAAGGTTGATAGTGGGGCTACATGTTGGTGAAAGTTGCACATATGATTGATTTGTTTTGCTGTAGCGCCACCTTTACAACCTTTATCAACATGACAGCTTGGTTGTAGAAATGTGAGAAAATAGATAATCTATAATAATCAGAATGTTATAATGAATGATTAACCAAGATGTTAAAGAAGAACTGTTGGGAAAGACCCAGAAAGAAATCCTGACAGTGTTTAGGTGTTTGACATAGGAAAAGTCTTCAAATCTGACTCAGCAAATACTAAAACATCACTTGAAATTGTCAGATAGAAGATCTTTGCAAAGCTACTGTGAAGTTCTTTCACAGTTGCGGTACAAACACCAATTTAAACTGCCTAATAGTCATCTGTTATATTGATGTTTGTTTTAAATGGCTACCATTACTCATGACAGTTTCTACCCTAGATAGGAAGCTCCATGCTTTTTGAACTCTCTTAGTTTTTAGTGAGCCATCCTAAGATCCCAAATTAGATATTTCATACTGGTTTTACTGCAACCCATCATTTCGTTTGGCATTGTTGCAGATGTCAGACTTTATAGCCTCTGTTCTGCTGGGAGAAATATCCCCTCTATTGCTTCAATTGGATCATTCTTTTACTTGAGAAGCCACAGCAGCTGTTGAATTTGAGTCCTTTGCCTGAAATGGATTTCCAGGTTATGACCTAACATCAGGAAACCATATGCAAACCATCCTGTTGTGTGTTACTTATAATACTTCATCGTTCACATAAAGGAATTACTGTACGTGTTAATTTAGAGGTGGCAGTAAGGAATTAGACAAATTCAGCCTCAAACTGAATAGGCCCTAGTGATAGAAAAAAGATTCCTACTGTGTCGTATGTTTGTGTTGCTGAGAATCCACAGAGAACCCCAAACAACAGAGTGGGCCCAACACCCTCCAAATCCTGAGAGAGATTGCATCTCATTTTTATCAAACCAACCACCCTTAATGTATCACCGCAGCATTTTTATTAGAGAAAATACACAAAAACAAAACAAGAAACTTCCTACAAAGTAACAGAAGCCTTTGATTGACGTATCGGCCCCGCTCCACTTCAGCACCGAGACAGAAAATAATAATAATAATAATAATAATAATAATGATGTGCAGAACAAATTAAAGTCCCCATTGAATGATGGAAACTTTGACGCTGCTCTCCATCAAAATTGGACCTGATTGCAAAGTCTACTAAGGGTGTAAGAAAAAATTGATTTGGTGATATATCGCAATAGTTGACGGCGCGATTATCATATCGATCCAAAAAATGTCCAAATCGATTTTTTAAATCATGTTTTTTTAATCGAAAAAACATTTTATTGTGCGAACAGCACGTAACCGCCCGGTAACTACGTGTCAGTGAACCACGTCAGACCTTGTTAAACTACCTCACTTTTTCATGCATTTTAGCTGGAAGTTGATTGCTCTTTATTTTCATAAAATGTACTGGGGACTTTTTTTAGATGTATTTTTTTTAAAGAATTTAAAAAAACTTAACAGAATCCGAATCTGTTGTAGAAGCAAAAGTTTAACTTTTTTGAAAAATCTAAATTAAACAGTTTGATAGACCTCTTGTTTTTGATATTGGTGCTTGTATTACAGTTCGTTACCATCTACTTATTTTCGCAAGTTTAAAAAAATGAAGTAAATTGTATTTGATACCATTTTTTACTTGCAAAGATTACATTTGCAATTATAAATGTTGCAATAGTGCGTATTTGTGTAAAATCCCTGGTATCATTAAAGATTTATTAACAGATAATCTGTTTGTGATGATTTTACTGTTAATCCATTAAAAAAATAGCCAAGCTACAGCATTCTGGGCCCCGGTCTAAATAGCGAACAATCAAACAAACATGAAAATAAACGTTTTGAAATCACCAAATAAGTCCAAAATTACGCAGGCACACACTCGGGCTATGTGCAAGCTGTGCATACTCCATCACAGGTTGTTGAAATGCGTGTGTAGAGAAAAAAAAAACAAACCCGCTGGAACTATTTGAAACTTCTAAGAAATCTTCTGTTTTCGCAACTCTCTCTCTCTAATCGGCTCTGTGTGCGTTCAGCATGTACATCCAAGGAGAGTTTTTGGTTATATAACACGTGGTGAAAATATGAGTGTTTATACTGCCTTATCCTCGAAGAAATTTGCATTTTTGTTTTGAAATGACCAAATTACTCCAAAATAATGCAGGGCTGCCAAGTTTCAGAAAATGACAAGAGTGAGACATTAGTGACATGATGCGCTCCGGAAAAAAAAAAGTGTCCGTTTTTTAACATGGCTTTGGCCTGTTTAACGTTGATTTCTACCTTCAGATGTCCTCACCTCCATGCCAGCAGCTCTCCCTGCACTGTGGCCTCCTAATGCTAGTTTTAATTAACCAGAAATTAGAAATGAAAACTAACAAGAATTTTGACAAAATACATTTATTTGTCAATATTTCATTTCAACCAACTTCCATTATTTATCTGGGGACATGTCTCATGTTGTAGGTGTTTGTCACAGATGTTGATGCCTTGATAACAGAGGCAGGGGGCTCCCACTTAAAACACTGTGGCCCAAGGCAGTGCTACCTTTACCTCAGCCTGCACAGTAGATTTCCTATTGCTTTACAATCTCTGCCTCATTTAAAGCCAAAACAGTTACAAATGGGACTTTAGGAGTTTGTTTTTTTGAGCAAAATTAGTGATGCCACAGATGACGCCGCCGCGGCAGACTCGCTGCTCAGGCTCGGTGCTTCTGCCATGTGTTGTCTCGTGTTTGTGACTGTAAGCCGTGCACACGTCCAGGCGAGACAGAACTTTAGCTTGTTGTTTGTTTTGAAGCGAGTTTCTGTCGAAGCGGAGCTGTCTTCATTGAGTTCATTCTGCCGGCAGAAACACACGAACAGCCAATCAGCTAACAGACGGGTGAACCCAGCATGCGGAAACAGCCTATCATATCTCCAGATGTCACAAGTGACAGGCAAACAGCCAATCATTCAGCAGCTGTGGAGTTCGGTTGCCATGTTGGTATGTTTTTAAGTGAATAGCGTGCAGTGAGAAGCCGGGAGGAGAGTAGAGAAAGCTGCTATGTAGCGGAAACTGGCACCGGTAGAATTGTAATCCATGGTAGTACCGTCGTGTAGAATTTCTGGTATAGTAGGAACTGTTACAATTTGGCACCACGGGTATCATGGGTATTGTGCAACTATAGTTTGGACACCCCTGATTTACCATTTAAAAATGAATTAAACCTTTAGTCGTCAAACATCAAATCGCATGAATGCCATCTACAAAACAGCAGAGTGGGAACTGTCGCCCCTGTGGTCACAGATTTTTTTGGGTCGCGGATTTTGTTTATCGAATTTCGGTAAACAAAAGAGGTTTACATCAACTTTTTTAACTTTTACTGAGTTTTAGAGCAACCCAAAGCAGCACAAGTTGTCATTTTGACTGAAAAACCTGCTAAATGATCCTGAATGATTTACCTCCTATAGAACTTAGACTAAAAGGGGCTAATCATGTCATCATTGATCATCATTTCAACATAGCGCACCGGCTCAAAAAGTTATAGTCCCATTTTTAAAAGTTAATAAATCGAATATAACATTTTTTCTTAGGCATAGATCTTCTAATAAGGACATATCAAAGGTTTTAGGCCACATTTGTAAAAACAGTGGAGGATCCCTTTAAGACATGCCTAGTCTATACTATAAAATCTCCAAATAACAATCTATGCGAACCACCTCCTCAATACTCAATCTATCTCTCTAATCAAAATGATCACAGAATGCAGTCGACAGGAGCTAGTTTTTATAGAAGGGGTGGGGCCAACAGTGGTGGTTCATGATGAAAGAAGCCACCAAAACTTTTTTTATTTACTTGTTTGCACATGCTGTCAAAGGTCAACACTACAAGAAGTGCAATCATTATGAGACAGCAATGCATGTTTTGTTATTGCAATAGAATAAATTGATTTATTTTATTGCTTAATTGTGACCATCACCAGCCCTCCCTAAGGAAGGGTAAGAAATCTTTTATTATAAGGAGGATATAAAAAGGGAGAGCAGTGTTACACCTAAGTGGAGGGGGAGGGGAAAGGGAGCAGGGAGGAGAGACTCAAGGTAGGAAATAAAAAGGGTGGGGATGAATAGATTGTTTTACAGTGAGGGTGAAATGTGAAGTTGTAGAACATATTGTGCTGAATATGTTGTGTAATCAAGCCAGTATAGTAAATGGAATGGTAAATGGACTTAATTTATATAGCGCTTTATCACCACACTGAAGCAGTCTCAAAGCGCGTAACATATCAGCTCATTCACCCAATCACTCTCACATTCACACACCAGTGGGACAGGACTGCCATACAGGGTGCTAGTCGACCACTGGGAGCAACTTAGGGTTCAGTGTGATCGAACGTCCAACCACTCGATCAGAAGACGACCCACTACCACCTGAGCCACAGTCGCCCGTGACAGGTGTGAAGCTTAGCTATAATGGTGGTGGCTGTGGACAAGGGGAATGAGTGAGTGTTAGTACCTAAAGCAGGTATTTGACAAACATGTCTAAAGTTAAGCCCAGTATGAGTTTTATCCCACATCCCAAGGTGTGCCAGTGCATCGTATACCAGTATATGTGCAAAAACCGTTACCGCAAACCCAGGAACTGCCCCGGGCCCGCAGATGCAGCCAGGCCAGCAGAAAGAGTTGGGGCCAGGGAGCCCCAGGCCACACCCCCATGGCCGAGCAACCCCCCAGACGCCCCCAAGATCCCAGGCAGAGAGGCAGCCACCGCCCCCCACACACAGATCCGAGAAAGCCCCAAGAAACTGAGCACCCAGCACATCCTGCCCCCCCCACCCACCCACACCCAAGCACCCAACCCCCGAGGGCCGACAGGAGCCCCCCACGCCAAACCCAACGAGAGAGCAGGCGCAGCGCGGAGGAGGGGGAGAGGATGAGACAGGGGGACAGAGAGCAAGAGGAAAGAGTTGCAGAGAAACAAGCAGGCCCCCAGCCCCAAGGGCCACCCAGACGTGCACGAAGGGGGCAGGAGAGCAACACCATACCGCCCAGGGACCACGAGAGCACCCGAAAGGGACACGCCCCCTTAGAGGCACCCAAAACACCCCAGCAACTCACTCAAGCCATCCAGGTCAAGGCCACCCCACAAGCCCATGGAGGTCCAGGACTACAGTTAGATCAGTGTGTTATTAAAGAGTGGTGCTGGCAGTTGCTTGCAGGCTTAGCTTAGGTTTAATGGTGGTGGCTGTGGACAGAGGGAAGGAGTGAGTGGTAATACCTAAAGCAGGTATTTGGGATCAACATGTCTAAAGTTAAGCCCAGTACGAGTTTTATGCCACATCCCA
This sequence comes from Gouania willdenowi, assembly GCF_900634775.1. Taxonomy (NCBI): domain Eukaryota; kingdom Metazoa; phylum Chordata; class Actinopteri; order Blenniiformes; family Gobiesocidae; genus Gouania; species Gouania willdenowi. The sequence continues at coordinate 3,293,979 of NC_041063.1, forward strand.
AGGCGTGCCAATGCATCGTATACCAGTATATGTGCAAAAAACGCTACTGCAAACCCAGGAGCCAGCAGAAAGAGTGGGGGCCAAGGAGCCCCAGGCCACCGCCCCACGACCGAGCAGCCCCGATGCCCCCGAGATCCCAGGCCGAGGAACAGCCACCGCCCCCCCACACACACATCCGAGAAAGCCCCAATGAGCCGAGCACCCAGCGCATCCCGCCACCGACCCCAACCCCAAGGCCCCCAGCCAGCCAATACTTCTGTGCATAACTCAATAACCCAAAAAACTCTGCTGTTCCGAGTTCAGTGACATTCTCATACAAACTAACAATAACCTGTCCAATCTCTTCGCCTGTATCGCACTGATAGAAGTATTACATGACACATTTCTACATCTACTTGACAGCATCAAATTCAGCCAGGACCAAATCAGGAAACTTATCCAGGAAAACAAATCCTTTTATACCTGTCAACACTCACTACCAAACATGCCTCCATCTCAAAAGATAACAAGAAAATGATGGAAACACTGCTCAATATTCAAGCCCGCAGCATGAGAAACAATCCCAGAACACGCCCAGGATGATAACCCGGAACAGCTCATTCAGAACTTCGTGACTACCCACCTCAAAATCCCAGCAGACACCACTAAGGACATTATATTCCACTGTGTACACCGCATTGGCCCAAAGACATCCACCAACAAACACCCCCATCTCATTGTACCAAAGTTTGAACACTATAAACACAAACAACGCATACAGCGAGAGGACAAACAGCTTAAAGGAACAGACTTTGGCATGAAGGATCAATTCCCCCCCTGAAATTATTGATAGACGCAAAATACTCCACCTTATCAGAAAACAACCTTGTGACTTTATTAATTTATAAAATACAATATTAATCAATCCAGCAATCTTCCCTCCGGCTCACACCTCTCAGGTAATCCTCTCTGCATTATGAACTTTTGTTACCAACGTTGCTCAGCAATCATGTTCACCTTTCTGTTTTTTTTTTGCTTTTTTTTGTAGGTGTATGATGTCAGTGTATCGCATTTTTTTTGGTTTTTGTCTTGTATGTTGCAAAATACAATAAAAAAGGGAAATAAATACGCGAAATGTAAATATTTGGACTAAAATGTCAAGAGTTACAACAATAATTCATACCCAAATACATTTGTTTTCAGCAGAATAAAAGCGTTTTTGAGCTTTAGTTACTCTTTAAAAAAAGTTAGTGTTGGAATTCTACTTTTAGGTCCTGCACTACGAAGCTGGATTTCTTCTTATCGCGCTAACTTCCAGGATTTATTCTGTGTATGCCATACTATGACACTGGTTAGCTTCTTACCAGGGTAAATCACCATGGTGACTTATGCTGAATGGCTAACTTGGTCGTGACCAGGTTAAGTGCTAGGCTAAGATATGAGTGAGTATATAGTGAGAATAGGTGGGTCATTCTCTGTACACGTTGCTGCGTAGATCTGTTCTGACAGCTAACAGGAAAGAATACTTTGAACATATTATCCCCTCGTTTAGTTGTAAAAAATGACATTACTTGATAATACAACATCATATTGTAGATCAAGTTCTCTCAGGCTCATACTTCACTGTCTAGACTCTGGATAAACTTGATATCTATTGTTAAACTCTGTCAGGATTCTTGTACGGCTTCAGTTTTGCTACTGGAGGCTCCTAGCCACCTCATGAGGGGCTCCCTGCCCCTGTAGTGCAACAGTCTGAGGTGTGAATGACCCCATGACCTACTCCTGTCTAAGTGCCTGTTGTCAGAGCCTCTTCCATGATAACCCCCCGATCACTGGCTTTTTTTACTCCATTGGAGCCTAGACACAAAGTAGGGATTAGGTTGCCTTTGATCAAATTTTTCCCAGCATCTGACAGGAAGTGATGATGATAGGACGAGCAAAAATCTCCTTTTCCAAAATCATGCCCCTTGTCTGGTGAAATGTTCTGGTTTTGTAGAGTTTTGTGCAACACAGTTATCTACTGTGCAATGCTGGCCCTCTTTAAGCATGATAGTGTAAAGTGGGCAATGCCCCAATTGCTACTAGGACTCAAGGGCAGACCATCACTGCATGGCTGTTAAATGAGCTAAGGATCAGAAGACACCCTGTATATATATATAAAGCATATCTATAAGCATCTACGCGTTTTTTTTTCCCTTATTATGATATTTTCCTTATTAATAAAACACCAACACTGAAAAGTTCAAAAAGATACAGAATAATCTGATCTTTCTCATGACTGCAATGTACCCGACAGAAGAGAATTTGTATGTCCTAAAAATAAGAAAATGAATACTGTACTGTTGGATCTGAAGGGTTCCACATTGTTACTTTTGAAAACGATTTTCAGAAGTTGATGTTGGTCAGTTTGTTTGAGTGAATGTGTGTTTGTTTGTCTGTGTACATGATAACTTGAAAAGTTATGAACGGATTTTGATGAAATTTTCAGGAAATGTTAATAATGGGTCAAGGAACAGCTGATTAAATTTTGGTAAATATATAGATATACATCCCATTTTTTTCCATCCACACTGTGGAACTCCTGTTAAAAAACATTGTTTTAGTACACTGATGATGTCAGTGTATGATCGTGTACACAATCAGACACACACACCGAAAACAGTTTTCGTAAGTATGTTGGAACCAATCTTAAGGAGAAACGGTGTTACATAATCCGGACACTTTTTTTTTTAACTATAATCTATTACAGTATATTTAATTTACTTAGGGGGATTACATTTTAAAAGCAAGCGGAATATACATTTGCGCAGCAGTGTACACTGCACACAGTGCATACACATTGCAACACTTTACGGCACATGACCACCAGCACCTTCTGTTTATCATCATGGTCACTGGAGCCTTCACTGCATGGAAACTCTGGCATCAGTTTCCATTTAATTCTGAAAAAGGAAACAATATCACAATACAAATTATGTCTGCCTAAAATGTCGTCGGCATCCAGGTGTTGGATGTCCAACCTGAAGAAACATCTACAGGTAAGTTTGCAGAAACAAAGACAGCAAGATAACATTAAACTTTATCTTATTTACTTTGCGGGTAAACAAACATGGTGAAGGTAGGACGCGACAAAAGTTTATTTTTTCTCCCCTCAGCTGACCCTCTCAAAATCCAGTGGTTGGATTTTATCTTTGTTGGTTGTGTACCAAAAGACATTACCAAACGTGTGTGTGTGTGTACAGCGCTGGCTTAGCTCTAAGACTGTGGATGAAGACAACGAGGTACCAACACTTCATGACTCAAACACAATTGTGGAATATGTAAGTTCATATCATTTAGTGTTCCTTTAATTTACTGCATAAGTCTAACCGGCATGATAAGCTGATAGCTGTTAAAATGTCCGTGTAGCATTAGCACGGAAGCCAACACTGCTCAGTTACTGCTGGTAACGTTGTGTCCATTTGCTAAAATGACAATAGATGGTACTTTGCTCAAATATTTTTTCACGCAGATGAGTAAAGTAAAAACTAAAGCTGGCAAGCTGTACAGAGATTTCATTCATACTGGGCTTTCCAACACATGCTTAGTGAAACCACAATGCACATGAAGTGCATTCAATAGGGCAGTGCTGTGTTTAATTATTAAACTGATTGTCTTATGTACTCTATCACTCAGATTATCTGCAAGTGAGGATAGATAGAAATTATAAGAAGAATAATGTTCTATAATTTTATGGTGATATCCGTTACCCTTACCAGTGCCATTAAGTAGGGTGTTTGCAATCTTTCCCTATGATATTTATTCCTTGAGCTACATCAAAGTCCATCTCCTTGCCTTCTAGTAGTAACTGGGCTTCCTTAAACGTACAAAGAAGAATAGATGAACATTTGGAGAATGAATTACAAGTTTAACTACTGGCATTATTTGTGTAAACAATTTGACAAGGTCAAAGCTCTCGTACAGCTATTTCCCATTTTCCCAAGACAAGACATCTTACTTTGCAAATAATCACACCACATGACATTGAATCCTGCTGGCGGGGATGGGTCACAGTTTCTCATTTCCATCTGGAAATGTGAATGTTTTTCCTGCGCAAAAACAATAAACAACAATGACAAAAATTATTCAACATTTGCTCCTGCATTTCACCATTTTGGTTTTTGTTTGCTCCAAAAGGGTCAACAAGAATAAACCTTTTCTCCTTTAGATACATTGCCTAGGAGAGATAGTGTTTCTTAATTTTTTGTTCGATAAGCACATTCAGAAACAATTTTCTCGAAGGCTAAGCCTGCAGCACTTACTACTAGTGTCCAATGATTATTACTGCAAATGCCGTGAATTACGGCATCATGATTGGTGATGTTGATCTGTAGGGAACAGCAAAAGCTTAAATTTTTTGTCAACCCTACCCTTCGCACTGTTTTCAACGTGCCATCCCAGATGGACGTCATCTGATATGTGTGAATAACCATCACTGACAATGGAAGTGTTCGAGCAATGGACAGCAAGAATACGTTCAATATCTACATGAGGACAAAATGCATTCAGGTAAAAAGATAACATTTAGAAGTCAATGATTGTATAATATTAAACAGCAAACTCACCTGACTCCAGTTTCTGGCCAGGTTGATATGGTTTTATTCTAATTAAGGATGTCCCGATCACGTGATCAGAAATCAGGCCCAATCATGTGGTTTCAGACTCGATCGGAATCGGACGTTGTCTCCCGATCAGGACTCGAATATATGTATATTTTTTATCATTATAGGGGTGGGCGGTATACCGGTTCATACCGAATACCGGTAAATATTTTTGTTATGATATACATTTTTAATATACAGCCGTACCAGTATATTGATTACACAACGTTCAGAACGCTACGCTGCGCCATGTCAGATTGGAGCCTTTTCAATGTTGCACTGTGAAGGTAAACAGTAGCGCTCTGGTTACCATGGTTACGGTTTAAATTGATAAGAAAGCTCTGAAGCTGCAGAACTACAAGAACATAACGACACAGAAGAACTTGTGTCAAAAAGAGGAGCGCTGTCTGTTGTTTGGTCGGCAGAGCAAGTTGGATGCAGAGCGGAGGTGGAGAGTTAGACAGAAGTTCTCAAGACGTTTGTGAATAAAGGAGTTCAACAGCAGGTAAATCACTACAACATTTATTCTGTTTGGAAGAAACCAAACATATTGTTAGCCTCTCTGGTAACTAGCTTGATGCTAGTGTGTGTGCACACTGCGCGTGACAATAGACCATCCTAAGTCAATCTACTGCAGTATTTCCTATATCATGCGCCTACAGCAGGACGTGCAAGTGTGTTCTAAATTAACCTCTATCTGCAGACGTCACGTACTTTATTTAGTAAGCAGCTAATACTTTACATGCTCTGCACCTGCAATGCCAACAAAATGAAGTTGTTGTACATTTCATCATGAAAAACATACATTTCAATCTGTGAAACTAAATGAGGAGAGTAAACATTAAGAGTACAGTTCCTAAAATCACATCACAGCACTGTGGCACTTTTATTTTCTGATTTGTTAACATACCTGTTGGGTATTTTAAGATGAGGCACTATTCATTTTGATATTAGACATTTTTATTTAATCTTGTACTAAAGTCTAAAGTGAATTTTCTTTTAATTTATTGCTGGATTGATCAAGCTACTTCACAGAAGTGCTCTGTTTAGGGTTGAATGTTAAAATAAGGTGAATAAAATAAATAAGGGATATCCTGGATCTGGTTTTTTGTTCTTCTTTATTTTTTTAAATATAGCATTGGATCGGGGAAAAATAACCTGATCGGGACATCCCTAATTCTAATGTGGCATCCATCTATGGCCCCCACAGCCTTGGTGAAGGCCTCATGCTGTGCCAACTCCTCAAACCCTCGACCAACATCCTCCAGTTGCCATTGTTTGTCGCAAAAGTTGCTAATAGTCCTTAAAAGTTGTCATCTACTAATATAAGTAATGAGTTTTTTTCACATTTTACAATAATAATCTTATGGTAGATTGTCAGGTGCACTGTGTTATTTGGAAAAAGTGCAATTAGTCTTCTGTAACATTACAAACACATTCTGTTTGAGCCTGGAGCATTTATCAGCACTGCTCTTCATATCTTCTGTTTACACAGCTCTCTTTCTCCCTCGCTATTAAACACCAGTGGGCGTGTACTGTAGCTGGTCAAATTTCATGTCATTTGAAGCCAGAGTCTGCACAGTAGGGTCTGGCAGGAAGAGACCTGGTAACACGCCCTTCCCATATAGCATACTGCCTTGATGACTTACTCAACTTAGCTACGCCAAGAACAAGTATTTTTCCCACTGGAAATTCTACCAACAGAGGTTAGTACAAAACCATGATATATTTCCACTCAAATATCTGCTCTATTTAAAAAGAAAATCACGCACCTCAGCTTTCCTTCACGATGTAACTACTATTCACAAAAGGGTCTATTCTCCCGTCTAGACTTAAACGTTTTTTTACGTGCCTGCAGTTTCGTGCTTCTCTCCTATTCGTATTCTCCGATCCAGGCTGCTGACACACCCACCGTGCGTAAGGAGCCAAAAAGTGCGTATGTGTGAATGAAGGTGGGCTGAAAGAAAGGAGGCAGTGATGTCATTTTTTTTGGGCCGTCTAGAAATCACGGAAAATGATAAACGTACACTTTTAATTTGAAACGCCTTCATTGATAAACAATGGAACAGGTTGATTTAATCAGATCATTGATAAGATATTTGCAGTGTGACTGAGTCACAGTTAAAATATCTTTCCTTGATCATCATCACCATCATCAACACTGTAAAGCGTGGCCGAGTTAGATGCCCTGGAGATGAGGAAATAAGCCGCAGAGCATCCTGTATTAATACAGAGAAATGTTTGCAGTGAAACAGAACTATTGGCTTCCATAATACGCAGTTTTAAATATAAATAGTTTAAAGGGAGCTGAGCTGAGCCTCATTAGAATATGTTTGGGAACAGTTTGTGGTCCATCCGCTTGTTCACTCTGGTGGATCAAACTGACATAGTATGAAAATAGTTGATTCACTGTGACCAACGTGGACATAAGTCAGCGTCCGTCAGAATTTTAATTAATCGAGCAGCGGCAGCTGAGTGATCACAGCGCAAGATTGTACTGCAAGCTGTCAATAAAAGTGCCTGCGTCGGATTTCTGAACAAGGGAATTCCCCCCAGAATCATTGTGTTGCCATCACAAGAAATTCTGGGCCCGGGTCGCGGGGGCAGCAGTTTCAGCAGAGATGCTCAGACCTCCCAATCCACGCACACCTCCTCCAGTCGTTCTGGGGGAACCCCGAGGCGACACCAGGCCAGCTCAGAGACAAAGTCTCTCCAGCGTGTCCTGGGCCTTCCACGAGGCCTCTTCCCAATAGGACATGCCTGAAAAACCTCCCGAGGGAGGCGACCAGGAGGCATCCAAAACAGATGCCCGAGCCAGCTCAGCTGGCTTTTTTTTGACGTGAAGGAGCAGCGACTCTACTCCGAGCTCCTCCCGAGTGACTGAGCTTCTCACCCTATCTCGAAGGGTGCACTCAGCCACCCTGTGAAGGAAACTCAATTCTGCCGCCTGTATCCCAGATCTTGTCCTTTCGGTCATTACCCAAATCTCATGACCATAGGTGAGGGTAGGAACGTAGATCGATCTGTAAATTGAGAGCTTTACCCCCCGACTCAGCTCCCTCTTCACCACAATAGTACGATACAGCGACCGCATCACTGCTGACACCACACCAATCCGTCTATCGATCTGACGCTCCGTCTGTCCCTCACTCGTGAACACGACCCCGAGATACTTGAGCTCCTCCACTTGAGGCAAGGACTATCCAGGAGAGGGGAAGCCACCTTTTCCCGGTGGAAAACCATGGTCTTAGATTTGGAGGTGCTGAACCTGATCCCGGCTGCTTCACACTCGTCTGCAAACCGCCCCAGTGCACGCTGAAGGTTCTGATTTGATGAAGCCAACAGAACAACATCATCTGCAAACAGCAGAGATGAGATCCTGAGGTTCCCAAATCGGACTCCCTCCGGTCCCTGGCTGCGCCTAGAAATTCTGTCCATAAAAGTAACGAACAAAGCAGGTGACAAAGGGCAGCCCTGGCGGAGACCAACATGCACTGGAAACAGGTCTGACTTACTGCCGGCAATGCAAACCAGGCTCCTGCTGCGGTCATACAGGGAATGGACAGCCTTTAGCAGAAAGCCCCGGACCCCATACTCCCGGAGCACCCCCCACAGGGCACCACGAGGGACACGATTGAACGCCTTCTCCAGACTGGTTGGGCGAACTCCCACTAAACCTCGAGCACCTGATGAAGGGTATAGAGCTGGTCCAGTGTGCCGCATTGTTCCTCCTGTATCCGAGGTTCGACTATTGGCCGGATCCTCCTCTCCAGCACCCTGGAGTAGACTTTACCGGAGAGGCTGACAAGTGTGATCCCTCTGTCGTTGGAGCACACCCTCCGATCCCCCATCTTAAAGAGAGGGGCCGCCACCCCGGTCTGCCAATCCAGAGGCACTGTCCCTGACTGCCACGCAATGTTGCAGAGACATGTCAATTAAGAGATCCAACATTCAGAGACTTAAGGTACTCAGGACGAATGTCATCCACCCCCGGAGCCTTGACCCGGGGAGCTTTCCAACTACCTCGGTGACTTCAGCCCGGGTGATGGGCGGGTTTGACTCTGAGTCCCCAGCCTGTGCTTCCTCATCGGAATACGTGACAGTGGGATTGAGGAGACCCTCGAAGTACTCCTTCCACCACCGGACAACATCCCCAGTTGAGGTCAGCAGCTCCCCCCCTGTACTGTAAACAGTGTTGGTGAAGCACTGCTTCCCCCTCCTGAGGCACCGAACGGTTTGCCAGAATCTCTTTGAGGCCGACCGATAGTCCTCCTCCATGGCTTCTCCGAACTCCTCCCAGACCCGAGTTTTTGCCTCTGCGGCCACGCTGGCTGCAGCACACTTGGCCTGCCGGTACCTCTCAGCTGCCTCCAGAGTCCTACCAGCCAACAAGGCCAGGTAGGCCACCTTCTTCAGCTTGACGGCATCCCTTACTTCCAGGCGCCACCACTGGGTTCGAGGATTGCCGCCACGACAGGCACCACAGACTTTACGTCCACAGCTGCGAACGGCCACATCAACATTGGAGGAGAACATGGTCCACACGGACTCCATGTCTCCAACCTCCCTCGGGATCTGGGAGAAGCTCATCTGGAGGTGAGAGTTGAAGACCCCACTGACAGAGGGATCCACCAGACGTTCCCAACAGACCCTCACAACACGTTTGGGCCTGCCATGTCTGACCGGCTTCCACCCCTGCCAGCGGATCCAGCTCACCACCAGGTGGTGATCGGTTGACAGCTCAGCCCCTCTCTTCACCTGAGTGTCAGAGACACGTGGCCGGAGATCAGATGATACAACTAAAAAGTTGATCATCGACCTCTGGCCTAGAGTGTCCTGGTGCCACGTGCACTTATGGACACCCTTGTGCTCGAACAAGGTGTTCGCTATGGACAAACTGTAACTAGCACAGAAGTCCAGTAACAGAACACCACTCGGGTTCAGATTGGGGAGGCCATTCTTCCCAATCACCCTTGTCCAAGTCTCACTATCGCCACCCACGTGGGCGTTGAAGTCCCGTAGGCCGAAACAATGATGAGAGACCTGTTCCCAACCTGAAGGCATAGGAACACGACCCTCTCGTTCACTGGAGTGAACTCCAACACGTGGCGGCTGAGCTATTGGGCAATAAGCAAGCCCACCCCAGACCGCCGCCTCTACCCGCGGGCAGCACCAGAGAAGTGGAGCGTCCAGCCTCTCCCCAGGAGTTGGAATCCGGAGCCCAAGCTGTGCGTGGAAGTGTGCTTGACTATATCTAGCCGGTACCTCTCAACCTCCCGCACAAGCTCAGGCTCCTTCCCCCCTAGCGAGGTGACGTTCCACGTCCCAACAGCCAGATGCTATGGACGTGGACCGGGCCGTCGAGGCACCCCCCCTCGACCACCACCCAGTCCTCTCTGCACCCGATCCCTACGGATCCCTCTGCGGGTGGTGAATCCACAGGAGGGCGGGCCCACGTCGTCCTTTTGGGCTAAGCCCGGCCGGGCCCCGTGGGCAAAGGCCCGACCGCCAGGCGGTCACATTCAAGCCCCAACCCCAGGCCTGGCTCCAGGGTGGAGCCTCGGCTGCGCCATACCAGGCGACGTCATGGTCCTTGTTCGAGCCATAAGGGTCTTCTGAACTGCGCTTAGTCTGACCTGTCACCTAGGACCTGTTTGCCATGGGAGACCCTACCAGGGGCATAATGCCCCAGACAACATAGCTCCTAGGATCATTCGGGCACTCAAACAACCCCAACACGTTAAGGTGGCAGTTCACGGGGAGATCTCACATTACCATTTTCTCCAAATATCATTAATTTCTCTATCCCAACATTTATCATATGTCAATAACAAACCCTGTGATCATAGGTTGAACCTCTCTGTTTAGAATAGATGTCTGAGTTTAGATCTCAAATAATCAGAGAACTCTTGTCTCCTTACAGCAGTGGCTGTGATACTTGAGTCGGCCCAGATGTTTGCCCACACTGGACTACCAACCGGCCCATTGTTGTACCTCTTAGCATTGTGTCCCTGTGATGACCCCAGTTTGGTGCACTGATTCCCACTTTTGACTTTTTATGATGTGACTTGATGCTGAAAATTTCCTGGCTGCTCTCCAGATCCATGCGACTGCTACTGAACCACTTTCCACCAAGCAGACTGCTGACAGCTGTTCCAGCAGGTGGCCTTCGTGGACTCCTTCCATCTCCATCATTGTCTGGATTTAAAAGCATTTGGTGCTTGACCTGGGCTCCTGTGAGTCCAGCCACTTTCGACTTTTTCTGAATTTTACAAATATTCTCTCTAGCAGCTGTTATCACGTAATTTGCTGACATAATTGAACATTCTTTTATTTGCTTACTTAGAAGATTCGGAGTAGCAACAAGGTCCCAAATTTCGGTCAGGTCTTTTGAGCCTGGCTCTCAGGTTATGATTTTGGCAATGTTCCATTCTCAAGGAATAATTTTTGTGTAATTCTCCTGCAACTTTGCTGCTAGATCCTTCTGTTTATGCAATACTGTGTATATTTATATACATTATATACCCAATCAATGGTGAGACAAGCCAACCTTTGAATAGTTTTTCTATTAAAAGTTTAGAGGCTTACACAATTGTGCATTAACTACCAAGTCAAATTCATTGTGCCATCTTAAAACTGTACTTGGCAAATAAAACATTTCTAATTCTATCTGCACACAATGGCCCTCATTTATCAACCTTGTTTGAAAACGGGTGCAAATTTGAGTGCACCCGTTTTCCTGTCGTACGACGTGGATGACCTGGATCCTCCTGATCAGCAGCAGGGTGCTCCACAGTGGAGTAGAAACATGTAGACTAAACAGATCAGGTTTTTAAAAATACTGAGAGTTACAGATGAACATGCACCAAAATATTCATTCATTCCAGGGTATGTTCATACCTTCTGGATCTTCTGGATTCTACACTGTTGCATACTATTGAGAAAGGTATGACAACTATACATTTGATATTTTGATCATGTTCATAAACTGTACTTTTGTGGTGCTGAGGAAGCTCCGCCCCAAACATCTGTGCCGTAATCAAGTCATACTGCCTGATCAGAGTGATGTCTGTTTTTTTGTCCACAGATTTCATATTATATATTTTCACAAATTTACATATTAACAGAGTCTGCAATTTTCTGCCAGCATTCCTTCTTGGATTTTACTGCAGCAGCAGTGTTGCTTTTGGCCTGGATTATAGATTTTTATTTTGTTTATTTGATAATTTATTGTCAGTTTCTTGATGGTGAAGTATGCTGATCTGCAGGGGGTCTCCGTGTTTTTTATTGGTCAGATGTTGCAAACTCTACCCCTTTTAAGTGAGTAGATACTGACCTGGATTGGTGGAAATTAACAAGTTGATATTTGCCAATTTACCATGTCTCGATTACTTTGAAAGGCTTGAATACCTTAAGAAATAATTTTGACAAATGTGACTAAACCACACATTCTAACTCCAAATGAAAAAACCACAGTGTCCATAAAACGATGGATTCCGAGTCAATTCAAGCTTCATTTTACAGATTACATATGTGTAAAATTACATTACACTGACTCATTGCATTATTATTTTGTTCTTCAGCAAGTTAAAATATTATTTTTTGAGAATGAAGTGCAAAGACGATAGCCACTAATAGCTAAGTATCATGGAAAAATGTCTTTAATAACTAGTGCTTACATTCCAGTGGTTTATGCACACATTCAAAAAGGAATTTCCAACAAAGAGTAAACATCAACTGTTAAAAAAGGCACAAGAAAAACACAGAATCAATTATGTCCCAATACATAAAAAGCCACCATCCAATAGAATCAATTCAACCATGATCTTGGAGTTCTCATTTTTGGAAAAAAAAAAAGGCTTGGTTTGGGATACAACATGAAAAACCTTTAAGCAATCAATATGAAATTTAAATTCGTAAGAAGAAGAAGAAGAAGAAGAACTTAGAACAATAGACAATATGTTATAACATCATTGTAATCCTGGAAATCCACTGATGTACCCTGTGACTGTTGTGAAAGAGCAGCTGACGACGAGAAAAAACCCTGGTGACAGTCTGGAGAGACAGCTGGCAGGAGGAAAGACAAGGGCCTGCCTTTGCCTTTTCTGTGGTGGGAAAAACCTGGGACTAACTGCACATTTTCCACCAAATACCAGCTACGAAAACGTCAAGGAAAAGCCCCCAGGGTTGGTGAAAGACGACTTGATGACATACACCACAGTAATTGGTCCTGGTATGGAACTGAGCATGCAAACAATGACCAACGATTCCTGACCTCGAGTTAAGATGAAAGGAAAGAAGGACTACAACCATCAACCTGTTTCAGCACATGCACCTCACTTCTGTGCAAACAATATTTTATTTTTGAAAAACTAGTACAGTGCCTGTTGGAAGTACAGTATGTATTCATATAGTGGGAGCTTAAGTAAAGTTGTCAATTATGGCCAAATGAGTATGTGTTTGAAGGTTGGATGTACAAAGAAGTGTTCATACTCTGTACTCTGTAGTGTTATAAAGGGGTTTATTTATGGGTGTAAAGTAAAATATGGCCCCCACAGCCTTGGTGAAATATCATGTGCGATTTCCCTGGTACCTGATAAGACATAAAATTGTACAAATAAAACTATTTATTTAGCATTTAACATGTGTGAGTGCAGGGGTACATTTTTGCTAGTTCCGTTGTGCTGTGTGAGTGACAATCTCAGTCAATAACTTAAGTAATAGTGTCTGATGCAGCAATGTCAATATGAATAGCAATAGTTTATTCTCCAAAAAAATCATGATTATAATAAAACTCAATACGAAAAGGAATAATTTATTCCCCAAAAACAATGATAATATACATTGCAATAAATAACAGTTAACCTAATGTAACTTTACAATAATAAGCTGTTGTATTCATATAAATTATTCTGATCATGACAATCATGTTTTTTTTTTTATCATTGGTCGATTTTTTGTCGATGGTCGACTGATGTGATGTTTTAAGCACTCAGTACAGTAATCTCTGTATGACATTGTGCATGGCAATTCCAGCAAGGGTACATCTCAGTACGTAGAAGTCATGTACTGAGATTGTAAAATAATCTCAGTACGGAGATAAACACTTGTGTGTGTGTGTGTGTCATTATCTGTGTACCTAATGTCTTCAAGGGAGGACAATGTGCTTTAATGTGCTCCACACCCTCATGACGTGACGATTTGAAGGGCATGACTACAAATTCCATTATGTTTTATTATCAGTACACACTAAGGCAGCCTCAAGTCACCTGTTGTCAGAGCTGCCAAGCCTCACGCTTTGAGTGTGAGAGTCACGCAATTTGACGCATTCTCACACCACACGCTACTTGACAATTCTCACGCATATATTTCCCCATTCAGTACTCTTTCTATTTTTTTTTCCATGATAATAAACTTTGCCGTAGCTCGAGTAACTCTGACTGACTGACCGAGATAACCAATCCCAGACCAATCCATGTCTCCTTGTACCTAAATCTAACCAGCCACGGCAGGCACACAATAATGAACCAATCAGAAGCAACATAAGGCGGGTCTTGAAAAAATGTCCCTAGACACCTCACAGAACACACCGACTCCTCGACATGCGTTCAGAAATAAAGTGTTTCCAGAAGTCAGACGCCATCTGAGATGGTATGTAACGACCCAATTTTGTTCACTGTTTATATTGCTGCGTGTGTGAGATAGTGTTAGTTTACTCATCTAAAAAACTGGTGGTTTATATCACCTATTGCCATTTTGAGGAAAAATATAGAGATATGAATATTGGTCCATATCACCCAGGCCTAATGTAACCAAAGCAGTAACATTTTATCTTGTAAAGGATATAATTGTCTAAACTGTGTGAAATGAGGCGTTCAAACACTGCTTAAAGTAGGATTTTATTAATGAGTGTGTTACCTCAATGACTAATAGAATTCACTAGACTGATATGCTGCCTTGTTACGTAGCAAGTGATGCTAATGCTAATGCTACACTACTTTAGTTAAACAAAGTAAAAAGACTGTGTGACTATAAAAACATGTCAGCCTTTTTGTTTGAAGTTAATTGTACTTGAAACCAGTTTGATAAATTGCTTACATACAATTTAAAAAAATATTTGAAAATTCCCTTGTCCTAAATGATCTTTTATTCCTTTTTTCTATTTAGGGTGATGATTAGTGAATGGGTTTGTTTTATTGGTAAATAACTTTAAAATAGTCTAAATGATTTGAATGAAAAAAATTGTATTGTGATCGTGAATTTACAAAGAAAAAATCATGATGTGATATTTTTCCCCTCATATCGCCCACCCCTACATGTGTGTATGTCTGTGCTAGACATCAACTTAAATTAAGTTATATCAGCATAAATACATAGTAAATGAAACAAATGCCTTGTCTAATCTAATGTTCATTTGAACTGTTCTTATGATTATTTTTGTATGTAACAGTGTATTTCTATAGACATTGAATCTGCTGATAAGACATTTATTCAATCAAAAATCACTTGATGTTTTAATGTTTTTTACATGATTATCTTTTTAATGACGTCCTTTCTGTTGCAGACAAGGAGAGCTGAGGTAAAGGTAGCACTGCCTTGGGCCACAGTGTTTTAAGTGGGAGCCCCCTGCCTCTGTCATCATCAACATCTGTGACAAACACCTACAACATGAGACATGTCCCCAGATAAATGATGGACAGTTGGTTGAAATGAAATATTGACAAATAAATGTATTTTGTCAAAATTATTGTTAGTTTTCATTTCTAATTTCTGGTTAATTAAAACTAGCATTAGGAGGCCACAGTGCAGGGAGAGCTGCTGTTATGGAGGTGAGGACATCAGTTTTAAGGTAGAAATCAACATTAAAACAGGCCAAAGCCATGTTAAAAAAGGACACATTTTTTTCGCCGAAACGCATCAGGTCACTAATGTCTCACTCTTGTCATTTTCTGAAACGTGGCAGCCCTGCTGTTGTCATTTTAAATGTTTCAAAGTAAGTTTTTTTTTTTTTTTTTTTTACCTAATTTTGACCATTATTAACATTTGTTTCCCATTATTGATTATTCATAAAAATCAGCAACCACACAGAGGACATAAGTTCTCAAAATATTTGAATTATTTACCATATTTACAAGCTGTGGCCCAAATTCATTTATGTACTTATCTAAAAAATAAAATTGAACTTGTTTGAAATAAATGTACATAACAAAACAAAACTCACAGCTGACCAGAAGTACTTTCAAATGTTTCAATTTTAATTATTTCACTGAGGTACATATGAATTTATGTCAAAAGAAAAGTAATTTTCTTTTGACATAAGAAAATTACTTATTTTTAAGTTAAGCAGCATTGTTGTCCTCACACAACCACAATTCAAAGTTAAAAAAGTCATTTAAAAGCATAAAAATTTTCTATTTCTATGTTTTCATCATTAATTAGACTAGTACAGTGCCCGTCGGAAGTATGTATTTATATAGTGGGAGGAGCTTAAGTGGAGTTGCCAAAATAATATGAGAATCGAGGAACTATAAAATAAAGATAATAAAGAAATAATATAAGAATAGCAATAGCAATAATACAGTAGTAGTACAATTAGATAGGGATATGATATTCATAGTGAAAGTAGTAATAGTAATAATAGTATTAATAATAGGTTAATATTGACACTAAAACATTTTGAAAATATATCTCGAGTCACTAAAAATCTTTATTTCATACAAAAGTACAGTACGCCAGTTAAGTCAACTATTCATCAGCATGAATGGCGATGCTGTACACTCTCCCTGACCAACAGAGAAAGTCAGTCACACCAGTGCCACCACTGGATAAGTTTGGGTGGAGCCCGAACAATAATAAAGATGATGATATGGATATAAACGGAAATTACTAGTGAAAGTAGTAATAGTAATAATAGTATTAATAATAGGTTAATATTGACACTAAAACATTTTGAAAATATATCTCGAGTCACTGAAAATCTTTATTTCATACAAAAGTACAGTACGCCAGTTAAGTCAACTATTCATCAGCATGAATGGCGATGCTGTACACTCTCCCTGACCAACAGAGAAAGTCAGTCACACCAGTGCCACCACTGGATAAGTTTGGGTGGAGCCCGAACAATAATAAAGATGATGATATGGATATAAACGGAAATTACTAGTGAAAGTAGTAATAGTAATAATAGTAATAGTTGTAATAGTAATAATAGCAATAACAAAATAATATAAGAATCTAGTAACAATAATGATAAAAAACAATAATAAACAATTTCAAATAATGATAAGGTAATATGATAATATAGCAATGCTAATAATACAATGAGAATACCAGTAACTATAATAAAAAGAATAATAAAAAAGAATATAAGAATAGCAATGACATTAAATACAGTAGTAGTAAAATTATACACTAATAATAAAATAATATAAGAATCCAGTAACTATAAGATAAAAGAATAAGAATATAAGAATAGCAATAACAATATTTTATCGTTTATGATTTATCGTCAAAAATATTCTCACCGGTAAGAATGTCATCCCTCGATATAAACGATAAATTTCCATGTCTGAAACTAGCGAGGGCCACGAGCCATTTGTCCCTCAATTTAGCCAAGAATGCTCCACGAGCCAAAACTGTCCCTGTTTGTTGTCAACAACTTATTATTCTCTGGAGCGGAACGATGTTTACAGAAGCTCTGCACGATGAGCACCGCCACCGCCCCCCCCACACTGCCGTATGTGTGTGTGAGGTGTTTGTCACGGCTATCAGAAGCTACTATGCTGTGATACATCATGGACCACTACTTGGTTAAAACCAGATAACCATCCAACAAAGAGAACTAATCCAAGTTCCTCCATCAGATCCACCCAAAGTTCCACAAACACGGGGACAGAGATGAACCTGTAGCAACGATTATGAACTGGAAACTCAACTAAAGCTAACTATGCTAAGCTAACACACCGACACTGAGCTAAGAGCTAACGCTAACCACTCCATATAAGGAATAATAGACTAAGTAAAAAGATCACGTCTTACTGTCATAAACCACAGAGAGACACCGACTTGTTTATGGTCAGATTTAATACTTGTATAGAAGAATAAAAACTAAACATGTCACACGTTGTGTGAAATAAATATTAACATAATAACTAATGTAACTATTCATTCATCCCAATTTGTGAAACGCAATATTTTTTAATCATATTTCATCAGCAGTAAAAACACTATTGAAGTTATTTGTGCTTTTAATGTGTTTTTTTTAATAATTTTATTTCAAGTGAAGAAATAAATGAATTACATACAATAACACTAATAGTAATCCACATGCATAAATATATTCCATAAAATATCAGCTCATGAGCTGTTTGAGTCAGCAGTTATTGTAGCCTTTTTAAATGTGTCTAATGTTGATGTATTCACATTTATTTGTGTTTGTAAGGAACCTGTTTACACTAAGTTGTGAATTTTTTTATTTATTTTTTTTTATCTATAGTTTTTATATATCGTGATTTTTATTGTTATTGTGATAAATACTAAAAATAGTAGTAGTACAGAGTGGTATTCCATAAAGCAGGTTATGTTCAAACTCTGAGTATGTTCAGGCTCAAATGAGGGAAAATCTGAGTGTCTCATTCCTAAACGCGAAGTATGTTCTTCTCTGAGTATGTTACCATGGCAACATTGTCCGTGAACTAAACCTGGTCGCTGGCAGGTTTTATTAAAGAAACCCTGGGTTTCTACCTGGCTCCGCCCACCTGAACACCGTTTCTGAACACTTTGTAACGGGATGTCATAAAGGAAAGGGTGCCAGTCAGCGTCAGGTCTGACAAATAATAATAAATTCAACTCAAAACAAAAAGACTATAACCCGTACAAAACAGAAATAGTATAATGAACAATCAATACACATTTCCACAAAATACACTAGACATCAAGTTCAATTCAGTTTGTGTATTTCACAGGTAGTTTACATGATCAGTCCATTCCATGAAAATCCAGTTCGTATTTTTTACGCCACAATCGGTTTCGTGAATCCGTTCCCTTATTGCTCACACTCGAAATAAAAGGAACCTAACACTTTTCTCTGAAACACATTAATAACATCACACACCACAGACGTGTTCACATCATTACTAATGTTGTGTTGCTTTACTTTTGTTTTGTGTTAATGGTAGTTTTCTTTATAACACTATTGATGTAGATCATTAAGTGAAAGACACTGAGAGGTTGATCTGCATTAAAACATCTACTAACGTCTGTAGTAAAGTTCCCTGAATACAAACCTATGGATAATATAAAGGAGGAGATGATCATTTAAAATAATCCACTTTTAAGGCTCGATTGTTGTTTTATATTGTTATACAGTTAAATCTGTAGATCACACATCTTTGAAGGTATGATGGTGCAGTGAATTGTGATGCTGCTCTTGGAAGCGATGGGTCGCAGGTTCGCATCCCGTGTCAGTGTTTTTTTATGACAATTTTTAGGACGTCGAGATATCTCTGGCGACAATATTTCATTAAAATCAATATAATTGATTTGATATCAAGTGGCAAGTCTTTATATCCAGTGTAACAGGAGGGCTCTCTATGCAGTCATCCTATGCCTATGCTATATGAGGTAATAGCAATAATACAACAAGAATACCAGTAACTATAAGATAAAACAATAATAAGAAAGACTAATATTTAAGCACATCATTCATCTCTCTCTCTGGGCTGCAGCAGTCAATGCAGCATCTACGTGTATAAACTAGAGCACCATGTGGTAAACTTTAGCTTAGCTTTCCTAACTGCCGACATTAGAACTATGTGCATGTTTAAACAAACTTTGCGGGTTTTTCTGGAGATTCTCCCTGTGCGCTATAAAGATCTTGACTGCTCCAACGTGTGATGCTCTGCTACAGAGTCTCACGCGCTTTTGTTTTGATTACGTGGTGAAAATATGAGCGTTTATAATGCTGTGTTCATGGATAAACATGCATATTTACTTACCAGAATAGTACATCCCACTTTATAGCTCTATAAAACTGTGACACACAATACAATTGCAGGTTACATGGAGCTGGTTCATCTTCAACAAACACGTAGTTTAACAAACAATACTAACAAAATAGTGAATGATTTGTTATTATATACTGACATAAAGTGACAATAACAAACTTACAACATTCTCTGCCGATTGATTAACGTTGATTCCGATAGATGAGTAGCAGTTGATCACAGTTCATCTGTTTCGCCTTCAAAATGGATACCGGAAGTCGTCTCTTCAACAGATAGTGCCGTTCAGAAGTGAAATAAAATTAAAAGAAACATTTGGAAATAACCAAATTACTCCAAAATAACAGATACACACACTTGGTGTATTTGGAAGCCGTGGACTAAGTTTCAGGTCGAACTCACACACACACACACACACATACAGACCATCCTGAAATTATAGTATAGACTCCCGTACCCATCGGAAGTATGTATTCATATAGTGGGAGCTTAAGTAGAGTTGTCAATTATGGGCATAATAATAACAACATACTATGTAGCATTATAAAGGAGTATATTTGCAGGTGCAAAGTAAAATAGCGTGTGCAATTTCCCTGGTTTAATTCTATGGGACATGTGCATGATAAAAATAAGTTGTTTTTTTTTACTAATTTTTATATATTTTTTTGTTTGGTGTATTTTTCTGTATTGTATGTTTTTTGGTAATGGTCATAATGTGTATTTTTTTGTTGTCTTTTTGTGCATTTTTTTGTATAATTATTGTTTTTTGTTGCCATTGTAGTGTGATTCTGGAGTCATTTTGTGTCATTTTTGGTGTTGTTTTGTGCATTTCTGTTGTCATTTTAGTGTATCTTTTGTATTAATATTTAGTTTTGTGTATATTGAGTCATTTTCACATTTTTGTAGTTGGATGGTGTGTATGTGTGTTTGGGGGGGGGGGGGGGGGGGGGGGGGGGATCCATGCTAAATTTATGCGCACCAGCCCATCCACGTGTAACTGCCTAACTTTCACTAAATGAAATCGGTGAAATCGGTGATCGATAGTGAAGCGCACCTGATTGACGTGTGTGCGTGTGTGTGTGTGAGACTTTCTACCTGGGACTCTAATCTCCTCCGTTGGTTCTCTCTTACACACACGTGCTGCGGAGACATGTGTAGCTTTCAACACAGCAGCCATTGCCGTCAATAACTTCCGGGTGAGGTCTGTCCGGTCTAAATAGCGTACGGTCAAACTAACATGAAAAAAAACATTTTGAAATGTCATCACCAAATAAGGAAAAGTAAAAAGAAAAAGTATGTTTCCTCAAAAGAGAAGTCCACAGAAGCTCTGGCACACACCGGAAGTGAGCTGTGCAGTGAAATAGATATAGATGGTGCGCTAGCGGCCCTTCACACTCTGAGGTCAAAAGCTGAATAGGTTTCACTTCTGGGCTGTTCAGAAGTGAAATATAAAAAAAAAAACATTTTGAATTGACCAAATTACTCTAAAATAACAGATACACAAACTATTTGGAAGCCGTTGACAAAGTTTCAGGTCGAACAGGCACTGCGTCGGGGAGATATTTTTGCTCCACACACGCACGCACACACAGACCTTTCTGACATTACAGTATAGATAGATACCTAAATAATAACATTACTGCCATATACTGTTAGCTTGATGTGACATTAGCCTGCTGTATTAAAAAAAACAGCAGGCTGCTTAATCCAGCAACATGGTTATGTTGTTCCACTACACTGCAGTAGTACAGTAGTAACTGGATGTCACAATAATGTCAAAAAAATAAAAATGGGGTGACAAATGCCAATTACTTCCTAATTGTAAATATGAGATTAAAAATGGTTGTGTGTTGTCTGTGTTAGCCCTTTTCACAGGTTTAAGTGGGAGGATGAAAAATGCAGAAATAAGGAATACTTTGGTGGTTTATGTAGAGAACCAGAAATTCCCATTAAAACACATTGTACACACAGAAAAGGCAGCGATAGTTGCATAAGTTGAGGCGCCTCAGCTGCCGGGGCCCTCGGTGAGTTGAGGAGGTCAGAAACATTACCCACCATTTGTTAAGGAAAAAGTAGGCATGTCCAACAAGTAACACCTGCCACTATATTTGTGAAATTACTCATTGCAGTGTTTGGCTTTTGTCAAGTTTGACATTTAGAACCCCAACCTTTATCTATCGTCAATGTTGTTGACCATTTAAAAAGCCCAGAAGTCAGTCCCTTCCTCCATCAACTCAGCAGCCATCATGGTGTGTTGTGGTAAAAAAATGAAACATATATCAAGGAGGGGGTCCGTAAATTAATTTTCCAAAAAGGAGCTATAGGTTTCCCACGGATCTAGAAGAACAAAAAATCTCATATACCTATATTGCAATTTAACTTTCACCATCCAGAATTTGTAACATTCCCCATTAAATAAATGGTTTTGAGTTGCAGTTATAATATGTAGATACTATTATATTATTTATATTTTACAACACACTCACAATATCATGGCACTTTAAATACAAAATAAATTAAATAAACATGTAAACATTTCTAAATTAACAAAGCACGTTCATATAAGCATGAAGCATAGGTGTGACTGAAGAGCATAATCCCCCCAAAAAAGAGGGAGAAACCATTAGCACAATACAACAAGCTAGCAAGTTCTGAAAAGTTAGAAGCAGTTAGACAAACATAATATGGTTCAAGATATCATTCTGGCCTGACCGGGATTTGTTGTTGTTTTTTGACAAACAATAAAATAAATCAAACAACAATGAAGTCAAAAGGGGGGGGTTTCTGAGGGCTTGTGTTGTTTGTTGCTTCAAAGAAGCTGTTGAGGTTGTTGAGCAGAGAGATGTTGTCGTCGCAGATCTGTGGCGTGGGCTTGTAGTCCGTGATGGTCTGGATGCCCTGCCACAGGCTCCGCATGTCTCTGCTATTATTGAAGTGGCAGGTTATCTTTTTTGTGTAGTCCTGTTTTGCTTTCCTGATGCCACGGGACAGGTTGGCTCTCGCTCTTCTCAGGCCATTTCCATCTCCGGCTCTGAAGGCGTTGGCTCTGGCCTTCAGCAGCCGATGGACATCCCCTGTCAGCCATGGCTTCTGGTTAGCCCGAGTGATGATAGTGTTTGTATGAGTCACATCATCGATGCACTTACTAATGTAAGAGGTAACAGTGTCTGTATACTCCTCAATATCTGTGTGGTTGTTTTGTGTGGCTGCTTGCTTGAACATTTCCCAGTCTGTTGTAGCAAAGCAGTCCTGAAGAGCAGAGGTGGCCCCCTCCGGCCACACTCGTACTTCCTTCCGAACCGGTTTGGTGACTTTCACTCTCGGCCTGTATGCTGGTGTTAGCAGAACAGTGATGTGATCAGAGAGTCCGATGTGGGGGAGGGGGGAGGCCTTGTATGCTCCTTTGTGTGATGTGTAAACCAGGTCCAAAGTGTTTTCTCCTCTTGTTGGGAAATTGACATGCTGGTAGAGTTTTGGGAGGACAGTCTTAAGATTGGCATGGTTAAAATCTCCAGCGAGGATGGTAAATCCGTCTGGGTGTGCTGTCTGTTGTTCACTGATGGCCTGATACAGTTCACAAAGTGCCGCATTCCTGTCACTGTTGTTGGAGGTTGGAGGGATGTATACCGCGACTAACAAAATCGCAGTAAACTCCCTCGGCAGGTAGAAAGGACGGCACCTTATGATCATAAACTCCGCCAGTGGTGAACAGTGTTTGCATACTACTACAGCGTCGCGGCACCACGCATCACGGATGTAAACACAGACTCCTCCGCCGCGAGTCTTACTTCCGTTTACGAGGGCTCTGTCCGCTCGATAGCATGTTAGCTGCTCCAGTTGTACAGCGGAGTCGGGGTTGTTGTCATTTAGCCATGTTTCAGTGAAAAAGAACACACAGCAGTTACTCACTGTCCGATTCGCTGACCTCAGCAGGCGTATGTGATCCATTTTGTTGTCCAAGGATCGTACATTTGCCAGGATAATGGATGGTATGGCTGGGCGAGTTGGACTAGCCGCTAGCCTAACCCGGATACCTCCGCGGAAGAGGTTCTGCTTCCTTGCACACCGCTTCCGACGTCTTCTTTCCGGGGGAGGAGTGGCAGTCGAGTCCGGTGTTGTCGCAGGCCTGCAAAGTAATCCGAGCTTCTGAAGTAACTCTGTTACAGTGTCCAAAACGTTGTGAAACTTGCTCTTGCCGATGTCTAGCAGAGCCTGTCGACTGTACTTAAGTTCCAATATATACAGACGAGACGAACACGACAAACTTCCGGACAAACACTTATTTAAACAACAAAACACCGCATTAACGGGAGAGCCAGGGGTCGCTGCGTCTACATGCGCCGCCATCTTACTAAACCATGAGTGTACAATTCCATAAGAACATACAACCAATAAATTTCATAAGTCCGAAAAGGAGTGAGAAGGAGCAGAAGTTTGAGTCCTACTCTTTACCCTAACACCCCTATTCATTCATTCACTCACTCATCATTCCAGATGTGTATCTCAATACATGACCATCAAAACAGGAAAACAGCCATAGTTACCATCAGTCAAGGACAGAATGAAAGAAACAAGAGGATAAAAAGAGACAATAACAGCTTCATTGACATTGTTTCTTAATATTTATCTTGCACTCTGAACACAAATTCTTTGTCGGGGAGTAGGACATAATAGCTGTAGCCTTTACTCCCACTTAATCAACTCCATTAAAGTTACAAGCGATTTCGCAAAGCACCAATAACATTGTGATTTGAGTTGTACCAAAATCCAGTGAGGGAAAACATTAAACTACAGATTAAACTAAAATATTTATAAGTAATATTATAAGTACGTTTCTGGAATCTTCTTCTGAAGTAATGCTAATGTTGAAAAGTGTTAATTGTACAATAATCTTTAAGTGGCACTCAATGGAAAGCCATATCTTGTCAGTTCATCTATTCATTGTATCAGCAAAGAAAGTCATTTAAAGGAGCATAGGGCAGGATGTATAAATCAAACTCCATAGTGACACCACGGTGGTTAGTGTAACTGTAGCCATCAGCCAAGCCGCCACGGGGGCGCATCAACTGTTTACTACTGATACTACAGGATGGATACCTGACCGAACTCTGATGGGATCCGACAGCACCGGACGGGTCAGGTTCGGATAGATATTTAGAACTGGTGTTCGGGTTTGGTCACATAGTGGCAAGGAGAATGGAGCAGAGGACAATTATAAAGGAATACCGTTCAAACATTCCTTTTTCTGCACAATAACATGGATTATCTTTATCTATGATACATGGATTATGTAAATAGATCCGATGGGTCTCTTGTATGCGCAGGGCCCCTGTTTATGTTTGACAATCGCTTGTTACCCGTGCGCTGATCTGATGTTGACATTAGCAGTTGTTTGTTAATAAAATCGGTGCTTATCACTGTGTACGCAGAGGCACAACAGTACAACAGTAGTTTAGTCCACCGTGCTTGTCTTCTTTCAGTCTCCAAGACGTCGTCTTCAGATTCTTTTTTATTTCCGGTTTACAGTAGTCCCTCGCTATAATGCGGTTCACCTTTCGCGGCCTCGGTTTCGTGGATTTTTGTTACAGTGCAATTTTACATGCATTTTTTTACAGCGTATGAATGCGCATTGTGTTCTGCGTCTTGATTTGCTAAGGGAGAACCTGCGCATTGTGTTCTGCATCCTGATTGGCTGCTGCATTCACACTGGACATATCACGAAATGTCCGTACGTCCAGGTTCTATACAAAGTCAATGAATAGACGCAGACATGGCCCAAATGCGAAATCTTTCCTGTGCGGAGGTGCGGTCCGATCCGCCCGTCATTTGTTGATGATGACGTCAGGCCGTCAACATGGACACCGGTCTGTTCACCCATTCAGCCATGGAGTAGAAGCTGTGCGGACTAGGAAGGATTAGGTGAGGAGGAGAATCAGCGAGGAGGTGGTAGTAGCAGGTAAAAGTTCTCTCTGTAGCACTGAGCTAGCATAGCATTAGCCGCTAATCACACCGGCTTTTTTCACTGGTGGTTTATGTTGATGAGAGGAGAAAAAGGAGCGCAGCTCCTCGCTTCAGCAGGCAGTGAAACTCGCCGATTGGATGTTTCGCTGGTGGGCGGGGCTTCGCTTCAAACTCACATATGAAACGAATGGGGACATTTTTTGATCCTGTGAAATCTGAGGAGCTGTATGTAAGTTTTCTCCTCGACAAAACCCACAATGTCAACGTCTGTCTTTGGTTTAGAGCGCTTCATCGCCTATTAGCATTAAAAAAAAGCTCAAAATGAATGTTTAGTTTTTCTGAAATCCTGCCCTATTCTCCTTAAATGTACCACTGGGGTTATTAAACATCTCTTAGGGTGCTTTCACGATGGTATGGTCCCAGACTCGGTCTGAATGGACGGAGGACAACTGATAATTTTACAAACCTTGGTTTGGCTTGATTTGCGTTCAGAGCGCAACTTATGAGCCGCACCAAACAACCTCTGGGGCACTTGCATGAGCTAACCACTTGAGTGGATCATTATTGGAGTAGATACAGAAAAACAGAAACCCGAAGAAGAGGTTTTTATTCATGGTCAAACTAAACGCTTAAGAGTGTGCAGAAACATTCTCCATTTGTTTCTTGACAACAATTAACAATGAGCAGAGACCGGCAGAGACAATCGCTCTATAATTTGGCTGTTTGATCCGCTCTGGACTTTGTTTGCGTGTTCACACCGCCCAAATGAGTTGGACTATCCCTTTTAACCGTCGGTATGAACGCACCCTTAGAAAACTGCCACTGAGCTACAAAAGGTGTCTATACAAAGTGTACCATTTTTGACCGCATAAGCATCAGAAATACCTGCCAAATTAGTTGACGTAATTTTACTTATTTGCTGAAGATAGACTTTAAAAGAAAACCCTGCATATATTAAGACGTTTGACTGTAGGATGTGGTTTTTGATATTGCTGAAAGCCTTCAGTAAAACCAGCAGGAAACCCACTGACTGATCCTCTTCAGCTTAACTCAGTTACTTTCACACGTCTGCCATATGTTGACAAACTCACTCACACGAATGCTATTGTTCAGCGTTGTCTCTTCTCACTCCATATATTTTGATATGTAATTCTATGGAAGGCTTGCAGTCAATGGCAAGGCACAAAGACCTCAGGCTGTGTATACAAGAAGAGACTTATTGAAACAAGGCTGGCACTGGGAGCCCAGCAGTGGGGGTTTGGAGGTACTTATTTAGAAATCAGCAGGACACTTGCTAAACTTTGATCAGCACTATTGCTCTTCATCCCCTCTTTCTTTCTCTCTGACCACAGACTGGCCATAGAACACTCCCGCTCACAGTGGGTGACCCTGGTATCCTGGCAGCAGGGAAAAGCCTGACTCCAGCTTCCATGTTATGTGCCAGCAAGAGGGCCTCTGTCTCTCATTACTCCTTCATTATTTTACCAGGAAATAATTCTATTTTCTATATTCTATTTTGACATTACACTAATAGAGGGTGTAGTATTTGTGTAATAAATGATAGAAAGCAAAACACTGAGTTAGTTTTCAAATGAGTTTTTCTCCAAATCAGAGAAAGATTGCTCTTTGTTTTCTGTCAATAATCTTTTGGCTTCATTAATCAGAAGCATCATTGCTTTACAGTCAAACATGGCAATAGACGCTTTGGTATGTATGTTTGGTACGATTTGCAAACAGTGACTTCCGGCTACACCAGTTTTTGACAAATAACATAACCTTCTCATTGACTGTGAATGGAAGAAAATAAGGGAAACAAAAGGAAAATAGGATCTCCGTATTTTACTGCATGTCTTCAAGCTGAAAAGCTGAAGGGCAGTGGTGGCGTAGCGGGTAAGGAAGTGAGCTTTTAATCGGAGTCACAGGTTGGAATCACTGTGGGATGTTAACTCTAACTGCTCGTGTTGTATGTGGCTTTGGATAAAACCCTTCTGCTAAATGGAAGTGTAATCTTGTACAAGAAGATAAAGGGAGGAAACCTTAAAATAATAAAATAAGGTCAAATGTAACCCTTAACAATAATAAAAAAAAATGATTCAACCTGCCTATGTTAATAACGTTCTGCTTGTTTGTTTCAAGTCATCCTCATAAAAGAGCTTCTTTGTGTTGAATAGTTTCTAGTGAGAATGTACTGTTTAGTGCAGCTTCAATGGTTCTTGTTATTGTTCTACCAGTACTAATAAAACATTTTAGCCACTTTTGGAATGTATTGAGTGGGAAATATTGCAGATCATGTCAAACATTGTTCTTGAATAGTCTTTTAAACTCTGGTTTTCAGAAGAGTCGACCTATCTGTCAACCCAAATCCTAATTTTTGGTTCTGTAATTATCAATCCAATGACTTCTCTTTTACAGATTCATTTCCAGCTCATCACAGGCTTGTTTTCTGAGTCAGACTACAGTGAAAGTCTGACCTTCTTGGTTCTTCTTCCATAAGTGACACCCATTCATTTGACTTTGGACCAATGCAGGTGAGCCTGTTTGAATTCTCATTCAGGAGACTCTTGACATGCTTGAAGGTTTTTTCAAACATGTAACAACCCTGGAACAAACTGTCACTTGAACATATACTATTTGATTTAAATGTTCACCTGCACTACTCATCACTGCATTATTATTATTATTATTATTTTTATTATTATTATTATAATTATTATTATTATTATTATTATTATTATTATTATTATTATTATTATTATTATTATTATTATTATTATTATTATTATCTTGTTATATTATTTTATTTTGTTTTGCACATATTAGTCTTTAACTACTGTTTATATTTTTTCTAGTTGATTGTTATTATTTCATGTTTACATTGTTAGAGAGAGCACAGTTCACCAAGTCAAATCCCTTGTGTGTATAACATACATTACATGGCCAATAAAGTTGATTCTGACTCTGATTCTGATTGTGATTCAAATAACAGAAAGAAGCAGAGGATAAAGTTAGGGGTTAGTGGCCTTTGTAATTTAACTCAGATATCCCTGTAAAATACTCAAATGGAGGCAGAATTCCTCCAAGGGTGGGTCTCTATCTGACCTCTAGCCGACTCTTTGTCTCTTTCATAGCAGATAAAAGCAGACACTTAGATTCACATTAAACCAATTAGTGATTAAAAGATGAACAAATGTTTGTTCCGATTGTAGCTGATGAGAGCACTAAGAGGGTGGGAAGGTATGTCGGGGCCAGAGGGCTCACTTTAACATTTTGCTGAGGACAGTCCTGAGTGACTATTTTGCCATTTACTGTTTCATCTGGCCCCAGTGTCTGTTCTTACTGCCATCTTAGTCAATAGCTAGATAAACACTCTCAGACATATAAAGGGACAACTCAAGAGACTAATGGAGCTAAAAGCCCCAATGAAAAGGAGCAAAGAGCCAATAAATGTCAAGAGTTGAACAAACAAAGACTAAAGAGAACTTTGGTTCCATTTACTCACCTGTATTTAAATGTAATGGTGATCCAAGAGCAGGTTGGTCCAGTGTTTATACTGTATGATATACTATAGGGAAACTGTTTTACTAAAATGTTCTTTTATGTTGTGTGCATTTGTCTTTTATATGATAGTTTTCCCTGTGAGAAAGGTCAGTGGCTTGAGTTCTGTTTAGCAGATTGTAGCATTTAGCTTACCCAGCTGACATCATTGTTTCTATAGAGCTTAATATGAGTCATTTTGGGATGTCCTTGAGTTTTATAGCCCAAGGCACCAAGGTTACACAAAACTTTGAGTGATTTAACAGCAGCCCTGAAAGCAGATCACCTCCAACAACTTGTCTCTTTGCTGGCTAAATATAATTTAAATATGAATAATATATAAATGCAGTTTTTCTTTGTATTTAGCTACCTTATTTCCATTGATGTTGTGTTCTTTTCATCTAAGTAAAGCTTCTTCCCTCACTGCGGATGTCAAACCCAAGTAGCACAAACAACTTGCTTTCTGTCGCTGCCGCTCTGGTTTTATTACAAACTCAAAAGCACTTTGAGTTTGAGGTAGATGGGTAAGAGCCATGGTGGTACAATATCACATTTGGAAATAGACAACATATCCATCTGATGTCTACCAGGCTCACTATATCACTGAAGCCAAGTTGGTCTTAATTCTTCAAGTTCAAAGAGAGGATCTAATCCCTCCTACTGTGGTTGGGTTTTTGTCCTTAATTGAGAACCAGGTGGAGGAAAAAGCTCAAAAAGAGGAAATGATGGATCAGGGATTTTAGTTTTTGTGTTGCAGAATTTAATGATACCAATGAACCATGAGCAGAAAAAGAATAAAGAAAGACAAAAGTGTTTTACATTAAATCCAGATCAAATTCCTGTCAATAAGGGGGTCAACACAACACACACAGTGAGTGTATTTGTGAAGGTTCTCAGTGATCTACATCGTGTTTATCCTGCTAAGTGTCTGTACCTTCCCTGTAACATTATGATCCTGCTACTGTGTGGGGTTAAGTGAGAAAGACTACGCTCTTACCAGTCGCAGGATTGGCTGATCATTATTACATGGTTGATAGCAGGTGTGGCACTACTCTAGTATTAAAGTAGGCTGGAAAAACCTGGTTCACATAATGTAGCACCTTAATTGTCCAAACATTTTCTTTTAAGTATAATGTGAATGTGACCTCCAGGCTTTTTGTCCCTGTTCGATTAACTCAGGGCATCAGTCCCATCATTAGTTGAGCTAAAGATGCTAAATATTGCCACTTAAGAATGAATATTGAAAACTGATAGGACACAATAAAACAGCCAACACTGATTTCTGACCGTTTTGCTTGTTAATACATGTAGGAAAGACTAACTTTACAGCTTACAGCCACCTGTCTTATCTCAGGTTTTTTCTACATTACTGAATATTTTCCATGTGTAACAGAGACCGCTCCTTCAATGCTAGCTTGACTGTAGTTTTGCTGTCAATAGCCTAATAGCAGTATGGAAGTATGTATTAGCAGACAGTCACAGCACAGGGTAATATCAGCAGTGGAGTTTTGTAGAGTGTATTTCTCCATTTGACTGTCATACCTAAAATCTATGTTGTCTATTTCTGTAATTAGCTCATTTTCTTTTTTGCGGTGCTCAGTGGCTCAGGCATTAGCATAGCCTCTCAGGTAGATCATGGTCTCCTGACATTTTTTAAAATTTTGATGTTCCTCTCCAGAGTACGAGACTCTGTGTTCCTTTTTTTTTATCATACTCCCAAAATGCATCTTTTGTTGATATCATGTCTCTAAATTCTCCACATTAGTGATTGTGCATTATTGATATACAGTAACTACTTTTCTCAGCAGTGTTCATTTTGTCATAGTTTTTGTGACTATATCTTTTTTTACAAAGAAAACTTTATAAAAATGTCTTGATATTTTATATAGACTAACAAAAATGTAACTATAATGTTCACGTGGGACAAAATCTAATCAGAAATAAGTTTCGTTTTTGGAAAGAATCCAATAGTCTGGTTATTGGCCACATTTACATGGGAGCTTTAATTCCTCTTTAAAGCAGAGTAAAAGTGAATTCCTCTTTAGCCTGACCTTGTAAACACATAATTCCTAAAGCTAATTTAATTCCAAATTAAAGTTAATTCCGAATTAGGTGGCTGGTTTATTCCGTTTTTAATTCCGAATTAAATCATTCCTCTTTCTTGTAAAGAGTTAAGAAAACTTAAAGCCGCTTTAAGTTAATTCCAGTCATTTTGCACATGTGCGACTTGCGGCGTTTGGTGATGACATAACGCAACATGGCCGCCTGGACTAGAGCTGACATAATAATAATAAGAGCCTTAAAAGACATAGATCTATTGAAAAGAGTGGATGGACGGAGGCATAAAAGTGCAAACATTAACATGGACATGTGGACTTATTAAACACACACGGAGATCAGCAAACGGAGCTGGCTTCACCAGACGGGTGATACTAAAACCTGGAGATGGAGTAAATGCATCAGAGCTACTATATTTACCAGGGAGCAACTATTTATTCCTGGTTATTGTTTTCCAGAGTTTTACTGGGCTTTATTTACCGATGATTAGTTCCTATCTCCATTCTGCTCCGTGGACCAAAGTGTGTGATTGTTGAGCTGCTGCTTCAAAACTACAATCAGAATAAAGGTGAAAACAGTTTTTATGTGGTCTTCCGTGTTACAGTCGACAATAAAAGGTTTGTTGTGTGTTTCTCCCAATAAACGTGATAGACATGACACATCACGTTCTCCCCTGTCCAATCAGAGCCTTTCCAACCCACAGACCTAAAGCCGAATAAACCGGTTTACCATGTAAACCTCAGTTCGGGAATTACTATTTCCATGTAAAGACGAAGCAGAACACTTTAATTCTGAATGATTTCATTCAGAATAACTAAAACTAATAACTAAAAACATCATGTAACCGTGGCCATCGTTCTTCAAACAAGGTCCTGCAAAGCTTTGATGTGTCCAACACTGTGTGAAAACAATGTGTCAGGGATCGAGGGTGAACTGATTTTAGTGAAGGAGGCGCTGACCTGCACAACATGCTTGTTCACAACCTATGGAATCGTTTGACTGCTTTAATCCTAGACGACAATCCTTTTACTTATGAGATAAAAACGGCACTAGCTGACACGGCGTGGCTACGCCCGTTATTCCAACAAGCTGCCCACACAATGGCCACTTTCTTTGAATGAAAGAACAAGCTTGTAGTGATTGTTGAGAGTAGGAGGGAGAACGGGATGACAGGATTGGTAAAAGTATGTGGCATTTCTGTGAGTGAGAAATAAAGGCACTGCTGTGGGACAGAGAGGTGGACTGTGCATCCGACATTCCCAATGCAGATGATGTTACAGTGTAAATGATTCCCTTTGAGTTCAAAGGTTTTCATTTCAAAGAAAATATGACATATTTTTCCCACATTTTTTGTTAGAGGCAGCTTTTATTTGATATATGAAAAGCATCAGTTACATTAGTTTGAACTATAAAGCCCTAAAACACTATGCTGTTAAGTTACACAGCATATTTAGAGATAGATTATAACTAAACTTGAATAAACGAGAGTGTGAACATAGTTTATACATGATGTACATGTGTTTTGTTTTTAATATTAGACAGAAAAAAAGCAGAGGTTAGCAATGAGAAGCCAACAGACTTCTCCTCATAAAGGAAGAAAATAAATCCTCATATGTTGAAGAAAAATTATGGACCAACATAACGAAACAAATTATCAACCTTTTTCTCATTACTTTTCTTTTGTTAAAGTCTGCAGTTTCATTTTTCAATCCTTTATGAGTGAAACCAACGCAGAAAGACATTCCATGCTGTGAAAGACATTTTGCTTTGAGAAGAATTGAGGAAAAACATCAAAATCCAGGATTTCCATGGAGATATGTCAACATTCCACAGCGTCTGTGTGTGTTTCAAAGTGCAGGCGGTGAAGCAGCTTGTTAGTTTTTGCTGATGGTGCATATTAAATATTTGTTAATGTTATGTTTATAAAATTCTTTTAATAATAACTTCAATTTATGAGCCCTCAGAGTCTATGATTGTGTGGGAAAGATTTTAATGGAATTCTTTAGAGAACCAGCTTCTTTGGCTTAGTTCATTAAAGCTGATATTCGGAGTTTCTGAGAAATCTATGTTTATGTCTGATTCTTTTGAAATTCATAAAAAATCCCTAACTAGTCTTTTACTATGGTCTACTGCCGGTCATTCATATACATTCATGTATATAAGTCCCTCCTTCGTCGATTGCCGAGTGCTCACAGCCAATAGGATTTGACTTCTGATTTTTTAGACTGTCAATCAAAGTGAATGCAGAACTGTGCAAGGCCGCGCATCACAACAGCAAACAGGTAAATAAGATTTTGGCTCTTACCTGACCTATAGACCTATATCAATGCGACCCGATGCGACCTTGTTATGTCCACGATGCGCGTGCCGAAAAGTAGAGGCGTGGCTTCTGGTAGATTGCAGAGGCAGTGGGAGGAAGTGAGGCTATTTAGGGCGGGACATCGAGACGTTTCTCAGAAACTCCGGATAGCAGCTTTAAATACATTAATTTATTACCAAAAAAACGAAAAAGAGTGTTTAATAACCCTATTTCAAGGTTAACAATGCCCGAAGAATCAGGATTAGTGCATGTCACCTCTTCCATTAATTATGAGTTATCTGGCTTGAGTGAGGTTAATGAAGTTGTTTTCTTAAAGGGTACCTGTCACTAACTAAAACTGAAAGCTTTGTCATATAGATGGTAGGTAATGTCCATCAAAAGTGTTGTGAAGCATCGAGGGGTGGAATCTGGTGCTCCATCATGCTGCTTTCTTCACGGACTGTAATGTCTGATTTTTGGGAGGTATTGGAGACATAATCTGAGGTCAATTCTAATCTACTAACAACCTCTTGGAATATGGTGATAAACTGTAGGTAGAGTCCAGCTGTCTCAATGTTAAACAATCACTCTATTGTTCACATACAGTATGTCATATATAGCAGCTGAGGACAAAGTAAATAATCTCTAAGTTCATCTCAACTCGTAGAAAACCAGTTGTGATCTGAGCAGACACAGATAATTAGCGTCTCCAACTATGACCACATAGCTAGGCATTTTAGCTAGTACAGCTATAAATCTGATCTTTTCAAATGCTTTAAGTGCTTATAGTGCAACATAATGCAAGAGCACTTGATTATCAGCTGTCATTCGACTGTAAATGCTTATTTCAAATCAGCGACCCACAGTTTGTTTATAGGAAGGCAGTCTCCTTCCCCACGCAGAGAAAACATTGGAAAAGACCCTGTTTACACATACTTCTAGAAACACGGTGAAGTTGAGACTAACCAAGATAAACTTTGTATTTTAACTCTTTCTCAAATCCACTGAGACCAACATCACTTCTTCTTCTCATAAAACTGACACAGACCAGGAGATGCTCCAGAACCTTGGGCCTTTTTATTTGCTTATAAACGCATGTGTCTTTGTCTTTTGTGTTCCACACTTTCTTAAACTTCTTATACATCATAGTCTGTGGAACGTCACCCACTGAGGTGAACTGAGGCGACCAGATTGAGACCAGCATCTTCTACCAGGAAGAGGCTGGCTGAGTTCACGCTGACACTCTCATGGCTGATAAATAGGGCTTAACTCACTCCAGATCAACCAAAACGCTCGTTCTCAACAATGTTTAACTCAATGTGATCAGTGACAGCATTATTTTCATTATCCAATCTCCACATGACAATACTCCACTAAGTTCATCATTCATACATTAACATAAGTATTTTTAATTCCATTATTATTCATGTTATTAGGTTCCTACGGCCATAACCTATGGTTATCACTTTTATTATTATTATTATTATTATTACACACATATTTACTCCCTTAGGATGCCCAAATTCTCACCAAAATTTGCACGCACCTCAGGCCTGCTGAAAAATTAGATAATTTGACGCAAGGAAAAAAATCGTTAAAAATGATAGACGCCAAGAGCCGCACGGCTGGCAGACGAAATTCACCACATGTGTTCTTGACCCCAAGATGATCTAAAAGTTACATTATGACCATGTCCAAAACCAAACAGGAAGTCGGCCATCTTTGGTTAATGGCGTTTCGATATAACTCTCAAATGCAAAGTTCAAACTGCTTCATATTTGATACACATGATAAATGTCTATCCCTAAACAAGACTCAATGTAATAATTACCCACCATGCCTTGCGTTCTCAGAGGGCTCCGCTTTAGGTGGCATCCAACGCTAACAGCTCTAGCGGAAAGACGATACGTTGTGTTGGCATCAAAATAGTGTTGGATGAATCTTATAAGATGGGAGCAGGTCGCTGATGAAGAAAAAACAGGCTGTGATCAGTGGGAGGGGCCTATAATGTCACTGGAAAATCTTTCGCCATCACATTCTAAATGCTGTATCTTGGCTGTTTTTCAGTGGATTTGCATCAAATTCACTGAGAGTGATTTTTAACTGGTTTTTTCTTTATACTGGGTTTTTTTGACTGGTGCCATTTTGCACGCCATAAAACCGCTATAACTCTCATGTACAACGTTCAAAAAGCCTCATATTTAATACACATGTTGACTGTCCAGCCCTAAACATCAACAAATGTGAAAATTACCTATCATGCCTTGCATTCTCAGATGGCGCACGCCATGTTAGAAAACCACTATAACCCTCATATACAAAGTTCAAACAGTCTCATATTTGATACACATGGGTAACCGACCCCAGCCACTCCTTTGGACCCTACAACGCCGCTCGTGGCTTTAAGTTCATATGTTATTTACCTTTTTATATTGAGATTTATTATTATTCACCTGTCATTGTAAATACATTTCACCAATCAAAATCATAAATCATCTGTTTATTATTTGTGGTTTAGTATGAATACTATTTGAGGATACCATCAGATACTATCAGATACTGATAACAGATATTGCTCTGATATCAGCAAATCTATCGGCCGGCATCTAAAATCTACAATATCGTACAATTATTGAGGTTATTTTTCAGGGTCTTATATTTCATATTTTTATTTGTTTGATTCAATTGTAGAATATTCTTATGTTTAAGGTTTAAATGTATGTAACCCATTATTAATAATAAAAGAGTCAGTTTTTGTTTCACACTACAAAATATGTCATAAAAGTACATATGATCTGTGCTGATGTCATATCAGATAAATATCAATGTCAGTCAACACTCAAGGCTGCAAATCGATATTGTATCAGAAGTGAAGAAGTTGTATCAGGGTACCTCCTATTTTAAATTTGTTTTGTCTGTTAATTCATACGTTAGTGTTTGTAAACTTATGAGCAAAACTCTAGGCTATCGGACTGCTGGTTACAGCAGTCACAGCCATTTAAGGATGCCGAGGTTTTCAACGATGAAACACCTATTTCACCTCTATTTCAGAATCAGTATTACGTTAATGATCTAAGGGGGGAAATTACTTTTGCTAAAGGGGCTACAAGTACATATTATAACAATGTGAAAACAAAACACGAACCATGGACACACTACATGATTAAAAAGTTCAAAAGTAAAAGTAAACAGAGATAAAGACAATGATTTCAGGTTCCAAAGTGTACCTAATTTCATTCCAGTACAACCGCAAATAGTCTAAGGCAGGGGTCACCAACATGGTCCATGCGGGCACCAGGTAGACCATAAGAGGGGCCATCAGGCCATCAGGCCCCTTCTAACAGGAGCACTATCTAACTATAAAAGTGTGTGTTTGTGTGTGTGTGTGTGTGTGTGTGTGTGTGTGTGTGTACGTACGTGCGTACGTACGTACGTGTGTGCATGCTCAAATATCTCTGCAGTTCAGGGACAGACAGACCTGAGACTTTCAACATGGCTGCTGCTTGGGTCAAATGTGTGCAACGTTGGTTTTGTTTGGACTGCAATGATACCGTTAATAAATTATTTCATAAAATTGTCCATCGTAAGTTGACAATTTTATGAAATTTTAGAACTGATGACATCATCACAGTGGATTGAGCCTTTGTGTGTGTTTAATTCAGAATTAAATTTGCATTAGGAATGAAGTGTTTACAAGGTCAGTTTAAAGAGGATTTAGCTTTTATTCTGAAACCATCCATGTAAACCATCCATGAAAAAGCTGCTTAACCCACTTTGCTATAGCAAGACGTACTTCCTACGGGCATTGCACCAGTAGTAACCAATGAGCTTTGTCTAAAACCTGATAAGTTTTTGTATTAAATGAATCATCTTTAAATGTTTATTTTCACTAAGACATTAGGACAAATTTGTTTAAGTTTTGCAGATGGGTTTTTGTTAAAGAAGCAACAAATTGTGATAAGATGTGGATTTTTGTAAAATATTACAAATGTGTTAAATTGTACAAATGCTACATGTTTCATGATTAGTTTAGTTAGTGGCTAGTAAATTAGGAACATAAAGATTTCAAATGAAATGTAATGAAAATGAAACAATTGCATGAATTAAGAAAAAAGAAAGTGTTGCACGTTGAAACCTTTTTAAATTACTGCTAGTTTTATTTATTATCTTACATTTTAATTAAAGTGAAACCATGAAAATGTAGTATTTAGGAACTGTATAACAAACTGGTAGCCCTTCGGATTATTCAGGACCTTTGAAGTAGCTCACAATTTCAGAAAGGTTGCTCACCCGTGGTCTAAGGCTTTAGTGAATCTGGGTTAAAGAAAATAGTAAGATAGGATAGCAGCCATGTCTATAGAAAATTGGGTTGGGCTCAGGTTTTTCTTCTTTAAATAATAACAAATAAAGAGCTGATCCCACGGACAAATTCCCAAATTTTAATTTCACATCGATGGTATAACCTTTAGAATTTCAGGGAATCGTTTCTAATGCACATTTGATTCCCTGAAAACTCCCACTCTGTCTCCTCCTCATGAATTTGCCTTTTGAACCACAGCTCATTTTCTTTTCCGTTTCCTCTTTTTTTCTGAAAGAAGCTGCTGCTGTGTAGACTGGAGGCTGAATAAAGGGATACACATGGCACTGGTTTCCACTGGTATAGGCTGCCAGATCAAATGCAACATCAACTCTGTTTCCCCTTCATCTCATGCCTACATAGCTGATTTTATCTTCTCACTGCCACTGTGTCCACCTGAGCAGACTCTGACACCCCCGCCCAACTTTGTGCATTAAATTACATATACTGAGTAGAAGGTTTTGACAGGATATGTGTGAAAATTACCCTAAAAACAAAAAACGAGATCTTAATTTGATCAAAAAACAAACCTTGAATAACATATTTGTTAAAAATCTAAAAGGAGAAACTTAAGTTATTTATACTTTACCACAATGTTTCTGTGCTTCATTTTTTGTAGCTATATCAATATTGTATTGACTGAATGTCTAGGGCAGTGGTAGGCAACTTCTCACAGCGGGGGCCACAAAAATGTGTTTGTTTGATTGAAGGGCGACATTATCAACATTCATGTCAGCATTTAGAATAATGGCTAATCTGAGCATTAACACAGGAAACAACACAGAGTTTTTAGGAGCTTTTCTGTGTGTTTTTCTGTCATTCTGTGTATGTTTGTTTAGTATGCTCTTTTCTGTTGTCCTTTTGTGTATTTTTTTTACTAAAATGTATGTCTTTTGGAGTCGTATTGTGTTGTAATTTTGTTTGTTTGTAGTATTGTGGGTTTTTCTTGTCTTTTTGTGGATTTCTGTTGTCATTTTGCGTTATTTGGAGTTTCTTGTGTAATCCTTTTGGTCGTAGTTTTGTGTGATTTTTTAGTATATTTAATATATTCTTTTGTTTATTTTAATATCATTTTGTGCTTTTACTTTGGGAGCCACATACATTTAGACCAATGGCCGCATGTGCATATCATAAAAGTATCGTAGCTGTTTTTCTTACAATCCCTGAAAAACCTGAATTCTTTATTTAACTTTTTTTTTAGAACAAATTAAAGCTTATTTCTTCAGCACAAAATTGTGTAACTCGCACAGTTCCAGCGTGTGTAAAGTCCCACAGACCCTGACAGACAGTAATAATTTACAACAACAGTGTGGTGGAAAAGCGTCTGCCGTGTTTATATGGTTTAGCTAAAGGAATAACATAAATCCCTGAGTAAACCTTATCTGTCAGTGATTGTAAACAGTCTGTCATGGTAATGGCCCCGGAAACAAATGAGGACCTCATGGCTGGGCCTGGAGTAAAAGTCCCACACACACTGAACCCCTCACCCTTCCCTTGCTGTCTTGTATCTTACTCCTATTCCTTTAAAGTCATCCTCATGCGGTGCCCCTAGTGTCTTGGTGTGGTCTCAGGAAAAGAGCCTTTGCTCTGGGAAAGCCAAATTGGAAAATATAAGTTGGGGCACGACAAACCGACCCCCCCCCCTTCTGTCTCCTTAGAAGCCTGACACCAAAGCAGGCCAGTCTAGGGTCTGTGTACGAGATAAGACAGGCTACAGGAAGGAGACAACCCAGAGCCCCATACACCCTGACGTGACAGAGCCAGCATTCATTTTTTAAGGAAGAAAGAAAGAATAACATCAACAATATCAGATGAAGCTGGAGACAGGAGGCTGGGGGGGGGGGGACAGCTTCAATATTCATTTATGTGTTATTAAGTCCAACTGTGTTATTTATCTGTAAGATTCTAACTTCAAACATTTTGCTGCTGTGCTGTGTTTCTCTAAAGTGCATCTGCACCGCTGCAGCTTAAACACTCGTCACATGAATCATTTCTTTCTTCTAATGTGCAAACACAAGCCGTGACAATAGTTGGTTAACAGACAGTGCTGAGCTAACAGTACACTTGTTTTCTGTCTCTCACGCATTCCTGACGGCCTGTGTGTCTGCCCGAGCCGTAGATAAATGTCTGCTGCACCATATGTCAGCAGAAAGCAAACACGGCACACAAACAAGAGCAGGAGACATGATAACTATCACATACACATGCAGACGCAAGCAGGGGCTACGTACGCGTGGACCAAAGGTCATGGAAAACTAAAGCAGTGCTTATACATTTGATGAAAGGGTGCAGAAGGACTTCTTACAGTGCTTTCATAGATACCATACGTATAGAAAATGAAGGTCCACCAACTAACAACTGCCACTAAATGATTGCAAGTAAACATACAGTAGAATTGTTTAGTCTGATGAAAACAAGTAGCTGATTATGTGGTTTAAGCTGAAACGTTGAGGTGTCACGATTCGTTTTAGCGATGATTCGATTTGAATCATGATTCATTGATGCCGATTTGATTCATGGATGATATTGGTTAATTTATTATTATTCGATCTGAATTGTTTCAGTAACTTTTTGACTGTGAAATAAATCCCTGGATACTGAACAGTTCAGGGGAGGTTTTCAAGATTCTATAATTTAATTATGGTTATAAACAAAATAAACAACATTTAATGGCAAATGTATTCACATTTTATTTTAATGAACCAGATGATCCGGAACCGGAAGTACTGCACTCAATACAGCGCTCAATACCGAGAGGGAGCCGTAATCTTAAAATTAAAATAAACGTTTTGCGACACCAAATTACTCCAAAATAACAGATGCCGTTTAGAAGCCGTTGACAAAGTTTCAGGTCAAACAGATTATGCTTTCAGGGAGAAATTCGCTCCTCAAACACACACGCACACACACAGACCTTTCTTGCTTTTATAGGTAGATAACGTCCAACCAACACTTCAGTTTAAATTAACAGGATGTTCACTATTGTGCTCTCATTTTCAATACATAAGTTTTCAACAAATACATATTAGGTTTACCTGACTCTTCTGCTTGTTTTTTCAACATAAAAATAATACAATATTAATATAAAAATGAAATGCAACCAAGATCTGTTCCATTTTAACACGATAGTGAAACTTTTTCAGAGTCAACCTTAACAAGCTAACGCTACATGTGCTGCTGCTGGAGCAGTGAATGCTGCCAGAAGCTCCAGGGGGTCAACACAGCGAGCGTCTCCATTAGATCTCCATCTGTGCTGAAGCCAAAGTGTTTCCACACACTGGACCCCAAAGATGGATTGATGGATTTCTTCTCCGCCATGCTATGTTTTGTTGTCTGCTGGCGTGTGATGTCACAGGCTGCTGACAGAGTCGACAGGTAGCGTCTTTGTATATTTAAAGCATTTTAAAAACACATCCATCTAAAGTCTGCTGTGCTTAAAACCAATGCGTTATTTCCTTGTACCATACAATCGTTTAAT
Organism: Gouania willdenowi; assembly: GCF_900634775.1. NCBI lineage: Eukaryota > Metazoa > Chordata > Actinopteri > Blenniiformes > Gobiesocidae > Gouania > Gouania willdenowi. The sequence continues at coordinate 3,335,287 of NC_041063.1, forward strand.
TATCTTTTAAAATGATTTGAGATCGATTGATGTCATCCGGAAGGCTAACTTGCCGAGCACAGATCGATGTAGTAGGAATATAAATGGATTAATCGATCTTATGAATGAATTGTTACACCCTTACTAACTTGGTGACCAATGCACCGACCCTGAAAACAAATGCAATTGACATTTTAGTCAAAGTATTTCAAGTTAACATACAGTATTTTGTTGTAAAAATATAAATCCCTTAATGGCCCGTGTCCCGAGTGCGTGGCTTGAGGCAAAAACAGGAAACGCCCCTGGCTAAAGCTTAGATATATATAAACACTATGACGCAAGCGGGTTTCACCAGCGTAGCTCAACAGCGGCCATCTTACCTCAGACAACTGACATTCTGACGTGCTCTACAGTAGCTGTTGGAAGGTGAGTGATCAGCTTAAACAAAAATACCCTTAACTCAATGAAACATTACGGACTTACAAACGGTTTGCCTTATTATACGTAGGTATGACATAGGATGCTTGTACATGTTGAAATTGCCGCTTGCCATTAGAAAATTGGTTGAAAATTGATCAAGTTAGGGATATTTAAATATTACAGGCACCATTGATAATGAAATAAGCGGGGCCAGCTGTCTGAGGTAAGATGGCCGACACATTGCTACGTCGCTGCACATTGTCTAACAGAGCAACTAAGTCATATATATATATATATGGTGGTTTACCTCCAGGCTAAGCCCTACCCAACAAATACATCACAATGTTCAATCAAAGGGTCTTTAAGAGTGACTGCCCCTCTATGGGTTGAAACCCGGCTGTCACAATCAAATGCAGCTATTGGCTGGCTTGTGATGTTTCTGCTCACTGTTAGCCCCGCCCTTTTTATAAAAGCGAGCAGGTTGTAGGTTGGATTGAGAGAATTGTGAACAGAGAGGTACAGTATAGTGAGTATTGAGTAGCTAGTTAGCATAGCATGGATTGTTATTTGGAGACTTTGTAGTATAGACTGGGCGTGTCATGTTCCACGCCCATAATAAAGCTTTTTATGAATTTGGAAGGAGGAGTACTTAGAGAGAACATGCAAACTTTGCACAGAAAGGTCCAAGAAAAAATCAAATCCCCAAGCAGAAATTGAACCAAGCACTTCTTGCTTTAAGGCATTGGTGCTGTCACATGCTGCCCATCATGATCTTATTGTAAAATTAGCAAAGCCAAATCATTTCAGTTTTGCCAGTCAGATTTTACTTTTGAAAAAACTATTTTACCCGGAACCCTTTACTGATGGTTATATGGATTTTTGTTTTCATTCTAATCACTGAATAATCTAAAATACACCAAAATTCCAAGAGTTTTGAAGGCCTAAACTGTATTTAGGATGACAATCATTAGTTTGATCATCTTAAGTTGTTGTCAATCACTCGCACTATCAAAATCCTTATTATTAGAAAAGTGAGTTACACAAACAGAGTGAGATTTCCTTTTAATATTAGGTTCCACGATGAGAGAAGAATAAAAGCCTTTAACCTGGTTTAGGAGGAACCGTTGCTGCAGTAACACAGACAATACTGCCACCTGCTGGAAAGACTATTATTTCCTATTCTGTCCATGTTTATTTCATTAATACACATATCTTTAATGCCAGCAGGACATTCATAAATCATATGCATAAAGATTATTTTAACAATTTTAGTTTTTATTTCGAAATAACTACTTTCCCATGTATATTGTTTGTACAACATTAAAAAATATAAAATTATATTGTTCATACGATATAGTAATCAGAATACATTTTTACCTGTGGCAGCTCTATGCTTCCAGACTTTTACTAATTAATATCTTGTACAAAGAATTGTAAATGTCTTAAATAATCCCCACAGTAATCCTAACAGTATAAAGCATACTGAAGGAGGTGGTTGGCATAGTATCTCTAGAAGGAGTGAATGAGTGAATAATTCAATTCATATATTTACTATTTATTATATTTATATTTACCCACAGTCTCGTACCCTTTCAGACATTTAACCTAAAGCCTAAGGCACACTTAAAAAAACATAATAATGTGATGTTATATACAATGTAGCCCTATAGTGAAATTTGAAAATATATATAACAATAAAAAAGAATAATAATCTGTAAGCACACAAGAAAACATCTCAATAAGAAGGCCGTTCACCTGGAGAAAAAAATGATAACGTTTCAAACTTATTTAAACTAAATGTATGTTATTTATGGTGTTAAAATGTATAAATCCATGGTCACATGCTAATCTACATTTAAAATCAGTTTTTGTACTGTAAAAATGAGCATTTCTGCTATAACCTGGTACAATGCATCTTTTCTTTTGGTCAATGTTAAATAGTGCACTGTCCCTGTCTAAATAAAGACCATACCATATCGTATCACTCTATTTGTTTATTTAATTAGCCTACTGGCATTTTCAGTGATAAACAATCTCTTTTATTTTGGAAATATAAATCTACCAAATATGTGTTGAATGAACATACACCAGTAATATAACAAATTACTCATCCTTAAACCGTGAAACACAACTTGCTACAACTTTAAAAAGAAAGGTGAGAATGAGAGAATGCAGATCTGCAATGTGAGAGTCTGAGCTTTTAATCGTTCTCCATGCTTAGTCCTTTTCTGTATTTTGTTTTCATGTTTGTTAAAGTTGAAAATCAACTTTCACACAAGTACGTGGTGGCACAGGGCATCAAACACGTTTAGCTAGCCAAAGCAATTAAGCTCTTGCCATATTTCTGCTTTTTTGATAATATAGTTTTTTAGTCACCACTAGAGGGCAGTCTTACAGAGGCCAATGCATGGAGGCTCCTGACTGCTGCTCTATTTATTGTTCTAGTTACCAATGTGGCCACACTGTTTTTTTTTCACATACCCCCTATGACAATTTAGGTATCCCTGAGGGTACCTGTACCACACTTTGGGAACTTAGGTTCAAGGCAAAGTGTTTAATAATCATCAACATTTTGACACATAATTCACTATATTATAATTCACTATAACTTGTCAACTGCTCGGGGGCGCCGCCTACATCCTGGGTCGCTGGGATGTGGGTCGCTCCGCCTGCCTGTTTGGGCGCCTCGGCTTTGATCCCTTGAGCGGACCGTCGCCGTGGATATCGCTAGCGCGGTGCAATAGAATAATACAATTTATTTTTTGCAAAAACAAAAAAAAAATAATGTATTGCTGTCTAAAAAAGAATGCACTTCTTGTAGTGTTGACCTTTGACAGCATGTGCAGACAAAAAGAAAAAAAAAAAAGGAAACTTTGAATCTGACAGATTACCAATGTCCTGTGGGGTTCCTCAGGGCTCTGTTCTTGGACACCCACCTTCTGTTTAGCCTTTATATGCTTCCTTTAGGACAAATTTTACAGAACTGTAAGGTTGATTATCAAATGACTATGGTCCCATTGAGGTGTTGTGTGACTGCTTAGAAAAAGTAAACTGCTGGATGAGTGAAAACTTCCTTCAACTAAACCATGACAAGATGGAGGTGATTGTCTTTGGTAACTGGAAAAGAGGACTGCTGTCAGCAAGTATCTTGAGTCTGGATCTTTAAAAGCTAAAGACCAAGTCAAAAACCTTGGTGTTCTGATTGACTCAGATCTTACATTCAGCATCAGATCAAATCTATCACAAAAACAGCTTCTACCACCTAAAGAACATCTCCAGAGTGAAAGGTTTAATGACTTAATGACTATGTGTCACCCTTTTCTCTGCACACACCCAACACAGCATAACGTGGATGGCTGTTCATCATAGGAATGGGATCCACACAAGGTTCCTGCTGCTTAACAGAAGGTTTTCCTTGCCGCCATGATGAATTCATGTTGGGTGTGGGATACATATATACGTGTATATACGTATATATGCATATGTGTGTATCCATAAAATGAAGAGTCCGTCCTTAAGACTGCTCTACTGTAAAGTGCCTTGAGATACCATTAGTTATGATTTGGCGCTATACAAATAAAGATTGATTGATTGATTGATGATTGACTCAGAAAGATCAGGAGAAACTGGTCCATGCTTTTATCTCCAGCAGACTGGACTATTGTAATGGTCTTCATCAAACAGCTACAGCTGGTTCAGAACGCTGCAGCTCAGGTCTGAACCAGAACAAAGAGATCAGAACACAATACTCCAGTTTTAAAGTCTTTACACTGGCTCCCAGTCAGCCTCAGAGGAGACTTTAAAGTTCTGCTGCTGGTTATAAATCTGTGAATGGGTTTGGTCCAGAATACATCAGTGACATGTTAGTCAGGTATGAACCCAGCAGGTCTCTCAGATCTATGGACACAGGTCAGATAGTGGAGCCCAGAGCTCACAGTAAACATGGTGATGCTGCTTTTAGTTGTTATGCTGCAAAGAAGTGGAACAAACTGCAGCAGAGCTGAAGTCAGCATCACATGTGAACATTTTTAAATCTAAGTTAAAAGCTCTCTTTTTCTCTAATGTGTATGATTGAGAGAGAGATTTTTGATCATGTTGATGATGTCATGTGTTTGTTGATGATTTTAATTGATTTTACTGATGATTTTAAATGATGTTCTTATTGATTTTAAGCTGTTGAATGTTTTCTGTTGCACTTTTTGATCATGTAAAGCCCATTGAGTTGCCTTGTGTATAAAATGTGCTATACAAATACATTGCCTTGCCTCTGTGAACACTCTGTCAGTGTGTCATCGTCCGTCTTTGACAGACATGTAAATATACTGTCAGGAAAATGACATGACACTGTCCCATATTTCTACTTGAAGTCTGTAGGTGTGAAAATGCAGGATATGCTCATCAATCAGTTTGTTGAACAGCACCGGTGAAGGAAACAAAATCTATTACTTAACTACTAACTGTTATATTATTATTAATATTACTATTATTTCTAACTAAATCAGATTTTGCGGACAGAATAGTTGCTTAAACTGTCAGAGAATCCAGAATCCAATCAATTATTCCTGTTTTTTGGGGTGAAAAGGTTTTTATTTAAAGAAACTTTCATGAAAATTTCCTTGAAATTTGGACATTTTAATTTAAATGTTTTTTTTCCCTTTCACTGTTTGTGAAAGGGAAATTACAATTACAAAGTAATTGTTTATTTGAACAAACACTTTGAAGTAGGCCTGGTATAGAATGAGTATGAATGAATGTTCATGGTAGCCCTACTTCAAAATTGTTGTTAAAAAAAAAAAAAAACAATTACTTTGTTTTGAAGGGATTTCATAAACAGTGCCCGTTATCTAAAGCCACGAGAGGGAGCTATTTATAGATACAAAATTTAACTTACATACATGTACATAATGCATGGCTTCTGACGTTGTGCAAAGAAAGAAAGTTGGACAGAAAGTTACAAAGCCCCAGACATGACATGGTAAAAAATTAAAAGTACTAATAATACTAAAAATTAGTATTTTTTTAATTTTTTTTCTTCACCATGTCATGTCTGGAGCTCCAACAAGATTTATATTTGAGAAAATTTAGGCTACAGTCATTTGATATTTATTGTGTGTGATATTTAATACAAATAACATCAATTTTAAATAGCGCTTTTTTGAACAATCAAAGTCGCTTTACAGAAATAAGGGATTATTTTTTCACGCCACTTAGTGGTGGTAAACTACTATTGTAGCCACAGCTATTCTGCGGCAGATTGACGTATTTAAAACAATACGTAGTATATCATTTCCTAATACTGTACTGGGTTTTTCAACCTTAGGGTTGGGACCCCATGTGGGGTCACCTGGAATTAAAATGGGGTCGCCTGAAATGTCTAGTAATTGGTTATACATGAGCAGGAATACCTGGGAAGCACAACAACAACTTAACAGAACCAACAAAGACGTACTGAACAAAAAGAGGACCACAAGGGCTACAGGCAACTAAAACTAAACACAACCTGACAGAAGCCCACTTTGCCACAAGTGTACCAAGTTTGGGAGCAAGTGTGTAACTTTAATACTGTATGTCAGTCAAATTGATTGATTAGTCTTTTTTTGACCAATAGATGGTGCAATTTGGCTTGAAATAAAAACATATCCATTTTCATTCAAGTTTGCGCTGTGCCATGCGTAATACTATTGTTCTGTTCCACTCTTTGATGCCGTTACGCACAGGTGTAGTTCAGCAAGGCTTTGACCAATCACAATGCTTGACACAGAGTTGAAAAGCTCAGAACCTGCAGATATTGGTGATATCAAACACTATGGGAGTGGGCTTTAGCCAATCAGAGATGGATAAAGGAAGGACTCATTGGACGAATTTCTCAACTGAGAAATGCCTGGATGTCAGTAATGGCGGTATCTATCTGACGACACAATTTGGATTTATCAAAAAATTGAGTTTTATGCACATTGGAGCAACTTTTGATAAGAAACGACAAAGGTAAGACACAATTAGTCATCATTGCTGACTTTTTGCCGCTGTGTATTTTCTGATTTTGTGGTTGAGTTTTGGTACGTAACAAACCTGACCTGTATATCAGCTCAGCCTCTAGTTTCACGTGTTGTTATAGAGCTCTGTGGATATTTTGTGACTCACAGCTGTGAGAAAATCCGAGTTTTCCGAGTTGTTGACTTTTCCCTCTTTGAACATACTGGCCTGGTGTGTGTGCTGTGGTATTTGGTTCTGACTTTGGGTTGGCTACAGTATTAGCTGTGTTTCTTAGGATTATGGAGAGGAGTAGAATGTTTGATTTCAATAAAATTATTTACAACATTTAGACCCGTGACGGAGGCTAGAGCTGATTTTGAACATTTTATGAGCATTTTTGAGCATGAAAAATGTTTGCATCTGCTTTTCCATAAGAAAATGATTATGGAGAGACTCAATATTATTATTACTAAAGATAAATGAATAAATATTATTTGTGTTGTATTATCCGTCATCACAAATGTTTTACCAATTATAAGTATATGAAATATATTATCTATTATTGTATCAGTGGAATGATTATTATTATTATTATTATTATTATTATTATTATTATTATTATTATTTATAACCATAGGAGGAAGCTGAGATTATGCTGCCAGTAGGAGTTTGGAATTATTTATAGGGCTGACATGGTACATTAGGCAATGCCATCACCACTACTGACTTATGAAAATTGAACAAAGTTTATTTTCATTTTGATTCAGAACATTCAGCATTCTGCAGAACTTTTAGCACACTACAATATCAGGGACTTTCCCTAAAAAGATTGAAAATATTTTGGAAAGAGGGGTCAAAACTATAGACGTGAGTGAGACTAGAAATGTTTGTTAACGCCTCTAAAACACCTCCAAATAATTACAGATGTGCAACATTAAACTGGAAGCCAATTTAATCATTTAATCATGAACGTGTTTCAATCTTAAGGGGTTAAAAACAGATTTAAGTCATATTTTACCTTCAGTATTTCTCCTTTTACCATATGTTTCTAAGGTAGCGTTTGAAAACACAGATTGGTGTAGTAGACACCTTAATTAAACAGTTTAATAATATACAGCTGGAGTATTTGTGGATCTTAGAAATGCATTTTACATTTTCAATTAGAACAATTTGATAAAATAAATAAAATAATAAATTGTCGAGGTGTCCTGATCCGATATCAGCCAGAAAATCTAAAATCTCTGATATATATTTTATTATATTTATTCAATTGTAGATTATACTGTAGATATTATGTTATAGGTTAAAATGTATGTAACCAATCTGTTAATAATAAATGAGTCCGTTTATCTCATCCCTACTGTTGTTGACTATTGTTCTATGAGTAACATCACTAGACTTTTCAAACACTCCACACTACAAAATAAGTCAGAAAAGTATGTATGATTCGTGCTAATATCGGATCAATATCGGCCAATACTCAAGACTACAATATCGGCATTGTATCAGAAGTGAAAAAGTGACACCTGGACATCCCTAATAAATTGCAATGGTATGGAATGGGTGAAAAGTTATGGATATGGACGAATGTGTGGAGGTGGGAGACATACTGTACATCGTCGTGCTATGACATTGCTTGTGGGTCCCCTAGGGGTCAGTGTTGTTTTTTGCAACACTTGAGCACAGTTATTAATAGATGGTATAAACATTGACAGAGTTCATGGAAATTAAGTTTCTGGGCATAATATTAGACGATAAAATCAGTGTAAATCACATTTAAAACATGTGTAGCATGAATAGTTTCTTTTTGGGTAATACTTTTGTAAAGCGGTAACACTTTACAATAAAGGTCTCTTAATTAACATTAGTTAATGCATTATAATGCATTAACTAAGAGTTTCACAATATTTTATTAATCATTTGAATTTATTACCTAACATTAATTAACATATCAGTAAATGCATTAATAAGCAGTTAATTCATGTCTACTGTACAGACTTAAAACATCAGTAAGCATTAATAAAAGTTACATAATGTAATTAGTGAGTCTTATGTACGCATTGCTTATTAATTAATATATTAGTAAAACTTAATATCTCTAGTAATCATTTTAATGTGTACATCAGACAGACACCTTTACTCCTGTCTGACTGAGTGCGACTATATATACTCTTTTCTGAATCATATTTGTATTATGTTTGGAAATATCTGTATCATATTTGTATATAATTTGTATATTTGTGATATTATTAGTAGTAGTATTATCTATCCTACTTTATTGTGTGTGTATCTGATCCCTATTTTTTAAACAGTCTTTTACTTAATTATACACTTATTTAACATTTATTCTTTCTTTTGTCTTTGTTTAACGTTTTAGTGATTTTTTTTTTTATTTATTTTTTTTTTTTTTTGTGGCTGTAACGAAAGCAATTTCCCCCTGGGAATAATAAAGGAAATGTGATTCTGATTGTCTAACTAAACATAAAATGTTGTGTCTTTATAAATATGACTGTGATTTACAGTGTACAAATAGAGAAAATATGATAATAAACCATGTAGGTTGCTCTGATGTAATAAATGGTGATTTTTATGTAAGCATGATTTTGGTTCTTGATACTTTAAATGCTACTATATTTGACAGAAATCCACATTTTTAAGTTTGCACTAATTTAGTTTGACCATGTTTTCAAAAATAAATGCTCCTGCACTTCTACATCATCCCATTTTCTGCATCATATGACCTTGAAGTTTTCCACACACACAAACAAAAGTACAACGCTTTGGGTTTTTATTTTACTGCTTTTAATGCAAACTAAAAAAGTGACATTTTTTACAATCATAAAACTGAGAGAAAACACCGTGTTTCCTTAACGAGAATTACAAAACATCTCACTTTTCTGGATTCACAGATATTTATCTTGCAATATACAAAAAAAAATATTTGCATTCCATTACAATTTACATTCCACAGGAATCAACACAAGTCCACAGTGAACTACATACCAAACATGGCTTAAAAAACACACATACTTGCATTTGTAACAAATTAAACATTGTTTAAGAGCACTTGTTTCTGGTACGACTTACAATATAAGATAAAGTCTGAGACAGACTACACAATAATCCAAATAATTACCTGTACTCTAGATCGCCTAATATAAAATGATGGAAGCCATTTACAACTTTCAGATCAAGTCATCCTCAGTATTTATTACACATTGTTTATGTAGCAAACAGGCTTCCTGTGTCTAAAGCAACCAAAGCTACAGTAGCTTTGACCTAGTTATGGATCTATAGAAAATGTCTTCCTGATACTAGACTGGAATAAACTTTGGGTGCTAATCAGAATGTTGTCGTTAAAGCTGAATACACATTGATAAATACTTATTGCTACACTTCATTTCTCCATACCAGCCATGGCTGTTCAAACGTTTCACTCTAAATTAAACAAGTTGCTTTTGTACCTGTGCTTCAGTTTGGCATATTTCAATGTCAGATTTTAACCATATTCAGACAACGGAGGCCCTGTCACCATATTACGATAACCTGATAAGGCTCCCAGGTCAATGTATAAGGAGCCTTTTCTCTTCAAATGGCTGGAGTCTTGGGAGGAAAGAGACGATTCTGCAGAAAAAAGGAAATGTCTTATTTTTAAATGCTTCCCTGGTTGTTGTAAATTGAGACAAATCGGCACTTTGGAACTCACCCTGGGTGCTATTGTGGTGCTGGCTTTGCTGTCGCAGTAGAGTGCAGTTGACCTCCTCCAAGGCAGAGTCCAGGCTCCAGCAGCGAGGCTGGTCCTCCCTGGGAGGGTTGATGGCCTCGTCCTTCAGCAGATCAGATGCTGGACTTCGCAGTGAGGGGTTCTTCTCCAGAGCTCGCTCCAGGAAGGAGCGCATGGGCAGGCTGCAGTCCTCTGCTATGTCCTCCAGGGGCGGAGCCTGTTTGTGGATCTGTTAGGACATAAGAGACATAAGTAAAGCATGAGAGTCACTTACACAACAAGTGTGTCAAAAACATAGCCTCACGTTATGCAAAACCAAGCATTATTGTTGCTATTTGATGCATTGTACTAGAGCAGAAAATATACACGACAACAAAGTTACACTAAATGAGAATAGAAATACACACAATGAGATTAGATTAGTAAAATAACAGAGGACAGCACATCTTTCATCACACACATTAATCCCAATGACAAAATGAATCAAATATATTAATGAATTCACTGGTTGGATGAAAGTCTTTGAGTTTGTGTTTAAAACTCCTTGAAGAGTCACACTTCTTCATTTCGCTCAGTAAGCTGTTCCACTGTGTGTGTCCATAACTCACAGAGGAAACTAATGCTACACTCAGAAAATGGAGTTTCAGTAAGAGAGTAAACATGACTTTAGAATGCAACGAGACTTTCTTATGACAGCAGTTTCATATGAAAGTAAAAAAGAGAAGCAGACAATTTCAAAAACAGAAAAAACAGGATGTTTCAACAACTAAGGACTTATTTGACAGCAAAAGAGCACAAAGAAGAGCTTTGTGATAAAGCTGTTGTTTTGTTGCCATCTGCTATTCAGTTAATTTTTATAACTACCTGTATGTATGTTTGATACCCTGCTGTAGCAAAGCTTTGTTGACATTACAGAAGCTGGATGAATCATTGTTTACAACCTTTAGGAGAGGTAAACAAGCCACTTCCCGTGTTATCCAGGCGCTGTAAAGTCACGATTGCTGTGCTGCACCTTTCAGAACATGAATCGTAGGTGTATGCAAAGTGATAAAAAAATGTACGATATAACAGTACAACTGTGCAGGATCACCAATGGTTCTTGTTAAATGTAGAGAAAGGTAAGGGTTCTCTGACTTAAAACGGCATTTTGTTTAAAGGCCTTTTATTAACCTTCAAGGTTCCTATTTTCAGCACGCACGGCACACCTAGAGGCCAGGATATATTGTCCCTAAACTGGAACGTGCTGCAACATGTTCTACAACATGCCTTCGCACAGTGCTGGGAGCAAAACTCGCAGGGCGGATGTTTAGGGGTATTAAAACGTGTGCAAACGTCACTCCAATGCACTAATAAGGGGTGCAAATCCCAGGAAATCCAGACTGCGTGTGCTCTGCGCGTCACAATGAGCCCACAATCCATTTAGCGCATTTCCTCTGATGAATATGTAAAGTAGGCGGATCTCATAAGGGGAGCAAAAAAATGGGAGGTGGAAATGTAAATTAATTAATACAGTAGGTCAATGCAATTTATCAAATCTGAAACTGTTTACAGTGATTGTTTAATGCACCGAAAATAGTACGATACACATTCAGGTGCAAACTCACATCATTGCTGCACTGAATGTTGACACAAAACACAGCGGAGATGGAAAAAAAGGCTCCAGTTAATCTTTCTAGCATAAGCAAATAATGTAAATAAACAATAGGTAATATTGAATGGATAAGAAAATGCAGAGTAAAGTGTGTGTGAGGGAGAGAAAAAGCTGAACACCCGAGGCGGGGCGTGTAGAGTCTGGTGGCGTTGGGAGTAGAGGGTCACTGGGTACGGAGATCCATGGATGTCGCTATGGACACCGCTCCAGGGAACTCCTGTCTTTCTCTCCATGTTTTCACCCTAAACTCTTGTGTCGCATTGATGCCAGGCCAGAATCAGTTAAGCTGCTGCGCAATTTACGCAACATTGCATTAACTCAGATCAATGGCATCAACAGATCAATAGGATGTTTTAGGTTAGGTTTTAAAGTTGTTTTTTTTTTTTTTTGGTTTCTTTTAAACATATTTGTTTATTTTGTTTTCTACTTAATTAAATGTTTGCACAGCCGACAGAGAAGTCCACCAGTCATTTTGTGCTTCTGTGCCCTCACCTGAATGGGGAAAATGTTCATTAAAATTGGGCGGTCTCATCCACGTCTAAAAACACACCGACTTGTGACACTATGTCACTGAATTCCTCATAGCAGGTGAGTAAACAGTGCCACCAAACTGAAACCGTAGCCACACACATGCACACACACAAAAACAAAAAAACAGACCACTTTACATACAGTACATCTAGTGTGATAAGTAAGGACGGTGGAGTAGATGAGGACATCAGGTTCATCCACATCTTGTGTCCCATTTGGAGATCCAAAGCACTATCCTTCAGCAACAAGATCAGGATCTTTAACACCAATGTGAAGTCAGTATTCCTCTACAGATCTTAGACCTAGACAGTGACCAACACCAACAAGCCTACAGACAACTATACCATATCCTGAACATCAGATGGTCCGACAAGGTCTCCAACACCAACCCATGTAAAAAAACAACCAAGACATGGATGGATTGGTCACACCCTACACAGACATGGGGAACCCATTGCCAAACAGGCATTCAACTGGTACCCCCTTAAGGGAAAAGAGGAGTTGGTCAGCCAAAGCAGACATGGAGAAGATTAGTTGAAAACAAGCAAAGACGATGGTCCAGCTGTGGACAGCCAAGAGCTGAATGCTTTGGTGACTTTTGTCATATCAAAAACAGTTATTTTGGTAAAAAAGACACATACAATCATTTCATGAACCACTTCTGTCAATAAACACGCTTGTTTAATTTGTTTGGGAGTAGAGTCACATGAATACATCATTTCATCTTTTACGCTACAATTTGGTCAACTTTTTTTTTACCTTTATTTAACCAGATTTAACCAGGAAAGTCTCATTGAGATTTGGAATCTCATTTTCAAGACTTTCCTGGAAACAGTTTGAGGGACTTGCTCAAGAGAGATTGCCCACAGTGGATTTGAACCGGGGACCCTCCGGTTACAAGCCCGCTATACTATACTATACTATACTATACTATACTATACTATACTATTTCAATGAGAAATATTGCTTCATCAGACATTAATAAAAATTGGCAACACTTTTTTAATGGACGTAAACACCCTGAAAAGAATGGCCTTAACTATATTTGCTGAAAACAGTGAACCAGTAACTCATGAAAGTATAAAATAAGTGATAAATCATTAGCGGTGATGTTTAAAGTGTATCTTTAGTTTGTGTCTTTATAATTTCTCAGTAATAAGTTTGTGTCGTGCAAAATTTGAGTTCCTAGCAGGGCCGACTGTTTGTTCAGTGCCCAAAATAAATAAAAAGCAGAACAAAAACTACAAAGGGCCTTGTCAAACAACTTACAATGTACAGGTAGGATGGGTATGATGTCCGTGGGTATCTCCTGACCCATGGGGGACTCCCGGTCTGCATGTGAATGATGGTGGTGCCCAGGCTGTAGATGTCAGTTTTAGTAGTGTGTCCTCTGCATAAAACCAGTTCTGGACTCATATACATCTACATGAGAGAAAAGCAACATTATGCTCCAGATAAGAGAGGCATGAAATCAGCAAGTTCATCTTACACTCAGTTTTCTAATGTGGTCTGTGTGTCAGTCAGCAAACAGGAAGTGTAGTTCCATGCCGAAAGGGGCTTTCTGCCTGCAGAGACCAAGCTAACCTTTAAAAACGTGCTTGAGTCAGTTGATGACCTACAGCAACTTGGCCTTTGCAGGGAGAACAGTAACTCACTAATATACAGCCTCTGGTTTTCCATGATAGTGGAATATACATAATTCACTTCCTGAAACAGAATGAGCAATAGTTGTTTAGTTTTTCTAATTATCATTAATGTTTTATGTTTTTCATTTAACAAAATCTTCAGATGAAACTACAATATGACACTGAATATATTCTCACATGCATGTTTTGGGAAAAGATCTCAATAGTGATATAAAAAAACATTACCCAAATGTTTTGGGACAATATAACTTTGCAGTAAACGGATGGTCTCTAATGTCTAGCTTTAGCAGGTGTAGCAAACTGCTCGATGTCAAAGATTTTTTGCATTCATTTTTGTAGATGCATTTCTGCTGTGTAAAAAATGAATGAATCACTATAGTTAACCCCATTAATGCATTTAAGATGTTTGCCATGATTTAATGATTAATAGCCAGTGATGACATCTGATTAGTGAATGCTAATAAGGTGAAAACTAGACATAAATATGTTAACTAGTGTCAACTCTAAAACCAATTAGGGACATTTTGAAAGGGAAAATCTGGGGCTCTACTATCAGCTCTGTATTCTTTGTCTTTCTCTGTTGGAAACCCTTCTCTCTCTCTTTTCCCCTGTGTACCACGTGTGTTCTTGTTGAACAGATGCTTAAGCTGATATTATCATAGCCTCGCTCTCTCCTCTGGGACTTTCCACAAGCCAAAGGCCAAAGTGAGTAAACAAACAGTGATACACGGTGTGAACGCATAGACAAAGCATGACAGGAGAGCAGCATGTGAACAAAGTCTAACTCTCAAACTTCCTCAATGACTTATGGGAAGAGAAAAAATGAAGTATAAACAAAGCTGCAACTGACTGTTCATCAGTCAATAAATAAAAAGCCTGTGGTGCATTTGTCTACGTTAATCCCTGTTTTAGAAGTGGTGACAAGTAATAAAGAGTAATTTGTAAACCAATGGTAACTAAACCTGTGTTCAACACATGCTTAAAGTGATACGTAACCTTTTAACACTTTAGAATACTTGTGTCAAACTCAAGGCCTGGGGACCAAATCTGGCCTTTCAGAGCATCTGATTTGGGCCGCAGGAGAGAGTGAAAATGACAGAGTAAACATGAATCATTGTGTCAATCACCAAATAATTCAGCTGTAAATTGTTGTTGAAAGAACTTTATTTTTTTTCACAAAAATCCTGCATTTTTTCTCAAATTGTTCCAAAAAATATTCCCAACCTAAATAAAAATTAGTCAAAAAATAAAAAATTCAAAGGACATTTAAGGATGTTATTGCTAAGTTCATGTTGTTGCCTCCATACTTTGTCTAAATTATAACTTGAAATGCAAACTTGGGCACATTAATGTTGAAATTGCTCATTTTCCCACCTAAAACCTGCGGCCCACTTTTGAACTGCTCCGTATTTGGCTCTTGAACTAAAATGAGTTTGACACCGCTGCTTTAGATGATTGATTTAAAGCTGAATAATAAAACTAATTTGTGTAAGAAATGTCTTTGGAGTCATTTCTATCAAACGCTCATAATATCCCTTTATATGTGGGCATCGCCATTTTGGAGATTTCAGCCAATCAAGCGTTAACTTATATTGTCATCACACCAGACTAACTTGTCTCTAGCTGGGTTTCCATTATAGATTTTTGCAAAATAAAAGCAAAATTTCTAAATGACAACAAATTGCACTTTGAATGTGCTTCCATTTGAACGTTGTTTTGGGCAAGAGTCTCGTAACGCTTGTGAAAACTCATCTTGGGAGACTTTGCTGCAGGATGACGGACGCTCCAAACCTCCTTATAACACTCTGTATTCCTTGTTGTTTCACGTCTAATGTGACAGTAATAATGCTAAGGAATGTCCCAGTCTCCTCTTCTGTGGTCATGTGACCAGAAACGTCTTGTCTTGCAACGTGTATTTGTGGAAAAAGTGTTTCCATGGCGCTTTTGCGACACATTTCAATAATGAAATACCTCCTAATGAAAGCGTAAAAACATTTGAGTGTTTTTTCAAAAGTCAGGTTTTTCCCTTACCAGTTTTTATTGTGCTATTTAGATTTTGTGCATTTCCAAAGGTAATGGAAACACAGCTTCTGTAATTCGGTTGAAGTATCTCTCCATTCATGCTGATGTTCTTACCTCTGTTCCTCTGAGGTCTCTAGGAATGTACACGTCCTCTGTCATCTGCACTGTGAGGCCAAAGTCCACAAGCACTGCCTTATCCGACATCAGGACGATGTTACTCGCTGTGGAAAGTTTCAATAAAAGAAAGAGTCACGTGTCAAAGGTGTTGATTGAGTGATTTCTCATGAGACACTCTGATGGCTATGCTTTGTTCTGTGGGAATGGTTTGATGCTCCAATTCACATTTTGATTTTGAATTGTTATTCATTACTTGGAAAATGGTTGAAGCTGTAATTACATATCTAGGAAACAGACAGGAAATGATGAGAACCACAGCGCTGTGTCAGACTGGGGCTTTTACCATGTGTCACATACTTATCTGTACTCTATATTTATCCCAGGAATAGCAGGAGACCAAGGCTGGAATATTTAGACAACTAACAGCTTTGAGGCTAGTAGAGAAGGATTTCACTAGAGCAATGTTTAACCACTCCCACCTTATCAGACAAAACCAGATTATTCTCTGTCAGCCTGATCCATACTGTATGTTGCACTGGTGTGTTCATAACTTTAATATTTATCCTGCACAAACACCATGTAGATGGATTGACTTTGACACAAACAGAATGCCACTGAGCATGTGCCACATTTCCAACAAAGGAACACTCTTATGTTAAGCAATTTTAACATTTAAAAGCTACATGTGACTATGCAAAATTAAAAATGTAGATACCTTTAAATCCATGGAATTCAGGTAAATTCAAGGTATCTGTAAATGGAATAACTAATCAAAATGACATTGTAGATTTCTCACAATGGAATTACGGAATATCTAGAATTTATTTTGGATATCCGTAATGGCGTTGTAGGAGATATCTGTAATTAGAAACCCCATACATATTAATGACTAACGTGATTTTGTAGATATGTTAAAATGGAATTATGTCATAATTTAATTGTGGATATCCGAAATTTTCTTTTTGACTCGGCAAAACTGAAGTACAGACATCTACAATGTTGTTTTAAGATAGTCAAACTAAGCTTTGAAATGCTGAGGTGAAAGTAACGGATTACAAGTACTCATGTTACTGTAACTGAGTTGCTTTCATGGGTACGTGTACTTTTTTAAATCAGTAATTTTAATTGTATTTAAGTACATTTTAAAAAAAATAATTTGTTACATTTTTACACCCAACCATTACTGAGTAAATTATTCTTATTTTTTGTTTTAAAATGATCAACAGACATTGTGAAACTAGAAAATTGAAATGACCAGACAACAATCAAATGCATCACATCATAGCCGACCAATCAGATTAAACGTAAGGCACCGCGCCATAACAGCATTAAACACTGGTTATTTTCTCAGAGCATCAACAGAAGAACAACGAGTCTACTACTGATGCTTACGTGGACTGAAGTCACATGGCACAGTTTTAGAGTTCATAAATGTAGATATACTTAGGGACTGATCTTTTTTTTTTTTTTTTTTTTTGAATTGAATTAATTAGTGTTTTTTTATTATCAATCAATCAATCAATCTTTATTTGTATAGCGCCAAATCATAACCAATGGTATCTCAAGGCACTTTACAGTAGAGCAGTCTTAAGGACGGACTCTTCATTTTATGGATACACACATATGCATATATACGTATATACACATACATATGTATCCCACACCCAACATGAATTCATCATGGCGGCAAGGAAAACCTTCTGTTAAGCAGCAGGAACCTTGTGTGGATCCCATTCCTATGATGAACAGCCATCCACGTTATGCTGTGTTGGGTGTGTGCAGAGGAAAGGGTGGAGACAGAGCCGCTGAGTCTCTGTAACGCCACACTGAGGATCCCACGGACCTGCAAGACAAAAGCCAGAAGGAGTACAGGAGCAAACACACAAGGGAAGAAGCAGACATAGAGGGAGTGTTTGAGAGAGGAATGGGACCCTCTCCGGTCCCTCTCTAGCCTAAATGACCTCTCTCTTAACGCCCTCTCCAACCTCTCTCCAACCGAGCATGCCAGACCCCCCCCCCCGGCAGTCTATGCCTATTGCATCTTAATTATGAGCTATGAGCTGGTTCCTAACTAAAAGCTTTATCAAAGAGGAATGTTTTGAGCCTAACCTTAAAGGTAGAGAGGGTGTCTGCCCCCCGAACCGTGGTTGGTAGATGGTTCCAGAGAAGTGGGGCCTGATAACTGAAAGCTCTTCCTCCTATACTACTTTTAGAGATGAATGGAACAACGAGTAGTCCAGCATTTTGAGAGCGTAGTGTTCTGGGGGGATTGTATGGCACTACAAGCTCCTTGAGATAGACTGGTGCCTGTCCATTTAGGGCTTTATAAGTGAGAAGAAGAATCTTGAATTCTATTCTATATTTTATGGGAAGCCAATGCAGAGAGGCTAATACAGGAGTAATGTGATCTCTTCTCCTAGTTTTAGTCAGTACACGTGCTGCAGCATTTTGAACCAGCTGAAGTGTCTTAAGCGACTTGCTCGGGCAGCCTGCTAAAAGAGAATTACAATAATCCAGTCTAGAGGTAACAAAAGCATGGACTAGTTTTTCGGCGTCGCCCTGAGACAGGATAGATCTGATTTTAGCAATGTTACGGAGATGAAAGAAGGCAGTTCTTGAAGTTTGTTTTATGTGAGAGTTGAAGGATAAGTCCTGATCAAATAGAACCCCAAGGTTTCTAACAGTTGTGCTTTGTGCCAGAGTAATGCCATCTAGGGCAGTTAGGCTAGCATAGGTTTCTCTAAGGTGTCGCGGGCCCAGTACAATGACCTCAGTCTTGTCTGAGTTGAGAAGAAGAAAATTTTGGTCCATCCAGGCCCTAATGTCCTTTAGACAGGCCTCAAGTTTAGATAGCTGATTTGTCTCACCTGACTTCATTGATACATACAGTTGGGTATCATCAGCATAGCAGTGAAAGTTAACAGAGTATTTTCTCATAACATTACCAAGGGGGATCATATAGATACAGAAGAGGACTGGACCTAGCACAGAGCCCTGAGGAACCCCGTAGCTTACTTTAGTGTACACAGAAGACCTATTATTCACATGTACAAACTGGTACCTATCAGATAGGTAGGACTTAAACCAGTTTAGGGCAGTCCCTGTGATTCCAAGTAATTTCTCTAATCTCTCTAGTAGAATATAGTGATCTATAGTGTCAAAAGCTGCACTAAGATCTAATAAAACCAGCACTGAGAGTCGTCCTTCATCTGAAGCCCAGAGTAGATCATTAGTTACTTTAACTAAAGCAGTCTCTGTGCTGTGTTGAGCTCTAAAACCTGACTGGAAGTCCTCGAACAGGCTGTTGTTTTGAAGAAATTCACAGAGCTGAGCTGCCACAACTTTCTCAAGAATCTTTGAAATAAAAGGAAGATTAGATATAGGCCTGTAGTTTGCTAAAGTGCTGGAATCAAGAGTAGGTTTTTTGAGAAGGGGTTTGATTACAGCTACTTTAAAGGACTGTGGCACGTAGCCTATTGATAGGGATATATTTATTGTCTCCAACAAAGATGGGCAGACCAGGGGAACAACTTCTTTAAACAGCTTAGTTGGGATCGGATCTGAAAGGCAGGTCGATGGTTTGGAGGATGAAATAATAGAGTTAAGTTCCTGAAGTCCTATATGTGTGAAACAGTTTAGGTTAGGCCTATTTACATTTAATGGTACAGCAGGCCCAGGTGAAGGCAGGGAGTGGCTAATTTTATCTCTAATCTTGTGAATTTTATCGTTAAAAAATGTCATAAAGTCCTCACAGCTGAGGGCTAGAGGAATCATGGGCTCAATAGAGCTCTGACTTTGTGTTAGCCTGGCTACAGTGCTGAAAAGGTACCTCGGATTATTTTTATTTTCTTCAATTAGTGAGGAGTAGTATGTAGATCGACTATGTCGTAAGGCTGTCATGTATTTACTATGGCTTTCTTGCCAAAGTATTCGTGACTCCTCTGTTTTATTGGAGCGCCACATTCTCTCTAATTTACGGGTTGTTTGTTTGAGTGTGTGAGTTTCAGAGCTAAACCACGGAGCTTTCCTCTGACGTTTAATAGTTTTTTCCCTCAATGGGGCAATTGAGTCCAAGGTGGATTTTAGTAGACTAGCAGAGCTATCGACAAGCAGATCCAGTTGAGAGGGGTTATAATTAATATCATAGTTATTTATTGGATGGTGCACTGAGTTTAAGGCAGCAGGAATGGCCTCTTTAAATTTAGCCACAGCACTGTTGGATAGATTTCTACTTGTAACTATTTTATTGCACAGTGCGAGATCCTCTAGGATAATGTTAAAAGATATTAAAAAGTGATCTGATAGCAGAGGATTTTCAGGGTAGACTTTTAGTTCATTAATATCAAGGCCATATGTTAGAACAAGATCAAGAGTATGATTTAAACGATGAGTAGCTTCATTAATAGTTTGAAAAAAGCCAACTGAGTCTATTAGGGACATAAAGGCTGAGCTCAGGCTATCACTATCTTTGTCCACATGGATATTAAAATCTCCTACTATCAGTATTTTATCAGAACTGAGGACTAAGTTTGATATAAACTCAGAGAATTCTGATAGAAATTCAGAATAAGGGCCTGGAGGACGGTAAATTATCACAAATAAGACTGGCTGGCAGGTTTTTGATTCGATATGAGATAAATTTAGAACCAGGCTTTCAAAGGAAGTGTAACTGGCCTTTGGTTTAGGATAGATTAGGAGAGAGGAATGATAAATAGCTGCTACACCACCTCCACGGCCTATGTCTCGTGGCATATGAGTATTTAAATGACTGGGAGGAGTGGCTTCATTTAAACTAACATATTCATCTTGATACAGCCATGTTTCAGTTAAACAGAATAAATCAAAGTTATTTTCTGAGATAAGGTCATTTACTAGTAGAGATTTGGATCTCAGTGATCTAATATTTAATAGAGAACATCTAATGGTTTTATGTTTTGGTGTTTCTAGATTTGAGATTTTAATTTTTTTCAGATTTTTATAATTGATAGCTCTTTTATTTGATTTTATGTTAAAATCATTGTGAAATATGGGTCGGGGGACTGACACCGTCTCCATAAAATAATATTCATCACCATCACAACAGTTGTCATGGCGATGAACACAGCTATCCTGATAGCAATGGGAGGGAAACTGTCCTAAGGCAAGCGCAGAGGGGCGTGGAGGACTCCGCCTCTGTAACATGGTCTCATTCATGAGATGTCATAACAGTGACTGTGCCATGTTTTCTGATAGTAGAGATGCTCCCTCCAAAGTAGGATGGATTCCATCTCTTCCTATCAGGTTCGGTTTTCCCCAGAAGGATCTCCAATTATCAATGAAGCCCACCTCGTTTTCTGGACACCACCTCGATAGCCAGCGGTTAAATGATGACATGCGGCTATACATGTCATCACTGGTCAGATTTGGTAAGGGACCAGAGAAAATTACGGAGTCCGACATTGTTTTAGCATAAGCACAAACTGATTCAATGTTCACTTTGGTTGCTTCCGACTGGCGACGTCGGGAGTCATTAGTGCCGACATGGAGGACTATCCTATCAAACTTACGATTACTCTTTGCCAGCAACTTTAGATTTGATTCTATGTCGCCCGCTCTGGCCCCTGGGATGCACCTCACGATGCCCGCTGACTTCGCTAGCTTCACGTTTCTCACTATGGAGTCGCCAATTATCAGAGTTTGTTCCCCGGTGAGTGTGTTGTCCTCACGGAGGGGGGAGAACCTGTTTGAGACGTGAACATGGTGGTGTCCCGAGCGGCTTTTTGACCTTCGACTATGCTTACCACGGACAGTAACCCACTCATTGCTGGCCGGGGGGGAGGCTAAGCTAGAGCTAGCACGGTCCGCACCGGCTAGGTCCTGCTTGCTAGCTTCGGTTTTGGTATCAGGGGTGCGGAACCGCTTCTCCAGATTGTTGATCCTCGCCTCCATATCTAACAG
Organism: Gouania willdenowi; assembly: GCF_900634775.1. Taxonomy (NCBI): domain Eukaryota; kingdom Metazoa; phylum Chordata; class Actinopteri; order Blenniiformes; family Gobiesocidae; genus Gouania; species Gouania willdenowi. The sequence goes on from NC_041063.1 coordinate 3,357,287, forward strand.
TACGCTACACTTTATGCAACTACCATTGTCCCTAAAGGAGGACGAGGAGTAACTAAACATCTGACACACCGGGCAGGAGAGCGGAGGGGAGGAGAGAGAAGCCATAGGTGCTAAATTTAAGCTAAGCTAAGCTAAGCTAAGGACAAAAGGAAGTTTAAAGGAGATTGTACTGCCTATAAGAGGCGAGATTGCTTTTTACTTAACCTTCGTACGTTTAACTGTACGGTAAAAAATTAAAACAAGTGTTTTCAAGGCTAAAATATCAATGACAACAAGTTTGATTAGAGTTAGCAGAACACAGTAGTAGAGCGCTGCAAACAGCGGTAGAGTGTAAACAGGAAATGATCGATACGTCACCAGCACGTCAGCACGTCACCGTTTAAAAAAACGAATTGTGCATTTTGACAAAGCCTTTTATTTTATACAGATGTCTTTGTGGAAAATTGTGCAAAATTTGGTTTCTTCCTTTTTAGGTTTACATGAGATGTTTATTGTATGCAAGGGAACCGTACAAAGATTTATTACCAAAAATAAACGCAGGGGATGAAAGTAATTTGTAAATTTTACTTTGAGTACCATTTAAATGAGTTACTTTTTACTTTCACTTGAGCATTTAATGTGGAAAGTGTCTATTTGTACAGACAACCCCCCGTGCTATTGGTACGGTTACTAAAGTACACGTCTTAGGGTTAGGGTATAGCCCAATATCGCAACAATTTTTAGTGTTAAGGTTTAGTCTTAGTCACGTGACCTAAACTGGCCAAATGGGGGCGCTGCGTATCGATAGAATGTCAGTATATTGATACGGCAACAATACGGATAGCCACTGCTTTAATGTATGACTTACTTGTACTTGAGTAAAATTTAAATCAAGTAACGGTACTTCTACTACAGTAGATATATCAGTACTCTTTACACCTCTGTTTAAATGGCTTTCCATGCACTCTGTTATTCTTGCTCTTACGTTTAATGTCGTGGTGGATGATGTTGTGCGAGTGCAGGTACTCCAGTCCCCGCAGAACCTGCTTGGTCACCCAGATGATCTCAAACTCTCTCATGGGGCCACAGCTGTCCAGCTTCTCCAAGACTGATCCACCCTCACCAGCCTCCATGAACAGGTGAACGTTCTGGTCCCAAAGCAGCGCACCATACAACTCAGCAACGTTCTCATGCTTGAAACGGGCCTGGAACTCCACATCTGCTGCTTTAAAGTTCTCTATGGGGATCTGAGGGGAGAGATGGTCATAAATACATAAATGTATTTGACCCACTCACTTCTATTCATCCATATACACTACAGTATTGTAGCAGTTTTGTAAGTTGTAATGTCATATTATGTTTGTACTATCTGTTCCCCAATAAAAAATTAACTTAAAAAAATAAAAAAGATTATAATTCATGAAGAATTATTATACAAAATACCTCAAAAAACACATAGTGCACATAGTATCAACAAGAACACACAAAAAGGTGTCAAAAATACACAAAATGACAACAAAAACACAGAAAATATCCAGGGGTTGAAGCAGAGGATTAGCAACCTGCTACTGAATGTTAATGTGTGTCAATAGATGCATGAGAATAATAATGTAAAGTGCTTTAGGAAGTGAGGTAGTGATGATAAAAATGACTACATAAATGTAAAAGAGCATGAGTAACTAAAACAAACCTTATTTAGTGGAGAACAGTGGTGGGTTGAATGTACACACTAAATAAAAGTGTAAAAAATTATATTTCTATGACGTATAGTTAAACCGTAACTGTAATCAGCTGAATTTAGATCAGCCACTCATCCACTTCAAGAAAAGTCCATAGATAAAGTTCAAGCATCCTGTTAAGAATTTCGCAGTCATCTTCACTTTGGAGATGTTTATCATATCAAGTTTAATGAGAAACAAAGCCCTCAGGTTTAGCCTTTGACCTGATGAAGAGAATACATATCTAAACTGTTCTGGGAATTCCCCAAAAAACACAGACGTATACTAGAAAGTGGATGGATGGATGAACTTGATTCTTAACTTAAAGTGATTCTCCACTGTTTTTACAGATGTGGCCTAAAACCTTTGAAATGTCCTTCTTAGAAGATCTATGCCTAACAAAACACATTATTTTGCACCATATTTGTTTTATTAACTTTTAAAACTGGGACTACTTCACCCTGTGGTCCGCCATGTTGAAATGACGTCATTGATGACGCCAATCGCCCCTTTTAGTCCATTGAGTTCTATAGGAGGTGAAGCATTCAGGATCATTTAGCAGCTTTTTCAGTCAAAATGACAACTTGTGCTTCAATCCATTCAATACATTTGCAACCACACACAACCTGTCCGCCATATGGACAGGATTTTACTTTAAAAGTAATATTTTATTTAAACAAAAAGATATATATATATATATATATATATATATATATTTTTTTTTTTTTTATTTATATTTCCAGTGCTTCTGATATTTATTCTTTGAAAACACTTGAAGTCAATACTTCAGAGCCAGTGAGTTTACTGAATAGTTCAGATGTTGAACAGTTTAATACACAGATATGTTTGCAGCACTCTCTGCACTTTGCTTGGTTTTCCTTAATGTTTCCTAACCGGATGGGCAATCCACTGACTACATTTGGAATTCCAAAAATATAACATTATCTAGTTTTTTATTAATCAATGACCAGTAATGCATAAAGTACATTTTTGTTATTTATTGTGGCAGAGGAAAAATCGCAGTAAAATCGAAATCGCAATATTGATTGCAAAAAAAAAAAAATCGCAATTTTGCTTTTGGTCAAAATCGTTCAGCCCTAATCCTGGTTGCCTTTATTTAATGCACACAGCGTTCTTCTTCTCTCTTTAATGACATCTATGAAACGGCAGAGTGGGAACTGTCGCCCCCTGTGGCCACATATTTATTTAAGTCAGTTTTCATTTATCACCTCTCAGTAAACAAAAGAGGTTTACATTGATTTTTTCAACTTTTACTAATTAAATTATCCTAAATACTTCACCTCCAATAGAACACAATCAACTAAAAGGGGCTAATCACGTAATCAATGACATCATTTCAACATGGCGGCGCACAAGGTAAAGTTGTCCCATCTTAAAAAATTAATAAAATGAATATGGTGTAAAATAATGCGTTTTGTTAGGCTTAGATCTTCTAATAAGGACATGTCAAAGGTTTTAGGCCACAAAACAGTGGAGGATCCCTTTAAGGAAAAACCATGAGATTTAAATAAATGTTTGATGTGACAACATTATTCAAAACATGAAACCAGCAGAACATCCGTCTCTCTTCCTGTAACTCATCTACACTGGTTTCATAATAATCTTATCTGTGTCAACATGACACCAAGAATGAAACATTTAACAGCACGTTCTGCAAATATTTGGCCCTCATTCAAACAAATAGACTCACCAGTTTGCAGGCCATTCTTTTCCTGGTAATGATGTCCTGGGCTAAGTGGACTTTTCCAAAGGAGCCTTTGGGAACGATACCACAGCCATGGTTCTTATAGGTCAGTTTCCATGGAAACATCTGGACGTCCACATTGATTCGGTAGCGTCCTTTTTTAATCGTCATGTGTTTCTGCAAAAACAGAAGTTAAGAGTTTGTAAAAGAAAAAACCATGTGCTGTATCTGTTTCAATGACTTCACCGCATAATATTTCATAAAATAGGCAACATCTGGCAAGGTTTGCATAAATCAGGGTTGGGGTCAATTACATTTTTCAATTACAATTACATCTTCAATTATCCATGTTCAATTACAACTCAATTATGATTACGGTGACGGACAATTTTTTTCCAATTCCAATTGAAATTACAACTATTATTTTCCCCTAAAAGTCAATTACAATTAATCACAATTATTGAGCCTTTAATAAATAATCCCATAAAACTCAACCTTGCTCTTGTGTTAGCTTTCTGTTAGCATCTCTAATGCTAGCGGATCAGTTTGATCCATGTCTAAAATCAGCTGTAAAATACACTAATAAATATTATCTATCATCTAATTTAGTTTTTATCACTTGGTTACTTTGTTTGACTTCCTAATCAAATCAAATATTTATATTAATGTTTTTGGTGTAGGCGTTTGAGCCTTTTTTCTATCAGGATACCCTTAGATTTACGTTTTTATTAAAAAAAATTAGAATATGATCCTCAAGATTTAAATGACAGGCAGTGGGAAAAATAAGTTAAGTTAAATCGGGGCTTTCGCCTTTAATTGGCCATGTAATGGAATCACATTTTAATAATTATTAACTACTGTATGTGTGTAAGCCATAGAACTGTAACGTGGTTCCACAGGTTTGCAGGTTGTGCCTCTCAATCCTCTCAGTGGAAGATGTGGAGGACCTCTACCTGTTAGGGGTCATGATCACTGGCCTGCTAATGATGGGGGTATGTGCCTTTCTAATCCTTCGTATGCTAAGAAATCTATCTGAAGATAACAAAGAACTTCGAAAGAAGATGAACTTTTCTTTTGAACTGGAGGAACGCAAACAACGTCTGGGAATGAAATCTGCAGGGAACAAGGACGACACGAACAATGATGGAGAGGAGGAGGAATGAAAAAAGACAACACTGACTACAGATGAGAATAAATCCTACATTAAAAAGGACAAAAAAAAATGAAATTGTGTTCAGAACAACCTACGACTGTTTGACCAGAGAGACAAGCTTTGATGTAAATTTTCTGTGTACAAAACGGGGACGGGACTTGGATAAGCAAACTGCTTCTCTCGTCTCGTTTTTCGGCATGTACAAAACAAAAAAAAAAAAAAAAGGAATAACAAAACTTCTGTGAATGCCATGTCGGAAATAAACTGAATAAATAAATAAATAAAATTTAATTAAATTGTAATTGACAGTTTTTTTATAGAATTTCCAATTAAAAAGTCAATTACCTGAACTCAATTACAATTCAATTGTGATTATAACAGCAACAGATTATCAATTATAATTGACCCCAGCCCTGGCATGAATAATATGATAGAAAATATAAATACTTTGAAATCTTACACAGGACCATAATATGACTAAAATAGGACATAAAATGCATTTGAATACATTTAAATTTAGTCATTTAAAAGATTTTTTCAAAACAGCAGTCAGGGTCAGACAGTCGCACCACATGATATTTTGACACTTTAAATAACAGAAGTAATTACAGACGTAATTTAGTAAGTAACATTAAAAAGATATATATCAAAGTGAGCCCATACATACTAATTTACCACATATTTGGCATCTTTTTATGCATTTAACCTTTTTTCAGCTAAAATAAATGAGTTGGACAGAATAATTAGGTGTCCCATAATTGACCCATAAACATTTGTTCACATATTTATAAAGAACCTTATTGAGGACGACGCCCATCTCCCCAGGCAGGTACTGTAGAGCCTCCGTCTGCGTGCTGGACAGCAGGTTGACAAACGACAGGAGGTCTGCCACTGTTCCATACTTGATGTCTCCATGGTTGGATTCTTTCTCATCATCCCCCGAACCCACAAGGTCCCCATGATCCTCATTCTCATCCATCTCCTCCTGGGAGATATCTTCTTCTTCCTCAAAAGACAAGAGGCCCTCTTCTTCTTCCAGCTGATAGAGAGTCTCTGCTGCATTGATGATGTCCTCAACATTCATGTGAGCCAACAACAGTTCCAGTCCAGTGTCATATTTGAAATCCATCTTGATGATAGAATTTAATATACAAGATGAAGTTCAGATCAGATCTGGAAAAAAAAGAAAGAAAAATCAGTTTATGATGTTGAAAAGCTCTTCCACTATGTGGTGTCAAATGGAAAAAAAAGCTCACTTTTTCATAGTCGACATATTTTGAGCATTTAGCTCATTTTTCTTTAATTTGACACAGAAATTGTGTAAAACAGCATGTTCTATCATTATTAAAATGTGTGCACATAAAAAAAAAATCTAAATCTAAATCTAAATGTTAAATATAAATTTAAATATTAAATTGTAATGTTAAATTGGTTCCCAAGTGTAAAGCTAAATGTTTAACAATTATGCAAAGTGGGCAGGTGAGCGCCTGTCGACCACGGGGCTCCACCTATACCACTGACTACGGCTCAGTGCGTGAGGACAGGGGAAGAGCGGCACATGGCAAGATAGCTCCAAATTGACAAACTCGAAAAAGCAGAAATGACTGGTGTACGGGCTGCACATCGGCCGAGGGAATGTGTTGACAATTACCCTAACCCTAAACAGCATGCTGTATGGAACTCACTTTTGCCAGTGATGAAGACACCAAGGTTGCAGAACACCTTGGAGTGGGGTGTGAGGAGTAGACTTAACATTTATATTCAACATTTACATTTAGATTTATTTTTCATGTTTACACATTTTTAACAATGATATAGCGCATTGTTTTACATGAATCTGTCTTAAATGAAAGAAAAATGAGCTAAATGTTCAAAACATATCCGATATGAAACAGTTTCTACATTCGACGCCACATATTATTCCACAGTGTCACATTTGACTTCCACTCTGTTTGTAGGAAACATTACTGGGAGGAGTTTAAAAAAAGAAGAATGTTTTCCAAACTCAAGGGGATTTCAGGCTGATCTACTTCCCTGTAGCTGATCATCAATATTTTAAAATCAGACAATGTATTTTCGTAGTGAACGTTTGTAAAATGCAATCCAGACAAAACAAACGCATTGTTCTAGAAATGAAATACTTAGATTTGAGGGCAGATGAGAGGTAGTTAGTTTGAGGGAAACAACAACAACAACAACGTCAGTAATAACATTGACAACAACTTTAACAAGCAAATAAATCTGTTACAACGTGACATCAATCAGAAGACGTAGAATCATGTGATACTGACCGTGATTCCGATCAGAAATGAAGCGGTGGTTACATGCTGTTTTCCACTCAGCGTCTCCGTCACGGAATGAGTGTCTCGCGCTGAGCAGCGCGTTTACAGGCACGAGCAAACCGGAAGCGCCTCGTGCGCTCAGGCAGGGGGAGGCTTTCACTGTGTGACAGAGATCAGTGAGTTAGTGAAGGGAAAACGAAACCTACACGATCACAAACAAATATAAAGTGTTAGGGACTTTACTGCCCAACACACACACATATGTCTCAATGTTTTTCTGTGGATTTTTGCTTTGAAAATGTCAAATGATTAATATTTATGATCGAATATGTTTGTTTTTCAACCTTGGTGTCGCCTGGAGTTTAAATGGGATTGCTTGAAATTTCTGAAAAATGTAAACAGATTTTGATTTTTTTCATTTTGATTTTCTTTATTTTTTATTTCTATTCTTCTTCTTTTTTTTTAATTAAAAAAAAAAAACTGAGCTGGCACAACTTGTCACTAATGCTGGCTACTCTGTATTTGTACATGATCAAAAACGAACTCTAGAAAAAAAAAAATGTCTTTGGGGTCTCCAGAATTTATTGATATCAAAATGGGGTCACAATCCAAAATAGGGAACCACTGTGTTAGATAGTTATAGGACACGTCATGTAAAATAATCACCGACTACAACTCAAAATATCATCACTGTTAAATCTTGTTAAATTACATTAGTGATTCCAAGTTATTATAGGTACATGTGTCATTATAAAATCTAACAGATGTGTTAAAATTGGGGAAACATTTTAAAAGATGGATCTTGGATACCTCTGGCCTCTTGAAGCTATGAATACAAAAACCTAACCTTTCATCGGCCAAATAAAGCAAATATTTGCTATGACAACAATCCTAAAAGGTGTGTATAAGATTTAGCACATAACTCCACAAAATAGGTATAAAGAAGACGAGTTGAATTTTGTTGTGCATTAGTGTTACAGTAATTCAAATCAAATAAAATAAACAACTTCTATCAAACACAAATCAACTGAATATACTTTTTCACAACAAAATATAAAAACTAGTTTAGAAATCATTAATCAGTAATTTCCAAGAAGGAAATTTAGACAGACTTTGAACTCATACACGCAATACAATACAGTTGGATGAGACTGGAGAATGTTGTTTTTGTGTACAGTAGTGTAAGTTATATGTATATTTATAGTAATATAAGTAAGTATATGAGTCATTGTGTTACATTATTAAAAAATAATATTAATATATAATCGAGAATCGCTCTGCAATTTATTATTTGAGAATCAAGCTTTTTGGTTGCTCTGAGTTGCCATCGAATAGGACACTCGTACGCATGCGTATTCACTGTCTCTCCTGACAGCAATGGCGTCCCCCTTTGCAGTGTGTAAGTTCCACATGAGAGGCAAGGTTGCTGCTGTACACAGCTTCCACAAATTACAAGCTTTTTTCCGCAGAGGAATCGGATCAGATGCCGTTGCTGTTCACGCTGAGACGGTTCGGAAACTACAATGCGGTACGTATTACGTTTGAGCCAATGGTTAGCTGTTAGCATGGCTAACTGTCTGTCATTCCGAACTTTGTAGTGATGAGATATGAAGAACGTTAGTTTAATGATGTTGGACCAATTAATTCAAAATGTTATCAAAAACTGAAGTTATTTCAAGGCTGACAAAAAATAATAATACATTTAAAAAAAACTCGATATTTGTTTCACTAAAGGAAGTGTCTCCTAGTACGTAAGACGTATATATACCGGTGCCACGGTCTGAGTTTACCTCCGTACTGAGATTATAACCATAACCCAATACAGAAATAAAACACGTGTCCGTTTATCTTGAAAACAAAAACAAACAAAAATGAATTAATTTTATTTTAGCAAAAAATAATTTTTCGGTCGTGCGCATGTGCGCATGCACATATACAATCTCAGTACGACGTGAACTCAGACCATGACACCAGTGTCACGTACTGACTTTACCTCCGTACTGAGATTATATCCCTAACTTTAACCTAATCCAATAAACAAATAAAACACATGTCCGTTCACTTTGAAAACAAAAATAAACAAAAAAGAATTATATATATATACCAAAAATAATTTTTCGGTAGTGCACGTGTGCGCATGCGCATATGCAATCTCAGTACAACGAGCACTCAGTACATGACACCGGCAGTCTATCTGTATGAAAGATGACGTTTCCGGTGTAGTGAAAAATAATCCTACGCGTGAAAGCCTCCTACAGGAGCATGCGCACTAATAACGTAGTAAAAATTTACACGTGTACGTAAAATATTTTGCCTTAATTTTTCCTACTATGATGAAAATGAAAGGAAAGGTTCTTACCTGTTTTCAAAATGACGGATGCGCATGCGCAGTTCGCCAGGTGTGCATGCCCATCGTCTACTCTCTACCGTAGGAAATTTTCATGGTAGGTTTATTCTACACTACACCGGACCTTTTCTACATAAGCGTAATGTGTTTCACCGTGTCAGGAGTGGTCTGACTCAAGGATTCTTCCTTCCGCTGCCGTGGATTCACATTCGACATATATTTTTTTCATTTTAACATGTTATTTAACACGGCAAATTCCACCTTTAAAAATACTTGTATGAAAAAAACTTAAACTTTTAGGGTATTTCCTGGGTTAGGGATAGGGTTCGGAATAGACCCATGCCACATGACATCACAGGTCACATGATGTACGGCCCTCCGCCATGATGGAAGAACAAGCCACCGCAGGAAAGGTTTTAGTGAAGCAGAGAGCCCACAGCGATGGTTAATGTTAGCGCTGCATGTGTTTGGGTGTTCTAACATGGCTGGAGCTGGAGTACACAAGTCTTTCTTCAGGAAATTAAATGAAACTAAATCAACTAAATAGTTTTTATTTGTTTTGCATTGATCCAAGTGTGCACTGCAGATCTACTTTTCACACAAATTTGTGTCATCAATAAAATAGCTCAGATTCTGAAAAACCAGCATTGTGCAGTCATATTAAATGATGAATTATGAAAAATTAGCCTTCTTACCCTGGATTTAACCACATGGAGTCTATTATGAATAAAAGCAGCTACTTCACAAATTCAGCTTCTGGTAAAGTGTCAACATAATCCTTGGCCTCCGACATTTTGAGGTCAAACGGAGACGACCTTTGACAATCGTTTAGCACATGGGCTGCTTTCAATAAGTCAAAAAATCAGGTCGATGATCGACTTTGTAGTTGTTTCACCTGATCTCCGGCCGCGTGTCTCGGACACTCGGGTGAAGATAGGGGCTGAGCTGTCAACTGATCACAACCCGGTGGTGAGCTGGATCCGCTGGCAGGGGAGGAAGCCGGTCAGACCTGGCAGGCTCAAACGTATGGTGAGGGTCTGTTGGGAACGTCTGGTGGATCCCTCTGTCAGTGGGGTCTTCAACTCCCACCTCAGAATGAGCTTCTCCCAGATCCCGAGGGAAGTGCGAGACATGGAGTCCAAGTGGACCATGTTCTCCTCCTCCATTGTTGATGCGGCCGTTCACAGCTGTGGCCATATAGTCTCTGGTGCCTGTCGCGGCGGCAATCCCCGAACCCGGTGGTGGCGCCCGGAAGTAAGGGATGCCGTCAACCTGAAGAAGGAGACCTACCTGGCCTTTTTGGCTGGTAGGACTCCGGAGGCAGCCGAGAGGTACCAGCAGGCCAAGCGTGCTGCAGCTCGCGCGGTCGCAGAGGCAAAAACTCGGGTCTGGGAGGAGTTCGGAGAAGCCATGGAGGAGGACTATCGGTCAGCCTCGAAGAGATTCTGGCAAACCGTTCGGCGCCTCAGGAGGAGGAAGCAGTGCTTCACCAACACTGTTTACAGTGCAGGGGGGGACCTGCTGACCTCAACTGGGGATGTTGTCGGGCGGTGGAAGGAGTACTTCGAGGTTCTCCTCAATCCCACTGCCACGTTTTCCAATGAGGAAGCAGAGGCTGGGGACTCAGAGGCGGACTCGCCCATCACCCGGGCTGAAGTCACCGAGGTGGTTGAAAAGTTCCTCGGGGGCAGGGCTCCGGGGGTGGATGAGATTCGTCCTGAGTACCTTAAGTCTCTGGATTTTGTAGGACTGTCTTGGTTGACACGTCTCTGCAACATCGCGTGGCAGTTGGGGACAGTGCCTCTGGATTGGCAGACCGGGTTGGTGGTCCCTCTCTTTAAGAAGGGGGATCGGAGGGTGTGCTCCAACTACAGAGGGATCACACTCCTCAGCCTCCCCGGCAAGGTCTACTCCAGGGTGCTGGAGAGGAGGATCCGGCCAATAGTCGAACCTCGGATTCAGGATGAACAATTCGGTTTTCGTCCCGGCCGCGGCACATTGGATCAGCTCTATACCCTTCATCGGGTGCTCGAGGGTTCGTGGGAGTTGGGCCAACCAGTCCACATGTGCTTTGTGGATCTGGAGAAGGCTTTCGACTGTGTCCCTCGTGGTGCTCTGTGGGGGGTGCTGCGGGAGTATAGGGTCCGGGGCCCTTTGCTAAGGGCTGTCCGTTCCCTGTATGACCGCAGCAGGAGCCTGGTTCGCATTGCCGGCAGTAAGTCAGACCTGTTTCCAGTGCATGTTCGTCTCCGCCAGGGCTGCCCTTTGTTACCGGTTCTGTTCATTACTTTTATGGACAGAATTTCTAGGTGCAGCCAGGGACCAGAGGGGGTCCGATTTGGGAACCTCAGGATTTCATCTCTGCTGTTTGCAGATGATGATGTTCTGTTGGCTTCCTCAAATCAGGGCCTTCAGCGTGCACTGGGGCGATTTGCAGCCAAGTGTGAAGCGGCCGGGATGAGGATCAGCATCTCCAAATCTGAGGCCATGGTTCTCCACCGGAAAAAGGTGGCTTCCCCTCTCTGGGTTGGTGGAGAGTCCTTGCCTCAAGTGGAGGAGTTCAAGTATCTCGGGGTCTTGTTCACGAGTGAGGGTTGGATGGATAGACGGATTGGTGCGGCGTCAGCAGTGATGCGGTCGCTGTATCGTACTATTATGGTGAAGAGGGAGCTGAGCCAGGGGGCAAAGCTCTCAATTTATCGATCGATCTACGTTCCTACCCTCACCTATGGTCATGAGATTTGGGTAATGACCGAAAGGACAAGATCGCGGATACAGACGGCCGAAATGAGTTTCCTTCGCAGGGTGCCTGGGTGCACCATTCGAGATAGTGAGAAGCTCTGTCACTCGGGAGAAGCTCAGACTAGAGTCACTGCTCCTTCACGTCGAAAGGAGCCAGCTGAGGTGGCTCGGGCATCTGTTTCGGATGCCTCCTGGTTGCCTCCCTCGGAAGGTGTTTCAGGCATGTCCTATTGGGAAGAGGCCTCGTGGAAGGCCCAGGACACGCTGGAGGGACTATGTCTCTGAGCTGGCCTGGTGTCACCTCGGGGTCCCCCCAGAACAGCTGGAGGAGGTGTGCGTGGTTTGGGAGGTCTGGGCATCTCTGCTGAGACTGCTGCCTCCGCGACCCGGCCCCGGATAAAAGCGGAAGAAGATGGATGGATGGATGGCAATAAAGTTGGAGCAAAAAAAAAAATATATATATTTTTTTTTTTTTCTAAAGGGAAAACATTTATTTATACATTTCGTTGAAAAGCAAACCAGTTTTTCCAATACTTTTCAAAGAGATAATAAATGATTAATGAAGATAGCTTGAGTGCAGATAAACATTTATACATTTTTTTTGATCATTTAGGTTCTGGCAATTTTTAATGTGTTTTTGTTTTACATTTTTTAAGTTTGCTATAAATCTGGTGTTCTGTCTGGTAGGGATAGTACTTATATTATGTACTATCAATGTGTTTTGTTTTTTTTTCCTGTACATTGGGCAGATTTTGTTTAAAGAAATGTAGCAATGTAACGATTCACTCAACTCCCGATACAATTCGATTCATGATACTGGGTTCACGATGCGATTCTTTCACGATTTTTTTTTTACAAAATGGGACTGTAGACAAATGATGATGATATATAAAATATTCCTTTACTTTTTTCGGCAAAAAACTAGAAAATACTGTACTATTTTTGATAAACTGTTCAAAACAATGCAATTTAACTAAAAATAAATCTTGAATGAAATAAGTAAAAATAATAATACAAGAAGCCTATTAATTTAAATATTGGTTCTATAGTAAACAATGCAAAACTGCATAATAGTTATTTTTGCTTTTAAAAGTGCAACTGAAAATGTGTTTTTGTGCCTTAACAATTGGACTTAAAAAAAAACTGCCATTGCACTGCATTTACATCAGATATTTGTTTGGACCAGCAGAGGGAGTTGTGTGTTGTTGTGGACAAGACTGATTCCAGCGATTGTAGAATCTGAAACATTGTAGGTTCTTAATAGTCTAAGTCTAATCATATCTGCTTACAAGATGGCACCGCGGATGGCTGCTGTGGTGTGTTGGTGCGCACTTTTTCATCTCAAAGAAAGAGATGTAAATAGACTTTTCAGGAGACAGAACCCCCGTAAGGCTTGTGGACCGGACTCTGTCTCTCCTTCCACCTTAAAGCACTGCTGATCAGCTGTCTCCAGTGTTCAGACATTTTTAACACTTCACTGGAGACATGCACCGCACCAGCCTGTTTTAAGACCTCCACCATCGTTCCTGTCCCAAAAACGCTGAGGACCACAGGACTTGACGACTACAGACCCGTCGCTCTAACATCTGTGGTCATGAAGTCCTTTGAATGCCTCATGCTCTCTCACATCAAGGACATCACCGACCCCCACCTGGACCCCCTGCAGTTCGCCTACAGATCCAACAGGTCTGTAGATGATGCTGTAAACCTGGCTCTCCACTTCATCCTCCAGCACCTGGACTCCCCTGGCTCCTACACCAGGATCCTGTTTGTGGACTTCAGCTCTGCTTTCAACACTATAATCCCAGCTCTCCTTCAGGACAAGCTTTCCCAGCTGAACGTGCCAGACTCCACCTGCAGGTGGATCACAGACTTCCTGTCTGACAGGAAGCAGCACGTGAAGCTGGGAAAAACCATCTCTGCTCCCCGGACCATCAGCACTGGTTCTCCTCAGGGCTGTGTTCTTTCTCCTCTGCTCTTCTCCCTGTACACCAACAGCTGCACCTCCTCTCACCAGTCAGTCAAACTCCTGAAGTTTGCAGATGACACAACCATCATCGGACTCATCTCTGATGATGTCGGTACAATCTGTAGCTACCTTTTAATTGGAGTTTACACATGGTTTTAAATTACACTTTTACTTTGACATACATTTCTGTTTAATTATGGTTTTATTATTATTATTATTATTATTATTATTATTATTATTATTCATTTTACTCACAGGAGTTGAAAACCAATATTTTCTGAAAAAAATAGATACAAAAAAAACTGAATAAAAAATAACAATGTGGAAAACAGAATATATTTTATAGTGCCCTATGTAAGTCCTGTTAATGTTTGCCAGTTATTTCACCCTAGGGGTGGGCGATATGGGTGAATATACGTGAATGTGTGTTTTGCCTTATTGTACTCTTCAGAGTGTTCAAGATTGTATGGAAGCCCGTTTCCGCCACTAAAAAAAAAAAAATCACCAAAGAAAAATCATAATTTTGGGAAACAAAGTCATAATTATGAGATAGAAAGTCATAATTATGAGATAGAAAGTCATAATTATGAGTTAGTAAAGTCATAATTATGAGATTGAAAGTCATAATTATGAGATACTTAAACACATTCACAGCAGCTTGTTCATATGGTGAGCTGACACTGAGAGATGGCTGATAAGATTATCAAAGACTACTTTAGACGGGGATTTACAAATTATGAAATACTTTGTTTGCTAGCAAATTCACATAGAAATATGCTGAGTAGACGCACCCTTGAAAAGATATTAAGCAAAAAGAGGCTCTGGCGTTGAAAGGATAAAACTGATGTGGCTGAAGTAGCTCAGTTTATTGGACGACAAATGGAGATTTCTGGTCAGTGCCGTGGGTACAGATGGATGTACCAAAATGTTTCTATCTCATAATTATGACTTTACTAACTCATAATTATGACTTTCTTTCTCATAATTATGACTTTACTAACTCATAATTATGACTTTCCTTGGTGATTTTTAAAAAAAAAAATTTTTATGGCGGAAACGGGCTTCCATAAGATTGCTTAATTTATCTGGTAAAATAAAAAATCTGGGGTAGGATCCCCCCGACCTCCCACTATAGACTATTTTTGTCACCTTTTCATGCCTTTAGTGTTTGCATGTCTGCAAATGTCACATTGGTCTGTGTTCTGATGCTCGCCCCAAGCCCGTCATCCTTCATGTCGTACTTCCATGGGCTCCACAAAACCTGGGGGCCAAGTTGCGCGGGAAGGCTTGGCCCCCCCTTCATAACTGCTTCCAGTTCTAGTTGTTGTTATCCCCGCCACAAAGTGGAAGGGGGCGATATAGGTTTGAGCTCTGTCCGTCCGTCCGATAGTTAGTAATTTTATATTCTGATGTGATAATATTTTCTTATGAATACATCTAAGTTCTTAGATTTAGGACATTTAGGAAAAGGTTGTGAGTTATGAGAACCAATTTGGCGGGGGATGTTGATGACTGTTTTTTTGTTTTTTTTTCTATCTATTGGTTACCATGTTTGGCTTCCTAATAAAAAAATATAGGTTTTAATATTTTCGGTGTGGGCGTCTGAGCCTTTTTTGTGTCAGTATAGCCCTCAATTTATTTTAAATGGTAAAATGTGAGAAAGCTTGATATGAAACATATTTAAATAATTAACTACATATGTGTAGGACTGTACATAGAACTGTAACATGGCTCCCCAGTGTTGTGTTAAATTATAATTGACAATTTATATAGAATTTTCATGGTAAGTACAAAGTCAATTATCTAAACTCAATTATACTTTATCTATGATTACAACTCCAACATATTTTTTAAATTACACTTATAGTTAGACCATTATTGTAATAAATGATCAATTACGCAATTACAATTATAATTGACCCCAACCCTGGTATCTAATATATAAACATTCATTGTAACAAGCAGCGAAGAAGAAAAAACATGTCTTCCAATTCAAAAAGTGTTATTGTTATTGGGTTTCAATTCCTTTCTGTTTTTCCTTTGTTTCTCGCAGTGTGTGGCCACTTAAAGCTTTCAGCAGCAGAAGTGAGAATGTTGTGCTTGATGAATGAAATCCTCAAATTATGGGAAAAGTTGTTTTTAGCCACAGATATTATCACATGTAACACTGTGATGCTGTGTGAGGTGGCACTCGTGATGTCTTCTCTGTTGGGGTCAAAAAAGTAAAGCCACATGCAAAACAAAGCTACAGCAGACAAGTTTTTTTAGACATTTTTAATGGTGTCACATAATACTTTGTCTGACATCATTCAAGTGTTCACATGTTTTCTATAAGAATATTAATGTATATAATATTATTATTCACGTGTTTGATTTCAGATGAACAGAATGGACACAGGGCTCTTCACATTCTCCAGGAAGAAAGACGCAAACAAGCACAGAGGTCGGTTCTAATCAGCTGCCAAGTAACAACCAATGAGAAAAAGTTCCTCAAGTATTTATCTCAACATGGTGACATCAATAAATTCTTCTTCTATGAGAGTTATGTGAGTTAAAGTTCTAATTTATTGAGTACGTACTGAGTCAGTCTTTACAACATGTTTTTTTTTATCCCATAGGGTTTGTATGCAGTGGTGGAGTTTTCCAGCAGTGAAAGTGTTGCTTCTTTACTAGAGAGTAGTGTCATCCCCTCTGTCAGCCATGAGTGTGTCGTGCCTTTTAAGTCGAGGCTGCTGTGGCTTAGGAACCACAGCTTAGTGGATTCTGGAGGTCAGACGTCAGGCTTGGTGTGCCAGGCTCAGACCACCACTCCCATCAATGAGCTCATACACAGGATCTCCACACAGGAGAGTGTGAGTGATCATTTACACTACATTTGAATTTAATATGAATGTATAGCATTATGTTGACCCTGGTTTATCCATTCATTTGCTCGCTCAGATAGAGCAGCAGATGATGAGTTTGACTGAAGCCTCCCAGCTCACAGAGGAGAACAGCAGGCTGCGCTTCCTCGTGTGCTCATTGCTGGAGGACATTGCAACCGCCTATTTCCCAGAATGCACCATCACACCCTTTGGATCGTCAGTGAATGGCTTTGGAAAGCTTGGCTGTGACCTGGATATGTTTTTGAACCTGGACAACATCAAGGGACGCAACATGAGGCTGGTGAGTGAGGTGTGAAGTGTAGATAGGTTTTATTTGATTTAAAAATATTAAAAGCAAGTTGGGAAGCCAAAAATTGTTGTCTTTTAACAAAGATTTGGATGAGAACAAAGCCATCAGTTACCGCGACAATGCAAGTGGTAATGCGAAAAAGGATTCCCAACTCCTTCGGCTGTATGCGTTTATTATCTAATAAACACAAGTTTGTTTATACTCAGAGATAATGAACAGCTTTACATTAATTCATTGAGGATTTAAAGGGGACATATCATGCTAAATCCACTTTTTTAGCCCTTAAATGCATTTTGATGTATATTTAGATTGTTTAGAAGTACAGAAAAGTTCAAATTAATCTCTTTGGGTGCTCCGTTGATATCTTAATATTCTGTTTTGGTCATATTTTTCAATCTGTTTCGATTTTTCGATTCTCTATTACGTTTTTTGAACAATAACGTCACAGTAATTGCAGCGGAACTGCCAATATAGGACATTGACTCCAGGCCCAATCCGCCATTTTTATTTCTCGCTGCGATTTTGTAGTCCAAGCTCAAGGATGCCGAAGTTACGAGAGGAGAAGTCAAAATGTTCAGTTGTTGGATGTAGTAACCCACACGCTTCATTACACCGTCTCCCAGCATCAGAACCTTTTTGAAGTGCCTGGTTGAGTTTTATTTTTTATGGAAATGTACCCACATCTGTGGGTAAGGTCATTTTTGTGTGCGCGAAGCACTTCAAGGATGACTGCTTCTGCAACCTCCGCCAGTATAAAGAAGGATTTGTCTAATTGAGGGGTCAATTCCTTCTATCTTTGGAGACGACGAACAGAGCACTTCAGTGAGCTGTAAATAACGCTAAAAAGTGTGATGATTAGACATCCCTGTCATTGTTTTGTTAGCATTAGCAGTTGCACCGTCTTCATATGTTAGCGCTGTGTGTTCGTTTTAGATCCTTGATGATATGGCCTACGTGATTTAATTTAAGTCTAAAGTTTTCATAAGTCATTTCATTTTGCCGTTTTTGTCTCTGAAAAGACTGTATTAAAATGTATTTCGTGACGTTAGCTTGGTGCTAGCGTTAGCTCGGTGCTTGTGTTAGCTCACTTGTTGGGTTCCGCAGGTTCATCATCATTTTCATCTCGCTCACCCGGGTCCGACTCTGGCTTGAACATGTAAGGCTGGATGGACAAGTCTTCTGTTGTTGACATTTTGTAAATAACCTCTGAATAAACATTTTCTGCGCCGCTACATAATCGTATCTCTTCTATCAAACTACAAAAAGGGTCGAGCAGGGTGGAGTTGAACCGAGTGTCACCTCTGTAACCTGAAGAGGGTGCGAGGTATGGAGTGTCTCATTTGCATTTAAAGAGACCGCACCAAAATGAGTTGCTCTCAGAAGCACATCAGAAAAGGGTAGAAAAGGGGCCTGTGGAGCTATAATAATGAGGAATTCAGACCCAAGCATTGCAGTTCAGCTTTATATAGACCACAGCTGTATGATTTATATCTAAAAAGAAAGGATTTCAAACCATGATGTGTCCTCTTTAACAGTTATTTAGAGTCATAGGTACAAACATTGTGCAAGGCAAGATTTGAACAAGATCACCCTTGATGATTGTTTTTATTTTATTTTATTTTATTTTATTTTATTTATTTATTATAGGGACAGCACATATTAAAATGCATTCCTGTAAATATGCCATAAATAGCCTAAGGGCAATTGTTCATCCATAGTCCCTGGGCAGTTGTTAAAATACAACACAGTAAAATATTCTCTCTTGTCTGCACATGCTGTCAAAGGTCAACACTACAAGAAGTGCAATCATTATGAGACAGCAATGCATGTTTTGTTATTGCAATGAAATAAATTAATTTATTTTATTGTGTAATTGTGACCATCACCAGCCCTCCCTAAGGAAGGGTGAGAAACTTTTTATTAGGGAGGATATAAAAAGGGAGAGCAGTGTTACACCTAGGTGAAGGGGTGGTGGGGGAGGGGGAAGGGAGCAGGGAAGAGAGACTCAAGGCAGTAAATAGAAAGGATGGGGAGGAATTGATTATTTTAAAGTGAGTGCATCGTAGACCAGTATATGTGCAAAAAACACTACAGCACACCCAGGCGCCGCCCCAGGCCCACAGATGCAGCCAGGCCCGCAGAAAGAGTGGGAGCCAAGGAGCCCCAAGCCACCCCCCCATGGCTGAGCAGCCCCCCAGATGCCCTGGAGATCCCAGGCTGAGAAGATGCCACCGCCGCCCACATACACATCCGAGAAAGCCGTGCACCCAGCGCATCCTGCCACCGACCCCAAGGCCCCCCACTAGCATCCCGGAAGACCCCTGTCAGGACTGACCCAGCCAGCCGGCCAGGCCTGCCGGACCCAGAGAGCAGCCCCGCAGGACAGGGAACCTCCAAGGAAGAGCCCCCGGACCAAGCCTCCACGGGGGGGTGCCCTCCACCCCAGTCCATGAACCAGCCACAGCCCAGCAGGACCACACAGCCCCAGCCGGCGCAAGGACAGCAGATAGCACCCCCCAGCGCACCCACCCCCGACACCGGCGCAGCAGGCCGCCCCGGACCCGCTCACCGAAGGGAAGAGGCACCCCCACGCTCCGCCCGGAGAGAACCCACAAAGAGAACCCCGAGCAAAGAGAGCCCCCAGCAACACCCCTGCTCCCCATCCAACCTATATGTATTTATGTGTATGTGGTGTAATAGCTCCGGAGGGCAGAATTGGTGGTCCCACCCTCCGGGCGCAGCCGGGCACTAGTCACATCCCCCAGCGGTTCAGGGGGCGACCCCCGCCTCCCGCCGTCCCAGAGCGGCCCGCCCTGCCAAAGCAGGGAGTGGCCGAGCAGGAGAGAGGCCAGCACAGGCCCGCATGGCACCACGATACAACACCCTCCACAGGGAGGCGGCCCCGGCCCTCCCGACGAGAGAGGACGCCAGCAACCACCTAAGCAGGGCCCTGCCAACCACGGATCGATAGGCACGTGAACCTAAGCACCCTCAGCCAGGCACCGCCACCCCACACCAAAGCCGCCACCAGCCCCACCCCGCCCAAGGCAGCGCGGCGCCACACTGAACCGTGGCCAATCCCCGGGCAGACGGCAGGGGAGCGCGCCCTGAGACGCCCAACCCAAAGACCCACCCATCGTGCAAGCGACATCTCCAGTGAAGGCCTGCCCCAGGGAACCAAGCCAAAGCACCCAGACGCGCCGGCGGAGCAACCCACCGCAACACCACCCACCCAACGACCCAGGACGCAAGCACCAACCCAGAGCAGTAGCCACCCCCAGCCGCCGCCCCCATCCTGGACCCCCGGTCCCTGAGCCATAAATCCTACCACCCCAGGCCCCCCGACTGGCCGACCCCAAAGCCATCCCACCCGGCGCAACACCGCCCTCCCCCCAGGCGAAGGCCACAGCCCCCACACCAGCATCTCCCAACAGCGCTCTCAATAACACAAACCGATCATGACATACATTACTACAAAACTGTTACAAGCTCAACAACAACAGAGACAAGTCAGACTAACAAACAAGGGACAAGTAGCCAGCAGGGGGCAGCAAGAGATTGTTTAAAGGAAGGCAGAAGTAGGCTCTGATCACACTGAGCTAAAGCTGCCCATAGAAGTCTGAGGTTAAAAGTCCTACTTGTAGAAGCAAAGTAAGGGATAAATGCTAAGCATTCCCACTAAGAGTTTAATTATAAGAAAGAGGAAGGTTGTAGCAACATTTTAAGTTATAAATTGTAGCTGTAGAAGCTGCAGGATTAAAGCTTTAACAGGAGTTGTCTCACTCTAGCAGGCCTTATCAAGCACTGGATCGCAAAAGCAGCCTAATTTGCGTTAAATCTTAAATTACATTAAACATAAGAGAGTTAGAATTTTACAAATTAGATATTATCATTGTCACTAAGGAGCAGAACATTTTGATCTTTGAACAAACAAGGTCAATTAAAATTGTATTTTTGGTCAGAATTTAACCTGCACAATGTACATATAGATGTAGATTAGAAAGTGAACAGAATTTTAGTGCTAAAATTGTCTGAGTTAAAAATTGACAGAGATGTAGCAGTTTACAGTAAAAGCATAAAACCTAATATTACATTTAAAGTACAAATGTTAGCATTTTAAAAATAACAGCAGCATTGTTACTAAGCAGCCAAATATTTTGACATTTGAGTAGCTTAGATTGGTTAAGCCTTCCCACAATAATAAAGGAAACAGAACTTAAATTTAGCATTCCCACAATTACAGTTTGGGGGGTGAAGAAAAGAAGAGGTGCATTAAATCTCAGTTATGTCAAACAGGGAACATTTCTTTTCTAAAGGTTTAACAGGTATAATGAAGGCTTGTTTGTTACTGTGAAGCAAAAAGAAAAACAATGGCCTGTGTTGAGACTATGTTGTGAATCTGCAGCCTAAATCCGGTCTTTCCTTGGAGTACCAAATGAAGCGGGCCAACTCTGAGCGGGCTGTCACCCAGAGTATCCTGTCGGTTATCGGGGAGTGTGTAGACCAGTTCGGACCAGGGTGTGTCGGGGTGCAAAAGATTCTCAATGCACGATGTCCTCTGGTGCGCTTCTCCCACCAGCCCTCTGGGTTTCAGTGTGATCTCACTGCCAACAACAGGTAAGTGTTTTATACACTGTTAGTTGGGAGTAAATAGGAAAAGCTGCAAAAATGCCAATCAGTAACCAGAAGATTTTGTTCACCATGATTGCACCACAGCTGCGTTAACACTTGGTAAACAAACATAAGCCTGTTTTGACCCTCCCATTATCCTTGGGGTCATTTTGACCCCATTCAATTTTATCATTCAAAAGTGTGTGAATGCGTGCTCGTCCTACTACTCAAAGTAGAACTGATATTTCCCACGCTGTGGAGGGCGGAGTATTCCTGCAAGGACATTTGTAGTTCATGCAAAATAAGGGAGGAGCAAACGTATAAAAACTTGCATGCGAGCCCTCCAAATCATTCCTCATTGTGCTCTGTGTGCATTGTAATCTGCACTCTCTCTCTCTCCCTCTCTCTTTTAAATGTACTCTAGAAAAAGGTTTACTGTCAATGAGGTTTTAGAACAGCTCTTTCACAGTGAAAGTGACGTAGAGGAGAATGTCTGAGACAGAGGACTGTATTTTGAGGAGGACCCTGAATTTGATCTATTCTGAAGTAATACATTTTGTTCATCAGAGGAAAAAGGGGAAAGGGGGTCACCAACATCAATCAATTTGGTTCATTCTGTTATTCATGGATGTGCACCCCAAATTATTGTAAAGATGGGTGGAAGATTCTCTAGATAGATTAACTCTAAAACTGAACCTTTGACCTGATGGTGGCCCTGCAGGAAAGGTCATATCCTCACCACAACCAATAGGGTTCATACTCATGTGGTCATTAATGTTGTTAGTAAATTTGAGAAGATTTGGATGAAAATTATTCAAGATAAATTAATTCTAATTTAAAGTTTGGCCTGATGGTAGCGCTAGAGAACAGGTCATGGTTTCATTATTAAGGGGTTATTTATGTATTCAACAGATAAACAGAGTGTCTGACACAAAAACTTAGTCAACAATTTTCTGAAAATCATTTTCTGGAGGCACATATCCCTGGGGTAGATTGACCTAACAACTACACTAGGGCCCTATAAAATCCACGTTAACGGACTCACGGAATCAACCAATGAAAACGGAATTTACTGTTGAACACGGAAATGGACAGAATCGGGTTGAAACGCCGTCACTGTGAGGTAAAGGTTTTTTTTAATGCAGAGATGTCCTTCCCACTCATCCTAGGCGATTCAAACACCACCTAAACCTCCTAAAACATTGTCCAAACTGGCAAAAAACTACGCAAATCATCACTGACTCCTAAATCAGAGCCGACCAGTGTCTGCTTAACTTTTACGTGTCTGTAAAGCTCCGTTTGTTTTTTGTGTAGCGCTGCTGCACTCCGTGAAAACACGAGTCAACTTTAATCAGCTTTATTTGCTCAGAGCGTTTGAACATCTAATCAGAGCTACAGATCATCTGTGGATAAAGTTGTTCTGTTGTTGTTGACGAGACCAGAGTCTGAAACATTGTAGATTAATGATCTGAACTTCTGACAGTTTAAAATGTTTTGGCCCTTAGTGGTGAAAAAACTGGTGCATCCTTGTCCATTTATTTTTGTTTCATCATTACGGTGTGGAATGATGTCATCAGGATAATTTAAATTAGGCAAATTTAAAATTTAAATTTAATTTAATTTAAATTAGGTAAATTTAAATTAAGTTGATTCAAACTTAATCAAAGAACCTGATCAGATTCAGTAAACCATTGATCCCTGAGGGGAAATTGGGTGACATTATTGCTGTTCTCATACATCTTTGGCAGTCAGAACAATCCATGTCAGTACAACTTATATTTGTATTTTACTCAATATTTTAAATTACATTTTTATTTTTGACGTACATTTTTGTTTAATTATAGTTTTCTTTTTTTATTAGTATTTATTTTGTTTTCTCACAGGAGTTAAAAACAAATCTTTTCTGAAAAAATTGATTAATATTTCTAAAAAAAACTGAATTTTGAATGTGGAAAACACATTTGCAAAAAAATGAATGAAACGCATATGAATTTAAATGTATAAAATATTTTTTAAAAAATCGTAAATCAAATCGCAGTATTTGTCAGAAAAATCAAAATGAGGTTTTTTTTGTCAAAATCGTGCAGCCCTATCCTTGGAGCCACTGGGACGTGGTGTCTTTGGAAAAGGAACCAGGCAGGATGTCTTCCACAGCACAGGGACCCTCTGCAGGCTCAGGCTCATGGTGAAGATGTGCTGTAAAGTTCACAGAGCTGGGGGCACAAGCTTTCAGTACTGTGGGGCAGACGCCATCAGGTCCCGCAGCTTCACCAGCGTGTAGCTTCACCAGGTCATGTTTACATGAAATAAAGTATTTGACGTGTTTCCCACAGGGTGGCAATGAAGAGCACAGAGCTGCTCTACCTGTACGGAGGACTAGATGCTCGAGTGCGCCACCTGGTGTTCTCCGTGCGCTGCTGGGCACGAGTTCACGGGATCACCAGCAGCATTCCCGGGGCCTGGATTACCAACTTCTCCCTAACCATGATGGTGCTGTTCTTTCTGCAGAGGAGGAATCCTCCTATTATCCCCACACTGGACCAGCTCCAGCAACTGGCAGGTAGCGTTAGCATCAAAATACTGGAGTGAATGTGTCCGTTCACCAGGTCATACCATTATAAATGCTTTTAAACCTTTCTTGTACGTATGGATATTATCGAGCTTTAATCAGATAAAGATTCCATTAAAATTAAATTAAATTAAATTAAATATGCCAGTACCTTTGAATGAATATCTAGCTTATTTGTGTTATTTTCTTGTATGAGATTTTTAACAACAATATCTTTGTGCAAACTGCTATTGATTTTTAGTCTAAACCAGTGGTTCCCAAACTTCTCACAGTCCGGTACCCCTTCAGACAACCTGAAGACATGTACCCCCTACTCCTTCACTCAAAAAATATAATAATGTAATGTCATATACAATGTAGCCCAACAGTGAATTTCACCTATCCTGTTGAGGAATAATATATGATGATAATAACGAGAATATTTGCATTTCCAGAAGAAAATGCCAGTGAGGCCAGAAAAGCTGGCCCGCTTAGCATTGGCATTAGCATTAGCCTAGCATCAACATTAACATTAGCACAGCAATAGCATTAGCCTAGCATTAACATTAGCCTAATATTAATATTGACCTAGTATTAGCTTTTAACATAGCATTATCATTAGCCTAGCAATAGCATTTGCATTAACCTAGCATTAGCAATAACCTAGCAATAGCAATAACCTAGCAATAGCATTAACATTAACTGCTTTATTTGTATTCTGGTTTCCAATGTTGTCATTGTTTTAAATTTTCATTCACGTTACCCCATGACATTTTGCGTACCCCACTTTGGGAACCAAGGGTCTAAACTAAGGGTGTAAAAAAAAAAAGTTGATTTGGCGATATATCGCAATAATTCACGGCGCGATTATCATATTGATCCACATAATGTCCAAATCAATTTTTTAATAATGTTTAATGAAAAAAATATGTAAATGTGCGAACACATTCATAACGCGTAAATGCCTGGTCACTAGGTGTCAGTGAACACACCATCAGGCATTGTTAAACTACCTCACTCCTCAATGCATTTTAATATGGAAGTTGATTACATTATATTCATAAAACATACCAGGCACTGCAGCTCTTATTGTTCTCAGCTTCACTTTATTTTGAATGTAATATAATAATGAAATGCAAATGTGAGTCAGCAAGCCCGGCTTTTTTATCCCACATCAATATCTGACCTCACTAATATAATTTTTAAAAAAAATCCCATGAATACACAAGTAATTCAACAATGATGCACCCTATACAGACAATATGCCAGACTGTGTATTTAGGTTTCATATCAAAGACACTTTGCACTCCCACACACATTTATTCACCAGCAGCAGAACTTTACTGAGGCTGACTGGGAGCCAGTGTGAAGACTTTAAAACTGGACTAATGTGTTCTGATCTCTTTGTTGTGGTTCAGACCTGAGCTGCAGCGTTCTGAACCAGCTGTAGATGTTTGATGAAGACCATTACAATAGTCCAGTCTGCTGGAGATAAAAGCATGGCAGGCACCGTGTCATGGAGATATTCGCTTCACACGCTCACTCACTCACACACACACACACATACCTTTCTGGAGTTATAGTATAGATTAGGTTAGGGTTAAGGTTAGGGTTGCATGCGCATACAGTATATGCTCATAATCGATCTCAGTACGAGGTAAACACAGACACCGGAAACAAGACAATGCGTTATCACGCATCAGATCCCACCCATTTTTGTCCAAATCACAGAGATGCCAATTTACATTGGATTAGTATTATCACAGGACCTCAGAGTTCAGCAAAATATAGTAGGTAATTTGTGTGGGAATTTTTACTTAACAAATTACTGACATGGCCGATTCACACGGGACATTCTCCGCAATTATTACAAATCACATGTGGTCCCTAGGTAAAACTAATCTTGTGTGAATAGGGCTTTACCCGCCCTTGATCTCTCTTTAGTGGGTATACAAGGACATGCCTTCATGTGTTTTGACATGGCCCTCCTGGTAAAAATCTTCAGGCCTCAGCGGATAAAGTCTCCAACATCTGCCCTTACACAGGGCCGTTTAAAGGCTGTGATGTGGCCCACATTGGCCTTTACAACAGCAGCACTGTGTCGGTAGTTACTCCTGTTCCGAACATGTCAAAGACTCTCTGCTGCTCCTTTGGAAAATCTAAAACTTTGGCAACATCTGGTTCCTTTATGTGTAAGCTCTGGAAGTGCTGGCCTATCTTTGCCATAAGTAAGCAGTACAGATGAGACGGTAAGTCCTCTTGTCGTAGTTTTACTTACCAACTTTTCTTTGGGATGGAAAATGGTAACGTAGTATCGAGTGTCGCAACATGTTGCAGCAATAGGCGTCTTCGTTTGTGAGGACATGGTACACAGCCTCAGTGTGTGAGCGAGTGCAATGTGATCTTTCCAAGCTGGAGCTTTGCCCGTCAGAAAGTAGCTGTAAGCAGCAAGATCTGACCAAGTGATGCGTGTCTGCATTTGGTTTTAGGACTTTCAGCTCCACTGATTTCCAATAGGGTAACTTTATGTACTGTACGCTCCCAGGCTGCTGGAGGTTCCCTAAAGGTGACTGTTTTTACTGGATCATGTCTCCTGAATGTCCTAATTGTGACTACACATGCACAGGCTATTCAATCTGAGTGTTCTCCCCATTTCCTCATCATAGATAAACTAGCACCAATCCATCTGTGTCTCACAGGTGTGTAAAATCAGTCCTTTTTACCTTGTCCTCTTCCTCTTTTCCTCACAAGGTCCTGCAGACAAGAGTATAATTGATGGGAACGACTGCACATTTGTCAGTGACTTTGCCAAGGTTCAGCTCCAGAGTAACACAGAGACCCTGGGTGAGCACCAGGGCTACAGAGAGGCTCAATAAATACCACTTATACCATTTATTTCCTGTCAACTCGACTCTTCTTTGTTTCAGAACAACTGCTGAGTGCGTTCTTTGAGTTCTACGCCACTTTTAACTTCAGCAGGTTGTCGATAAACATCAGAAAGGTGAGTGTGGTTAGGCATGTGAGTGAGAAATCAAAGGAATTAGGATTTAAAATGTAATTTGAGAGACCAATACAATAAATAATATAATTCTAAAAAGTCACCAGTGATGATTAAAGCAAATGTTGAGAAAGGAAATAGTAAGTACACATGCTACAATATTAACAATAAAATGTGAACTCTCATATCTTGCAACAAGTTTAGAGATTGATGCTAATATTGGAAGAATATTATTGCTCATTGCATGCTGCAGAAGAACAGACATATACACAAAATGGATCAGGAAACCAGGCCATATGTAGACTGGAAGTAAAAAGAAACTTAGTGGACAGATCAGCTTTGTCTTGTATTTTTGTTTTAATTTTGTGTATTTTAGTTGTCATTTTGTAAATTTGTTATTTTTGTGGATTTTTAGTCGTATGATGCTATTTTTGGTTACTTTATATATTTTCCTGGTATTTTTGTTTTCCTTTTGTGTAGTTTTTTTTTTCTTTGGGGTCGCACAAAATTAGACCGAGGACCACATGTAGCCCCCCCGGGCCGCCAACTGCCTTACATGTTTTATGTTGACCAATTACTAGTTAGTGTTTCTAAGTAGTTACATTTAAAGTAGTGGTGACAGTTAAGGAAGTGGGAGGGTCACTGGTTCGAATCCAGCCTGGCCCATCACTGTGGGATGTTGAGCAAGTCTCTTCACTCAAACTGCTCGTGTTGTACGTCGTCAGGGATGGGGTTAATTAGCCTGTTTTCTGTCGGTATACCTCTTGATTTCAATTAGTTTTTAAATGGTGAAATGATCTTGGAGAGAACTTTTATAGATCATTTTAATAATTATTAACTGCGTATTTGTAAGCCATAGAACTGTAACATGGTTCCCTAGATTTACCTTTAATTACATTTTAAATTTTTTATAGAATTTTCCTGACAATTACAATTACAAAGACATTTATCTGAAGTCAATTCCAACAGCAAACAGATAATAACAATTACAATAATAATGCTGTCATAATTGTGATTAATTATGAATTCTGTGATTACTATTATAATTGACGCTGGTGTCTGCTAAATGAAATTGTGATCTAATCTAGTGAGATTGGTGGGTCATCTTGCCAGAGTTTAAAGCTTCATTAAAGCTGCAGTTATGAGGCTAATCTGAGATGTGATGCTGCAGGTTCACTGTGGCCCTGACCCAGGCAGTGAGCGCGTTACCTGAGGAGCAGCACACATAAATCTCTTTTATTGTGCCACAATTCTCTGCTCCGTTTTCCCCCTGTGGCAGACTGCTTCATATTACCAGCCTCTGTTTCTCACAGCCAACCAACAATTCATCGTTTTCCTTCAGGCTCAGTTACTTTGACCGCTGATGCTTTAGGGATACTGGGAATCTACACAAGATCTGATGTTAACACTACTTCAGTTGCCATTTTTCTTAATTAAACTGTCTTTCTCTGCATGTAGCCCATGGGCTGGGCAATATATTGAGATACAAGATTATAGAAAATTACAATATCGTCTGTATCGATATATTTTTATTTTATTTATTTTGTATTAGAATATTAGTTTTGGAGTGGCTGCTTTTGCTTCTTCTTAGAACAGCATGAAAAGCACGATGGATTTCTGAGAACCAAGACCTTCCCCTAAACATCCACACTGCAGAACTCACTCACACGTGCTGTCCCTTAGAGGCGAAAAAGACAAAAGTGGAACATATTGTGCAGCTGGTATATCTCCATTTTGGTCCATATCGCCCAGCTCTATGTTTCCCACATTCAGCAACTATGATGACCAATAAGATGGACAAACCATAAACTCATCCATGTGTTTTCAACCCTTCGTTTTTTACAGGGAAAAGAGCAGAACAAGCCTGAGATGTCTCCACTGCACATTCTGAATCCTTTTGAAACCTCTCTGAACATCAGCAAGAACGTCAACGTCACTCAGCTGGATCGCTTTGTGGCGTTGTGTCAGGAGAGCTCTTGGCTTTCCCAGCAGAGCAGGACTCTCAACCCCAAAAAAAGCACTAGTGGAAAAAACACAGCCATGCCATGGGGACTCGCTGCCCTCCTCCTGCCCTTACAGGTAGATGGCATCAAAGGTCGCAAGAAAAAGACACGAGAACTAGCAAGCGAGAGAATCAAGAGCTTACTCGTGTCCTTAAAGAAGAAAGATTCACCAACTAGTTAAGGATGAAATAACTACAGTTTCTTCTTTTAGCAATCATTTACTTTATTCTTCAGTTCAACTATCATCCAACATCTCACCTTAAAACTGACAGAGGAATTATACAGTTGTGTAGTTTCTGAGACGGACACTAGAAGGAGCTGTAAAGTCCTTTTTCTGCAAACGTGGCATCTGAAGGGAGTGATTCCTGTATTTTACATGTCATTCCTGATATTGTGTTGTAAATAAATGCAGTGCTGTGGTTCTACTTATATTTTTACTTATTTTTTTTGGTAAAACTGTAGCTCATCTAAAACCTGTTGGATGCTGCTTTGATTCCTGTGTTGAGAGAAGATCAGATCTTATTCCACACATTATAGAACCTACTAAACTTGAATGACAATAAAATTAAGCATTATTACTATTTATTATGGAAGATCTAAACAAAAAAAAAAACCTCTTCATTTATTCATACAGACAATACAAACATGCATCTCTAAATTAAGCTGCAGATTTGATGTGCAGGGTACGTCAACAGTTTATTGGAAGAAAGCATCTATTTTAGGAAATTTCCTTTATTTGTCCCCAGATGTTCTAAGTGGGAACAGATGCATATATCGTATGCTGCTTATCTGTGGTCGGGTCCGGCAGCATCCTTAGCAGCGAGGCCCAGACCGCCCTCTCCCCACCACTTTGTCCAGCTCTTTCCAGGGGAACCGAGGCGTTTCTGGGCCAGCCAAGAAACACAGTCTCTCTAGTGTGTCTTGGGTCTTCCCTGGATGCCTGGGCCACTCTAACGGAGAGCCCAACCCCCTATGAAGGAAGCTCATTTCAGCTGCTTGTACTTGTCTGCTGCCCAACGCACACTACTCTGGATTTAAATGTGATTTGGTGAGCTGATTGACAATGTGAAAAGTACGAAAGATTTTGGAGATGATCCAGAAGGTATTGTGGATGTAGTGTCCAGAACACATAATGTGGATGCTTGGTTGGTCAACACTACCTGCTGGTGACTTTGTGCCTCTAAACTTGGTGGTAATTTGCACTCTCTGGGGCGGATTCACTAAGATCTGAAATAAAGGGTGGTAAACCAGGTGAGTCCCTAAATCCTTTGGTGGAGCTGTTTGCTCACCTGGAATTTACTAACATTGTGTCACTAGTAGGTGTTTATAGACGTGGTTGAGACCGCCCTATTTAAATGAACATTTTGCTTCTTCATTGTGGAGAAGTGAGTGCACAGAAGCACAAAATGTAATTTGAAGAAGTTAAATTGGAGTCTGGTGGACTTCTCTATCTGCTGCACAAACATTTAATAATGTAGAAAACAAAATAAACAAAGATGTGTTTTTTTTTTTTTTTTTTTTTTAAACATCTGTAAAACCTAATCTTAAACCTATATTTCCCCCCACTTTAATGTGAGTGCTCTACTAGATCCTGTAACTTTGCTCTTAAAACAGGCAGATTTGGACATAAACCGTCCTATTGATCCGTTGATGCCGTTGATCTGATTTAATGCAGCAACAGTCTGTCAATCAGTCGATCCGCACCATTTGATGATGATCTACTGACCATCATCCAGCAGGTCTGAGCTCCGAAGCGGCGATTGTCACGCGCACACTCATTAGTGAACATTGTGCCATTGTTGCGTAAATTGCGCAGCAGCTTAACTGATTCTGGCCTGGCATCAACATGGAGAGAAAGACAGGAGTTCCCTGGAGCGGTGCGTCCATAGCGACATCCATGGATGTAAGTGCCCAGCGACCCTCTACACCCTGCGTCACCAGACTCCACACACGCCGCCTCAGGTGTTCAGCTTTTTCTCTCTCTCACACACACTTTACTCTGCATTTTCTTATTCAGTAGCTGTTAATATTAACTATTGTTTATTTAAATTATGTTCTTATATAGAAAGACTAACTGGGGCATTTTTTTTCATCTCTGTGTTTTGTGTCAACATTCAGTTCAGCTATGATCTCTGTGTGTGAGTTTGCACCCGAATGTGTGTCATACTATTTTCGGCGCATTAAACAATCACTGCAAACAGTTTCAGGTTTGATGAATTGCATTGGCCTACTGTAATAATTAATTTACATTTCCTCCCTTTTATTTGCTCTCCTTGTGGGATCCGCCTACTTTACATACTCATCAGAGGAAACGTGCTAAATGGATTGTGGGTGCATTGTGACGAGCAGAACACGTGCAGTCCTGATTTCCTGGGGTTTGTACCCCTTATTAGCGCATGGAGTGACATTAGCACACGTTTTAATACCCCTAAATCTTTAGTTAATCTGCCCCATCTGAGTTCTCTTGTTTCTTATTTATTCAGTCCAGAGTTGCACTTCGTCACAAAGCTGGATAAACATACTGTAACTTGAGTTTCTCTTGGTTACCTTACAGCACAAATTAGAACATCCTCAGTATTGATAAGCAGTTCCAGGAAGCCTGTTATTAACATCTTAAACTAGGTTTCCTGTGTGAGAAAGTGGCAGAAAATGGCCTATCACAGAGCAGTGTAGTTTCTCTAAAAGAAGGGTAAATCACATGAAATCCTCATTCTCAACATAGACATTAGTACATAGACTCCTCATGGACTGACGGCCTATTGGAGCTGACGATCTTCGTGGCCGCCATTTTGGACAGGTCTTTAAAGTATTTCTGCATTTATTTCTACTGAGGACGGTGGATCTCCAATTACAATAATAATCATAACTCCCTACATTTTTACCCAATTTTCACACGTTTTAGTTTGTTACAAATGGCAGAGATTTAGTTATGAAACAGGACGCTGTCAACACTGAAAAATATGTGCTTTCATGCTAAAAGACTTTGTATTACGCTCTAACAAAGACATGTGGTAGGCTATGGCATATAGATAAATGTATAAATGAATTAATTTTATATTTCATTAAAGAAACAACTTTGATTGTTCATTTTAATTTATCACACACACAAAATGTATTATAGATTTAATATTTTTATTAATAATAAAATACTTATTATATAAATATGATATAAAATTACACAATATAAAAATACATTATATAAAAACACTTTGATCCCAATATGCAAAATATGAAATATGAATATTGATTTGTATTCAATACACTTTGATAAGAATTACTGCATAATGTTAATTGCACTTTTCATTTGAAAAACAAAATGTGAAAAATTACAATAGATTTTGTTGTTCATTTGATTCCAATTAAAAACCCATATTTTGTGTTAATTTGATTCCAATTCAAGCCACTTTGATCAGAATAACTGTATATTGTTAATATATTTTTCAAAGTTTCATTTATTAACAAACATTTTCAGTTGGTGGTGTGCCTTTTTAATAAAAATATGTACATTGGTTAAAAAAAAAAAAAAAAGTTGAAAAACAATACATCACTAATTCCTAAACATGCAGAAAGTACTAATGGTAAAAAAAAAAAAAAAAAACATGTTTAGCAAAGTGTGATATTAACTTTAGTTTTTTATATGAATCATATATAGCTCTGTTAGCATGTATAGCAAAAATACACCTACTCTTTGTAGATGACATGATGATGGTGTCACACCATCTCTAAGCCTGACAATCTGACCCATCCTGTCTAAATGATCAGGTCTGAAGTGTTTATTACAGAGAACTGATGAATTAGTAGAAACTAAACCCTCCCATTGCCTCTGTATCACTGGGAAACCTTCAACATGTGTGGAAGAATGAAACAGCAAGAGACAATGACAGAGAGAGAGAGTACCAAATCCTGTTCTTATACACATAAATAACATTAGTTATGATGACCTAACATTATAAATGGTAAATAAACCAAAAGTATTGTTCAGTCTCACTTGTGAAAGGTAATCCTATGGGATCTGGTTTGAATACTGCACCAGTTATTGCAAATAAAAGCTGTACAAAACAGAGGCTTAGTTGAGTGAGGAGACCTGTCCAATAAGGCCACGACGTTTCATGCGGTCCATCACGTCATGAGATGTCTATGTATATAATGTCTATGATCCTCAAGATTAAAAATGACTTCTCACTACAACCATTATGTTGAATTTACACTTTATTTTACACTTTTGTTTTCTCATCATTTTAATTTATACTAAATGTGTGTTTATTTTTCACCAGCTGACAAAATAACCAGTTTAATGCAAAGGATAAAGACTTAATCTAAAATACAATTTAGTCTTACTCAAAATGTAGTCATCAGGACTACTTCAGTTAGTCTAGTCTTACGAAACGACTACTTTTATGAATAAAGATTTTAGTCCACAACCCTGATAGCACACAAACATCTCGCCGACGTCGTCACAATGAATGAAGTTGCATCAGCGAGACGTATTATGGAGAGCGTTTGCTCATTGGGCAGACGTCACGGAGACATCAGCATTTGGACGATGGATTAAAGATGCTCAGCGCGGCCTCTCTACAGCTTATATTAAGCTTTATTTAGCTCAGATCATTCAATTAGTATAAATATCTCCATATCCATAGTCGAGTATTTACTTAAATCTGATAGGAATATGGCAATATCACAACAACATTAACAAAAACTATATACTTCCACTAAAAAGCTTATTATGTGGACAAAATAAAGAGAGCCAGTTCATGATCATAAATGTATTTTCAGCAGCATATAGCCAAAAGAGCCCCAGCACAAAAACAGCTTCATAGAGGTAATATTTTACAGTTCTACAATTTAAGAGTAGAATGTAGACGCACGATCTGAGGCCGACATCGACGAGACGTATGTGTGCAATCCTGAAAGTTACAGATATAGTCAATTAAAATATACAGGATAAGAGTTTATGCATTTCAAAAAATACTCTATTAATGTAATATAGTATGGTATTACAGTTGTAAATACATACTGATTAATAAGCAGAACACATGAGTTCAGACTGGATTTTGTCACATGACAAAATTATAGTTTTGTTTTTATTAGTTGACGAAAATATAGATATGTTTTGATACAGTTTTTGTTCACATGTATTTTTCTTAAATTAGTCAAAATCTAGTTCTAATCACTTGAAAAGATGTAGTCGATGAAAACTATGACAAAAATTTTACAATGATGAGTCAGCATGAGGTCATTTTTTCCACTGACAATCAGAAGTCCAGCTTCTGGAGTCAAGGCTGCTGGTATTAATGGCTTTAAAATCATTTAGAACCACAATGCACAAACTTTAATAATAAAAATATTGTGTGGAAATTAATATGGTGGTTATTGAAGGATCTCATCTGTAGCGACCGATCTGTAGTCCTTTTAAATTGACAGAGTAGCTGATGTTCACCATCACAACCTCAGTTGTTGTTTCAGCCGTATGTGAGCTAACCTTGACTCTCTGCTGACATCCAGAGCTGAATGGTGTTTCAAGGCCTCCATAAACACATGGGCCGAGGTAACAAACACCGCTTTAATCTTCTGCTTCTCCAAAACAAAGAATTGGAAACAAAAATATTATGCATTCTAGTTCATGTTTGTATTGTAGGGGGATTTTGGATCAAGGTTGTCTTTTCTTTCTTGAACAGAAATATTTTTGTTTCTACTGTCCTGTAAATCACTACCAACAGAAAAGATGGCAAACGCTGGAGATAGAAAAAGAGAGCTTCTGTTCAAACAATGTGATACGCAGAAAAGGTGTTTGGTATCTTTGAGTTGCTGCCTGTAGGGTTGGGCGAGGGAGGACAGACACGTGTAAACCCTCATACAGTCATACTTGCCAACCCTCCCGATTTTCCCGGGAGAATCCCGAATTTCATTGTACCTCCCGAAAATCTCCCGGGGCCACCATTCTCCCGATTTTCTCCCTATTTCCGCCCTGACATTGTCCGGGCGGACCATCCTTCACTGAGCGTCGTTTACGGCCGGACAATAATAACGATTACACCGCATAAGAAGAGGAAGAAGAGACATGGCGGCATGTAAGACGAAGAAATATGCCTGCAAATTCCAAAATGACTGGAAAAAACAATTTAACTTTATTCAGGACAGCTCAAAAGGGAAGGGTTATGTGGCCTGCAATGTGTGTAGGTCAGACTTCTCGATTGAACACGGTGGCCGAACGGACATCACGAGTCATCAACGGTCAGAGAAGCACAAGGCTGCTGCAGCGCAGCACCGTTCACAGCCCAGTATTTAGAGCCATCTGGCCAAATGGAGACCTAGGGAGTTACTTTTGCTGAGACAAAGATGTATGCAATGTATGCCTTCTTTGTTTAAATTTATGTTATTTATTTTATTTATTCTACTACTACCACCATTTACCATTTGCACAGGTACTGTGGAATTTGTTCTTTACTTTAAATGTGTTTTTCAAATAAAAGAACACTGTGAAATTGAATTATTTCATTTTCTCTTTCAAAAGCAAACTACCCCCCCCCCCCCCCCCCCCCCCCCCGCTCTTTTGAAAATCTCCCTAATTTTGAGGTCTCAAGGTTGGCAAGTGTGTATACAGTACGTTCATCATACATCTGTGGTCTCTAGACCTGTTATCTTTGGTGCTTTGCTTGCTTTTAAAAGGAATGTTCTCTTTCAGCCCTATGAAGCCTAGAGTGTTAAAAAGAGATAATGAACTTAAATGTTTGCTAGCATAACCTGATCAGCCTATAGTGCAATACAACTAAATAAAGGTGTGACCAATATATCAGGATGTTAAACATCACAAGATCTATCGTCCAGTGTTAATTTTGTTGACTAAAAAATATTTTTAGTGACAATAACTACACTATGGCTAATTTTAAAAATACATGTGAACAAAAACTATATCAAACTATATTGATAAAACCCTGCTTTTCATCTGCACGAGACATCATCAATGTCCAAAGGTCTCAAATGCTGCCAGAAAATGTAGACATATTATTGTTATTGCAAATATTGTTTTAAAAAAGAAAAGAACATGTCTGTATCCTAAATCTGGGCTCTGTAAACTGTTCTAGTGTGATATAACAAAAAACTTGTTATGCAAAGTTCATCCATGGTAAAAAAAAAAAAAAAAGTAGAGGCGTGGCTTCTGGTAGATTGGCAGAGGCAGTGGGAGGGAGTGAAGCTGTTGAGGGCGGGACATCAAGACGTTTCTCAGAAACTTTGGATATCAGCTTTAAAGTCAAACCACTTTGCTACTGGAAATGTGTTTAACTCTTAGAAGGATTGTGGGGTTTGGTTGGCATGCATTGGTCAGTTGGCTCGGTGTCACAAACAGTCGTAGCAGAAGAGGCAATTCATGAGGAAACCAGGCTCCAGGTTTTGATGCATCACTTTTTGTTTTTTTATTTTCCATTTGCACCACCAGCACCGTGCACTCCAATCCCCAGTGAACAGAATGGAGGTGCTTATATACAGGTCCGTCCCTAATTAGCCTGTACCAAGCATGGAGGTGACATTTCATTTCAATATGAAAAGTACACAAACAATTCTTAACAGGAACCTATCACAAACAATAACCCTATATTGATATCATTATTATTATTATTATTCCCTAAATGATGAAAATGCTTATTTACATGAATTTACAACCACAAAACTCCACTGCTCCCAGTTTCCACTTGGTCTCTCCCACCTGGAACTACAAAAAGGAGTCCAAAGCCCCCGGGGAATTCTTTCACCAGAACACCTCAGGGAAGAGGAAGAGATCAGGCATCTCAGTCACACCCACAGTAACAGAAAATATGTTTATAGTTTTATCTTTCACATCACTGATAGTTATCAGTTACACTAAAATGTATTTTCTGTTTTTATTATTAAATAAATCCTGAAATCCTGTGGACTGAGACAGTCTTCATCATCAAGTGACATTTAAAAAAAATTAACTAAACCAATACAACAAAATGTGTTAATTAAGCACTGCCAGCCTGTTAACAATCACAGTTTATCATTTTTAAATGATAAAAGTCCAGTCTAAGCTTTCTGAATGGGAATATCTTTGTGTTACTGTTTTGATGTTTCTTTCTTTTTACAGTTTTTCCTCATTGGTTTGGTTAATTTCTTGAAACCGAAATGACATTCTCCAAGTGTTGTAATTCAGCTTTTCCAAAACCCATGCTTCAAAACTAAATTCATTTCCCATATAAATAGTCAGTGTTACCAAAAATGCAAAGGTTCTTTACAATTGCTTTGACTCATTTATTAAAACAGACTGGACGTTCTCAATACTCTTGGTTTTTTTGCCAAAATAACCTTGTTGCTTCAGCACAACACCATGGTTCAAAACTCACAGCTCTCCCAAGACAGTGTACCCATGTGACAAAACAAGTATCTATTCAGAAATAAGTAGTCAGTTCCCCCAAAATGCATTGTCCCATTGGCTTTGTGTGAGCACTCCAAGTAGAAATGTTTAGTCACTATGTCTAGCTAACATAATACAATCGTGTATGAAACTGGGGGATAAAAAGATGTCTTGGTAAGAGTCGCCTTCCAAGGTTTAACATCACACATTGCTCTCATACTGTCACAGAAATTGTAACTTCATCAGACACATTTCAGTAAGTAACTCCTTGACATCAAAGTAAAAAAGAAAATATAGACAGTGTAACACTACTATAAACACATAAATAAAGATGAAGTTTTACAACATAAACTTCTTCACCTTCCCTCCTGGCCGTCTTCCTCTTCCTTGAGCCGTTGCCCTTGTTCATTTGTTTGGTCAGGGGCCTCCATGTTCAGAGATTGTACTGGTCCTGGGCTGCGTCCGAATCGTCCCTCCTATCTCCTTTCCTATCCACTCTTCCTTCACCCTGGAAGTGTTTAAATGGTGGCCATGATAAAGAGCGTTCGAGTTCTCTTTAAGCTCAGGAAAAGAGGCTCAATGTTTCCTTTTTACCTCCTTTAGCCTAGGAAACACTGATGGATTCTTTACAAAAGGAGACCAGATAATACTGACCCACAATTCCTTGCGGCAACAACATTTAAAGGGACACGCACACGGAGATCATGTAAGTTACCAATGCAATAAAATGCCTTGAACAACTTTAAATAAATAATCTAAAACCCATATATATTACTATATGTAAGACATGTTATCAGATTATAACTGACATAAAACAGACACTCTGTGGTTCTAGAAAAAAGGATCAGAGACATTTTATCCACTTGTTGTATTCAACATAATTCAAATGAGTGAGTAGAAGGTGAGTGTGAGCAACCATTCTCAATGTGACGTTCTTTTAGTTTCATTTTTGTTCCTCGTAGCCTGGTAGCCTCTTTTCACTATGCTGGTTCATTCTATGGGTCATGCACATGATAAATTGATAAAGTTTGCACCAATGCTGCAGTTTAGGTAGAATCTGATAACACACACAAATTCATACAAATAAAGCTTTTTATTTAGTATTTAGTATTTTTTTAGTGCAGGGGTGCTTATCCTCCAAGCAGATATAAGTTAGCGAGCAGACTGAGAATTGTGTGTGTGTGTGTGTAGGTGTGTAGGTGTGTGTGTGTGTGACTCTCCACTCCTCCATGGCTCGCACACAAACGTGATTCAGCCGCACACATGCACGCACTCAGTGACTCACATTAGGCCCAATGCGTGAGACTTGAGAGCTTTGCTACTCAGACACCCCTCCCCACTCTCCGATCTATCCCGCGTTGATTCTGTGGTGATTTCAAAATAAAATGAAAATAAACATTTTGAAACATAATCACCAAATAAGTATGTTTCCTCAAAAGAGAAGTCGACAGGAACTCAAAACTTGTGAAAGAACCTGAAACTATCTTCCTCTCCCTCTCTCTCGTGTGTCTGCAGTGACGTCACGTCTGTGAAGTCATTATGGTCCAAAAATGGGACAAAGAACCCAGACAGGCAAAGAAAGCCAACGCGGGAATAAAAAGAGCCAGGAGCACATGATCCATTGGTTTATAACCTGTGGTCTTCAGCGAACCACCTGTGGTTTCTGTGGTTGAATAAAGTCTAAATAAAAACCAACAAAGACAAACACAAATTGTGAAATTTGTGTGATACCTGGCGTAGCCTTTTCGGAGGGCTAAACCCAAAAGTTCTGAACAGTATGTATTAATATTAATAGTAAGTTCTTGACAAATGTTGACAATTGAACAGATGAAATGAAACAACCGTTAGACAGAGAAGCCAACCATCAGTGTAAAAAAAGATCTATTCATTTGGAAATTGTGCTAATCTGTACAAAGTCATTTGCAAAGATGAATGAGACATTTGCAGTTTGATGAAATGAAGGAGAACTTCTAATCTTTTGTGAACAATTGCCAAGAAGTTTGGAGGTTTGTATATGTTGTTTCGGTTTCAAAAAAAATGTGTCAAACCAATGGAGAAAAACTGTAATTAGAATAATGTGGTTTGGAGCCACAACTGTCAGTAGTGTTGTCTGTTATTTTTACGTATGGTAAAATGTTAACTTCACAGTAAATATAATTCACCGTCTGTGCCATGTTATATGCTGACTTTCTCACTCAATCAAGCTCAGCCCAAGGACTGAGTCCTTTGTTTTAGCCTTAATGTCACTTGCTCAGAAGTGACTAGCACAACGTCCCAGTTAAATGTATTCACTCCATGTGAATCAGTGGGACAATGGATAGAGTATGTCTTCCCCTTGGCTCTGAATGATCTTAAGAAATGAAACAAATGTCAAAGAAAGGTGGCTGAAGGCTTTTGGAAAGCCAGAGAGCTTTTTCAGAGAGTACCGGGTAAGGAAACTCAAAAGAAAACAAGTGAAACGGATCTTGGAATGCATTTAGAGCTTAAAATCCTCTCCCAGAGGGCCTTTTGAGGAAAGTATTTCAGCTCAAAGCTGGTTACCACTTACCACTTGCCTTTTAAATATCATCTAAGACAATACAAGCCGAAGGATTTCAGAAAAGTGTTTTATCGCTTTCTGATCACAGCAACACTCTTTACTAAAAAGAAAACTTGAAATCTTGTGGTGGGAGTTGTCTGGAAAGCCCTTCCTCTTTCAGTTGTGTGTCTAACACTGTGGTCTGACCAGCCCCTCTCGCTTCCAGGGTTTCCACTCATGTGTGCTGTATTTGGGTGTGCCCAAGTTGTGGTGAGAGCAGAGCATGGAGTATGGAATGTACTTGCCACACGCTTGGGCCTCTGAGGTTATCGCTGTGTGTATCTTTGGCAGCACTTTGTGCTCCGTGTCTGCAGGGCTGTGAGCTGACGAGGAAAAGCCACTCTTTTAGGACCTCCATCTGCTGCTGCCTGCATCTTTCCAACAGAATAAAATATCGAATAAACACTTGGTATCGACTATATATAACTTGCACTTTGTGATTATGTTGTATGAGAATGCCAGGAAGCAACGGTTGCCATTAGCAGAAGCAGATTTGAGTGAAGGACTGCCTCTGCCTGCAGCACTGGCTGCACCTGCACGCTATGTCAGAATGTCAGATGTGAAACATGCAGCACATCACACATAAGCACAATTGGTGCACCGCTGTCATTGGTGAGTATCCATGGAAACGCAACCCACTCACGCACCAGCAATCCCCCGTGCTCTCCTGGGGGGCCCCTTTGCTCCGTGATGCCACACATAAACATGTGACACATGAAGTTCCCAGAGCACAGGGAACACAAACACTGTTGGTTCTTCAAAGCTACTGTTGTGCAAGAACGGGGGCGCAGTACAGTTATTAGAGGATATACAGATGTACCAGTAACAAAAGTCTAATGATGTGAATAATTCATGTAAACATGACAAATTCCTTTTTCAATTCATAGCAGAGTTTGAATTTAAAAATACTGTACATAATGTAGATAGCTGAGCTCATTTCTTGCCAACCATGACAGTGAATGTGTGTGTACCTGTATTTAATTATGTTGTGCTGTTCATTGCCTTCATCGATGCAAAAACATGCGAGCCTTGAGGCTGTGAGCCAATTTAATAATGGACAAGCACGCACACAGCCTTCCCCCATATAAACTGGGACAGATACTGTAGCTCTGCCTCCTGATGGATGGATTAGTATAAACAGCTTATTTGCTTATCATGAACATTATCATTTCTATCTTGGTTATTTATTTTTTTCATGAAGGCTGCAGTAGTTTAAAGTTAAGGCTATTCCTGCTTTACCTTTTGGAGGCTTTGTACCTTATTTTTTACATGCAAATCAAAGTTTTTGATCACCTAAGGATTTCCCGATCTGCTATTGATATCAATCCGATGTCAGCAACAACAACAAAAAAGAAATCAGCATACATCTATAAAACCTCCAATTTAACATATTGTTTTTATTAGATTTATTGAGGTCATTTTGAGGGTCTTCTAATTTATTTTTATTTTATTCAACTGTAGAATACTCTTTCACCAAATTTGACCCTTAGACTCTGTGATGTTAACATCCAAAGCACTAATATAAGGAGCTGAATCCAACCATGAGGAAACGTTTAAAGGCTGTTAAACTAGAACTGTCTGCTGGGATGCTTTTCAGATATTATCTTGTAAAAACATTTTTTAACTCATTGTTTTTCCTTTCTTGAACATACACTAAATTTACTGTAAGTGGTGAATAAGTGCAGCAGATGGCTTATATCACATGGGAGTGGTTATGAGAAGAGGGGAGGATTAAGCTGCTCCTGCTCAAAGAACTACTTCCATGCTTTGAAATATTTTATTATGATCTACTTTTTTAGGAGGTTTAAATACAATTTAAATCAAGTCAGGATTGTTTACATTTCAGAAACTCTTCCTGGAAGACTAAAGCAGGTTTGAGGTTAATAGACTATAGGTGTGCCTCTTTTAGCGGCCTTTGTTGGCTTTAAATTTTATTAGATCTGAACTTAACTTTGAACCCTTATACAGAAAGTTTAGCTACGTGTGTATGACCCTAAAACAGGAGGAAAGTATTGGCCGTGTGGTGGAGTTGGGGTTACTGTAGTACTCAGGGCTTCACATCTTGCTATAGGTGGATGGATACCAGTATTGGCGTATAACTCATTGGACCTCATGCACCAATATTGTGTTAAATTTCTGTTATCTTTTTGTGAAGAGAAATCAACTCCGGATACATCAAACATTGTTAACTTCCAAAACTGAATGTTAAAGGGGCAGTGTTATGAAAAAAATCACTTTATAATGGTTTTGCTACAGTGATATACATCCCTTTAGCCTCATTCAGGACTGAATCATAACATAACCACTATGTGAATGGTCACATTTACAGACCTTGGAGTCACTGTTAATTTACCAATAAACGGGAGGATATTCATCACTTTTATAATAAGTGATGACTAGGTCACTGGGAGTGAGGCCCAAGGCCAAGACAGGCAGACTTGATAATAATGTCTCATGTTTTTCTGCAGTCAGTGTCTTCTCCTCGTCCTTCTCTCTCTGCTCTGTTTCAGGTGTCGTGAAGCTGATGATGTCAGTTCCTGATCTGTGGTTCACGGTTCAACTAGTCTGGGACACTCTGATGTTCTATCTCTCTATCCTGTTCTGTTGGTCCTTCTGTCCACTAACCACAACCAGTCGACGCAGATGGCTGCCACCTCTGAACCTGGTTCTAACGGAGATTTAGAGTTGTTTCTTCCCACTGTCACTAAATGCTTGTTCATGTGGATCTTGTTGGGTTTTTTCTTTCTTATTATTAATTTTTTATTTTGATAAGCGCATTGAGATGACTTTGTTGTACATTGCGCTATACAAATAAAGTTGAATTGAATTGAATTGAATTCAGAGGGTCAAAGTTGAAAAAGGTCTGTTTCGTCCCTTGTTATTCCATATTTTGTAAAAAGTCAGCTTCGAATGGGTGAGTTGGATTTTTCTCACGTTATGATGTAACAACGTAGAAACTCCTCCTCCTGACAATCCTGGCTCCTCCTACCCTATATTAATGTGAGAATAATAAAGGCAAAGATTGCGGCAGCTGAAGAAGTTCAGTCTGCCAACAAAGATGATGGTGAACTTCTACAGCTCCATCATCCAGTCCATCCTCTGCTCCTCCATCACCATCTGGTACGCTGCAGCTACGGCCAAGGACAAGGCCAGACTGCAGCGTATCATCCACTCTGCAGAGAAGGTCATCGGCTGCAATCTGCCCTCCCTCCAGGACCTGTACGCCTCCAGGATTTTGAGGCGTGCAGGAAAGATTGTGGCCGACCCCTCCCACCCCGGTCATAAACTGTATCAATCTCTCCCTTCTGGAAGGTGGTTTTGGTCCATCAGGACCAGAACCTCCAGACACAAAATCAGCTTCTTTCCCTCTGCCACCATCCACATGAACACACCCCGCCCCCCGATCACCACCTCCATGATGACATTATCTGCTGCACTGTATATATATGTATATATATATTTATATTTATCCTATTTATCCTTTATTCTCTATCTATCCTTTATTTATCCCTCATCCTTTATATTTATCATTATTATTGTTTCTGGGTTGTTCTTTGTTTTTTTTTTGTTTTTGTTTTTTTGTTTGTTTTGTGCACCAACTACCAAGACAAATTCCTTGTACTGTCCTTAAAACTGTACATGGCCATTAAAAACATTTCTGATTCTGATTCTGATTTCTATATAACGCTTTTTTTGAGGACACTCAAAACTCATACAGAAACCATTATAATTCACCTGAGACTCACATCAGTCATGGTAAGCTACAATGTAGCCACAGCTGCCCTGGGGCATACTGACAGAAGCGTAGCTGCCATTTCACGCCTACGGCCCCTCTGACCATCACCAACATTCATGCACAATTCATA
The DNA here is from genome assembly GCF_900634775.1 of Gouania willdenowi. Lineage (NCBI taxonomy): Eukaryota > Metazoa > Chordata > Actinopteri > Blenniiformes > Gobiesocidae > Gouania > Gouania willdenowi. Next base: position 3,401,331 of record NC_041063.1, read on the forward strand.
CGAGGCAATGTGGGTAAAGTGCCTTGCTTAAAGACACAACGACAATAACTTGGATGGAGCAGGATTCGAACCCCCAACCGTTCAGTTATTGGATGACCCACTCTACCTCAAACTACCTCACAGGTAAAGCAAAAACACTGCAGTTTGGTATAGAACACTTTATTGTCATACATGTAAAGCTACATACATGAAATGTGTTCTCTGCATTTAACCCCTCCCTGTGAAGCAGTGGACAGCCACCCAGGGAGCAGTTAGGGTTAATATAAGGGACTGATCAACATCCCACAGTGATGGACCAGGGAGATTAGAACCAGTGAGCCTAGGATTACAAGCCTGCTCTCTTAATGAAGGCCCCAAAACAGCCTGTTTTTAGAAGCATCATTAAAGTGACTTTTCAGAGGCTAAAACATGTGAGATTGGGAAAAATAAAGATCAAATACTATGTTGTTGGGGTTCTTAGAACAAATGGAGATGGATGAAAAATAGAATAATACTGGACCTTTAAATCCCACTTGATTACACACAGTTGATAAGCATATGTGACGCCCACTAAACACCATATAAGGGCAGGAGTTGTGCTGTGTGCAAACAATCGACAACTAGAGAGATGCCAACTAAAAACGGAACTAAGAAAAAAAGAACTTTAGTAGCAGGGAAACTTGAAATACATTTAAATAAAATTAAACACATGTAATGTAATATCTTAGAGCGTCAGTACTGGTTTTAGACACAACAAAAACAGAGCATTGGAAAAACATGTGTGATGCTATGAATGCTGCAGGTTGCACAGTTGCAGATTTAAAGAAAATTGTTTCACATAAAAATGGAAACAAAAAAATGGGTCTTGCTCAAGCCAAACGCAGGCCAAACAATTTGGGAAATAAATGGAGAGGTCGTACTGACAGGATGCTTTTTTATTGGAAATGTCTATTTGTACTTTTGCAGTACGGACAACCCCTGGAGCTATTGGTACAGTTACAAGTACACGTACGTAGCATCTTATGGTTAGGTTTAGGTTATTACCCAATATCGCAACCATTTTTAGGGTTAGGGTTAGGTTTAGGTTTAGGGTAAGGTTTAAAACTAAGACTAACTTAGTCACTTGACCTAAACTGACCAATGACTGACCTATCACGTGACCTAAACTGGCACAATAGGGGCACTGGGTACGCATAGAATGTCAGTATATTGATACGGCCTAACCCTAACCCTAACCCTTCACTGTGTTCAAGTACCCAAGTATTTAAAAAAAAAAAATTACAAATAAATAAATAAATAAAAAAAAAAAAAAAAAAAATAATAATAATAATAATAATAATAATAATAAAAATAATAATAATAATAATAATCATAATAATAATAGATAAATAAATCACAAATTAAAAAGAGACCAATCATTAAAATTGCTTTGAATATACAGTATATAATACTGTAAGTTAAACTACATAAATGTGTTATCGTGTATTGGACAATCTTAATCCGTGTATTATTTGTGATTCCCAAAAACCAACAGGTACAAACAAAATCCCAGATAAGAACTATTATTGTCTTATTTTTTATTCTTATATGAAACCCACTCCCTCACACTAAGCGTAGTGGTCAGATGAATATTGTGGCTTTGCCAAAGAAAAATAGACAATTCAACTCTAGAACACAATGATGACACTAATCTAATGTTTTTATGTTACATTTTATTTAATGTTTTATTTGCTTTTATTAACAGTGGCTCTATAATGTTAAATTATTATTAATATTGAAATGAGTGTACAGTTACATTGTACACTTATCTCCCACCCACCGTACATGAAACTGACACGTATCAAGGCTACCACTAAGTGTGCATGACGGTGTTTGTGAGTTCTGCTGCATTTGTGAACAAAGTCACACGAAGCCATGTGTCTCCAGAGGAATCTGGTCAAATTTGATAACACAGTGAGATTGTGAATATAAAAGGTTCAGATCTATGCAGCCCCCCCCCCCCTCCCCAACACTCCTTAAGGGCAATACATCAATGCTGTATCATTGCTCTGTAGCATAAAACCTCAAAGTGATGTACAAACTGAGTGCAGTGTAGGTATGGAATGCATAGTCTACTATTTGTGCTTCAACTAAACAACATTGTGTGATAATGTAAAAGGTGCATCGCACTGTTGCACACTGTTGTGTACTTATTATGTTCAAACTAAATGTTGTGAAAGGAGTACCAGTTTTTAACTGGCTCTGTATGAAAAAGCCATTTTCCTTCTGCAGCTTTGCTCTTTCAATGACTGCATGTCTGAATTCCAAAGAAACCATATTTAAACTCTCCTCCACACAATTAATTTCAGATGTCACTTCTAGGTGGTTGGTAAATTCCTCAAATACCAGAGTGTGATATTTTTCCCTGCTGTACTCTGGTTTAAACCATGCATCAGAAAGTGTGACTAAAATATAAAAAGAATGACTGAAAACAAACCCAAACCTGCCGACAGCACACAGAGAACCACTTGTTGAAACTCAGCCTTGAGTTTGTGTCCATCTGGGACCTAATATATGCTACAGCTAATAGCAGCTCACTGCCCTGCCCTCGCACTACTACCACCTCAGTGTTTAATGCATTTTGAAGCTTTTTCTTCTAGGGCGAGTCATTGGGATTGTGGAAGGTTTGAGGTTGGGTGGAACATTGTGTCTGTAAGCACCATGGAGCTTCATCGCCCCTTCACCTTGCTCAGCTCGTTCCTGGGATTTAATTGCATCTCATACATACTTACATACATACATACATACATACATACATACATACATACACGCATACATACAAACATACATACACATACTGTACATACATACATACATACATACATACATACATACATACATACATACATACATACATACATACATACTGTACATACATACATACATACATACATACATACATACATACAAACATACATACATACATACATACATACATACATACATACACGCATACATACAAACATACATACACATACTGTACATACATACATACATACATACATACATACATACATACATACATACATACATACATACATACATACTGTACATACATACATACATACATACATACATACATACATACATACATACATACATACATACACATACATACATACACATACATACACATACACATACATACATACATACATACATACATACATACATACATACATACATACATACATACATACATGCTGTACATACATACATACATACATACATACATACATACATACACACATACATACAAACATACATACACATACTGTACATACATACATACATACACACATACATACAAACATACATACACATACTGTACATACATACATACATACATACATACATACATACATACATACATACATACATACATACACATACTGTACATACATACATACATACATACATACATACATACATACATACATACATACATACATACATACATACATACATACATACTGTACATACATACATACATACATACATACATACATACATACATATACACACATACATACTGTACATACATACATACATACATACATACATATACACACATACATACTGTACATACATACATACATACATACATACTGTACATACAAACATACATACACATACTGTACATACATACATACATACATACATACATACATACATACATACATACATACATACACACATACATACAAACATACATACACATACTGTACATACATACATACATACATACATACATACATACATACATACATACATACATACATACATACATACTGTACATACAGGAGCTGAGATGTTAGGGGCTGTGGCAGGTGGGTAATGTGAAAGAGAAATGTTTGACAGCCTGAGCATGGTTGCTCAGTCCCAACCGGGAAACAATGGCTCAGATGTTTGAGGGGTTGTCTTCTATGTGTCAAAGTAACACTGAACCCTAGTTGCTCCCGATGGTAGACTTGCATTTGGCCTCTATCCCATTGGTGTTTTAATGTGAGTGTGAGAGGGGGAATGTGCTGACATTGTAAAACACTTTGCAACTACATCAGTTGTAATAAAAGCTTTTTATCATTGGAGTCAATTTACCATTGGGATCGTCATCATGTTTTATTGCACCACACAGCACAGAGGACTTCACCTTCACAGGTCAGGTATTATGGTTCCTCTCCAGGAACCGGGAAATACATCATAACAGGGTATCAGGTAGTGTGGTGTTCAACACCACACTACCTGATACCAAGACTTGCCTGAGACCAGAATGCACAAGACCAAGACTTCCGGGAGCCGAGACCGAGTCAAGACCATAAACATTTTTTTCTTTTTAAATTAAAAAATATATAAATAAATACAAGTGACAAGTTTTGACAGTTAAATAACATTCTCTCTTTAGTTTTAGTTTCTTATAAATACATTTGATGGAGAAAAAAGGTGCCTGCAAAAATTAACTAAAATATTAAAACTACTACTGCTACTGATAAATTCACAATTATTCTATATATTTGAAAACAAGATTTTTATGTCAGCTGAATGTACAGCAAGTGTTTAAAAGTATTTCTGCCAAGAAATAACATGGTGAAACTAAATGAAACAAACCCTGGAACAGTCATGTGACAAATCAATCAACAGTTCTTGTTGAGAAAGATTATTGTTATTCTGGATACAGTGGAAACAGAAACTATAAAAAATAGTTATATTGTGAACCTGTTTATATTGTGGGGAACATAATATATACATAAAGGTAAGGGCGACCATGGCTCAGGTGGTAGTGGGTCGTCTTCTGATCGAGAGGTTGGGGGTTCGATCCCAGTACCTGACTATGTGTAGAAGTGTCCTTGGGCAAGACACTGAACCCTAAGTTGCTCCCAGTGGTCGACTAGCGCCTTGCATGGCAGTCTTGTCCCATTGGTGTGTGAATGTGAGAGTGATTGGGTGAATGAACTGATGTGTAAAGTGCTTTGAGACTGCTTCAGTGTGGTGATAAAGTGCTATATAAAATCAAGTCCAAGTCCATAATTGGAGTCTAAAGACACAAAAAACACCACTTTAAAAAGAAAATAGACTAATATAAGACCTCTTTACAGTTATTTGGGTCATTCTGCGCTTGCGCGACTTGCGGCGATGACGCGCTAATGACGACATACTGTAATCCAAGATGGCGGCGGCCCGGACTACAGCCGACACTAATTAATAAAAGCCTTAAAAGATATGGATATAATGAAATGAGTGGATGGATAGATGCATAAACATGCAAACTTTCACACGGACACACATAAACTTATTAACAGTGTTGGGCGGTAACGCGTTACAACCGCCCGAACATCACTTTTTACAGTAACTAGTACTGTAATGCAATATTTTTCTAAAGAAATAACATCGTTACCATTACAATATGGTGCGTTTGTCCGTTACTTTGCTAGCTGCAGTGTACTTCCTGTTTACAGTGGCGCTACATTTTTTTGCGGGATGCCGTGCCAAACATGGTAAAACAGTAGAAGAAGAAGCCAGCGTGTTTCTGTTTACATCATGTGCGCCAATCATGGCGAGTCAATGCGAGAACAGGACGAGCTTCTCAGAGTGGAAATACGCACATTATTTTTGTCTTTAAAATATGCATCAGTGAAGCTAAGGAACCAGGAACAGGTCAGCCAAACTATTGCACGGTATGTTGTTGTACATAAGAAGTCTGTCACTGCTGCTGAGTCACTGCTAACAGCAGCTCATTAACCTGATATGTTTAGCATTGTGTAGCTAAGAAAAATGCTGTGAATTAGTTTTTCCATTACTTTTTGGTGTAAGTAATCAAAATAGTAACTGAGTTACTTTGTGAATGAAGTAACTAGTAATGGTAACTAGTTACTTTTTTTCAGTAACTAGCACAACACTGGTTATTAAACACACACGGACCTCGGTAAACGGAACAGGCTTCACCGGACGGCTGGCACTAGGACCCAGAGGCGGAGTAAGTGCGTCCCCTATCCAGCCTTCAGAGGCTGTAATATCATCACTTTATCATTTTACCTGTTGTTAGAGCTACTGTCTTTACCAGGGAGATAATATTTATTACTGGTGATTGTTTTCTGGAGTTTTACTGAGATTTTTACCGGTGATTAGTTCATTTCTCCCTCACGCTCCGTGGTCCAAACTGAAACCGTAGCCACACACACACACACACACACACACACACACACACACACACACACACACGTCACATTAAGGAAGGTTGTGGTCATTATACGGGGTGGATTAAAGAATGAATAAAGGATTGTTTTATCCCGTTCTCCGTTAAAAATAGCAGGAATTAGTGCTGGTCTCGAAAAGTCTTGAGGGAAAATCCGAGTCCGAGACGAGACCGAGACCTTTAAAATTTGGTCTCGAGACCAAGACCGGTCTGGACTACCACAACACTAGTATCAGGGGTGAATAACTAGTTTCGCATGGCTTGTGGGGTCTGCCCTGGGTCTGGTGCTGCACTGAAAGGTCTCTGAAGTGGGGGGCTTCCTGGTGCCTAGAGGGTGAGTGGGGTGGTGTTAGGTGCTGGGTGGACCATCTAACCCCACCCATCCTGGCCTGCTCTGGTAGTGGGCTACTTGGTCTTTTCTCCCTGCTTTGTTACCACAGTTTGTGGACGACATCTTTCTCAACACCGAGAGTGACAGAATACTATTTAATCTGTTCTTCCTCCGTGCTACCTCACCACACACCCTTCAACTACTATGAAAAAAGTAAATTCATAAAATCGCTTGGAATTGAAAAACTTTTACCACAGGTTTGATTGAATCCCACAACAGAAAAATGGATGAAGAGGAAGTCACATTTGTGAAGCTACTACTGTCCCCAAACCACTGTGACTTCCTCTTCATTTAATACATCCTCCTGTCAAAGCTCAGGGATTAGGTTGCACTCACTTCTGTTGTGTAAAAATGAAAAAGCTATAAAAAAATTTCCACATGCGACTACAAAGCTTTTAAGAATTCTTTGAAGTTTTCTCTGAGAAATAATGGAGAGGAATGTGGGAAACGCCTGGGTCTCCTCGACTAGAATTAGTAACCAAGCCATTCTTTTGATCACTTAAAACAAGGAGCAGGTTTTTTCTTCTCATTGCTGAGATTTTTAAAAATATTTTCAAATAATCACGTGTTGCCTTTATTTAAAAATGCTGTTTTTTCTTTGTTAGGTGCTGGGGAATAAATACACAAATGATTTGAATCTAAATTCAGCTCAAAAGTAAGAAAATGTGTGTTTGGTGGATTCTTGTTTACTGTAACAATGCTTCTTGGCATTAAATCACGGATCCCATGTTCTTCTCATTATTTGTGAGGGTTTTCTAAGGCTATCCCAGTTTCTTTCCACAGTTTGAACACATGTACACTCCTGATCAAAAGTTGGCTAACAGTGCAAAATGCTAATTCTTGCTATTTTTCAACTGCTCTTAAAAATTTGATCACGAGCGTTTGAAGTTAAAGTGGATGTTTAAAGACTTATTTCTTAGAGGAGTGAATGGTTTGTGTCAAAGATGAGTGGCAATATGTTTTTCTCATATCAGCCCTACAACATGAAATAGTTTCCTCATGTTAAAAATCATTAATTGGAATACTGTGACAACATGATACATCTTTTTCTGTTCCACTGTCAGATTTAATATAAATCTGTTCAAACCACAATTTCTCTCTTCTCCCACCAATGCAAATGTGACATGGGTCTCGACTACATTTCTAAAACTTTGCCCATCTGAAAGTGTATATGAATAGCTACTCTACAAAAAAAAAATCTGACTGAGCTCTCCAGTTGTTAGAGCACTTAAAATTAAATAAAATAAAGAAAGTTTAAGGAGTAATAGCAGCTCTAAGAATAGAATGTCTATATGAGAGACTCTAAGCAGTGGTTAACATTAAGCAGGCAGTCTCAAACATCAATCTGAGTTTCTGTGAATTCAAACTGATTGTGATGTTGATGTATATTGTTTTTAAGTCTCTTTTGTGACGTCATGTATACAATGGCCACATTTACATGAGAGCTTTAATTCCCCTTTAATTCAGAATAAAATGTAAATAAACTGACTTTGTACACACCTAATTCCGAATGAAAATGGCCATTACAAATTAAACTTAAATCCAAATTAAGTAGCTGGTTTATTCTGATTTTAATTCTAGATTGAATAATTTCTTGATTTTCTAAACGCTTAATTCCGGTTGTTCTGCGCATGTTCGTCCTGTTGCAATGATGCGCTGGTGACAAGATAATTCAAGATGGCTGCCCAGACTAGAGCTCAGACAATTTATTTAATAACAGCCTTAGAAGACATGGATATGATGAAACGAGTGGGTGGACATAAACATTTACACAGACATATTCCACACACAGACATAGGCAAACGAAACAAGCTTCATAGGGGACATGAAGCCTTGCACCAGGCCACAGAGCTTCACTAATGATGCACGACTCATCTGAAACTTCTCCTTTCATTCATCATCCTTCAGAGTGGAGGTAAAGCAGGCAAGGCTTTGATTGGCCAAAGTACGGTCGTTTGTCACCAGTACTCTATCTCCCTTCTTCTCCTCAGCAGACGAAAGTGAAACCGTATGTATTTGTTGAGCTGCTGCTTCAAAACTACAATCAAAATAAAAGTAAGAACAGTTCTTATGCGGTATTCTACGTTTTAACCGAAAATGAAAGCGGAATTGAATAAAGCCGAATGAACCTGTTTTCCATGTGAACACTTTTAGGATTTGGATTTACTATTTCCATAAAAACACAAAGCAGAACACTTTCATTCCAAATAATTTAATTCAGAATAATTAATTACAAATTAAAAAATATAATTTAACTCTGGCCAATATGGTCGAAGTCACCCATATGCAAAGACATTTATAGATCTTAACATTAAATTGGAGAAAGAAAGGGAAGTGATGCAGTACTGCAGGGGTCTCCAACCACTGACCTGCACCCCAGGAAAAGACAGATAAACCCACAGAAGCTCTTCCAGGCTGAGGCTTTATACACATTTCTTTACTAAACAATGACGATCCAAACTTTATTGGTGCTCTCTGGTGGTGATGAGACCCTGTCTTCGCCTCCCTCACCACCTCCCCCTGCTCATTCACATCTTCTACACAACATACACACACATACACTGTAGGTACAGAGATGAGGCAGAGTAGCGATAATAACAGAAAACACACACCTTTCGTGTCTGTGATTGCTGCTTCATGTGTGTTGCAATAAGGAAATAATGTGTCGTGTTCTCAGAGAAATATGCATGTACTGTACATTAGTTCTAATATAGAGGATTATATCATTTTTCATACAATTCAAATGTTTACTACAATAAGATGAGAGGCATAAATCAGTTTTACCAAAAATGAATCCAATAAAAGTATGACGTAAAAAAAAAATAAATAATAAAAAGTTGTAACATAACCTGAATTAGAAGGGCAGTCATCACATATAACAGGAGCTCGGCAACTCAAAGACAGAGAAACTTTAACTTTGTCACTAATACTATGTAGTTTGCAAAAGCTTTAATCTTGCAAAAGGCTCATTAGACACATTTCAGTCTCTCCAGGAATTTTCCATTTCTAACCTGCTTGACACTATTCAAAAGTTTGTAAATAGTCAGATTGTACAAATAAAATGAGTTTAAACCAACTTTACTCGATTCAAGGATTTTATTGAATATTTAGTATATCTTGACTCCAGCATTTGTCAAGATAAGACAAATAAATGTGATGAAAAAGGAAATATTTTTATTTAAAAATTCTATTCTATCCATTTATTAAAAAAGTCCTAACACTAGAAAAGCAAGGTTCTCGTTATTCATAATGTATGAAAGAGGACGCCAAAAAACTCTATCATGGTATTACTGGACAGCTCAACATTCTGTTGCCTTAGGGTTATTCTAAGTAGAATAACAACATGTGTCTTTTGAAGACCCAAAATAGAAGTAGACTTTAAACCTTTTATTGAAAGTGCATAAATCCCTTTCATTACCTTGGCTTCCCTCCATTGAGAACATATTAGTGAAAAACCACTCTAAGAAGGGGCTGATCTCTCATTTATATTACACACTGACAGGAGGGAATGTTTTAAGTTCAAATGCAATCTATGAATCCAAATTCGAGATTGATTCAATTCAAATTGCCACTGAAAATTAATACCCTCAACAAGTTGAACAAATTTCACTAAAACACACTGGATGCTTGTGTTAAATGTGGATAAAAACAGAACTTTAATGCAGAAGTGCTAACCATTACATTACCAGGATCTCTTTTTCCCTTGAATAAATAATGTATAAGGTGGTGGTGAATAAATAAAGTAATAAATACTAAATGTATCTGATGATAAAATCTTAGAATTTTGTAAAGGAAATATTTAGCAAAAAACTAACTGAAATATTATCAGTGTTCGTAAAGAAGACAAACTTGTCACTACGTCACCATATAATCACGTCCAGAAACTGAAGCCTGATTCTAAAGTTTCCCAAAGAGAAGTAAAAGAAGGACAAAGTCATGAATAATGCTGAGCTGCAGTATTGAACATGCGTTGTTACCCAAATTGAATTTCTTTTTTTGTGCAGACGGGTTATGCAGATCCATTCTTCTCTGCCTGTTGCAGTAGATGTTCATTATGCCAGGCTGGCTTCCTGCTGTGCTCTCTGTGATGGGAATTGGAGGGAACAAGAACGAGAACAAGTGGCAGGAGTCAAGCATCCAGGAGTCAGAGGCATGTGTGAGCAATCTTTAGAGCCAGAGTAGTAGCAGACTGTGTGTGGGTTAGTCAGTCGTAGGGTAGGGAGGTGCTCCTGTACCTGCTCTGTGCAGCAACGTGTTTATATCCCTCTTTGCTTTTGGTTTGGTTCAAATAATTCTCCAGCGGGCCATTTGTAGACTTTCCAATAGCTGAAGTTTTTAAGCTTGACCTCTTTAATTTTCTACAAGGGACTCTCATCTCTTCAAACCTCATCTGCTATGTTGTGGTGGGCATAAAATAGACAAAAGGAGGATTTCTCTTTAGCATTGATGTTTTGTTTTTTAATGCTCAGATTACCGTAAAGTGCACTATTGCGCAACCGAGCAGGCCATTGACCTTGATCCCTTTGAGTTGTTTGCTACCAGTGCTATCAAGCACCAAGGCCAGAGAGGCTCTGAACCATTTAAATCACTGCCCAGTCTGAGAGTGACCTGAGCCTTCTACCTTCCATCCAGCACTTATCCCCCTTAAAGGCACAACAGGGGTTGCTTCGACCACAGTTCTAGTTCAGGACCCAGTGTGGTTTAAAGGTCTCTGAACCATGGTGATTTCCAGTAAAACCAGTTTAAGCAGAAACAAAATGTGGGATTGTTGAAGGGTTGCACATTGTAGTCTGGTAGTCAATTTTGCAGATCAGGTGATCAGGAAAAGCCAATCATAAATCTGATTCTGATGTAAACTGAGCTGATTTTGTGTGACACATGTCAAATGGTGGGAAATCGGAGGTGTGGCAGCAGCTTTGCTCACGGCAAGATGTGCTCAGTGTGAAAATATATACAGTATAAAGTTGAAAAGACATGCCTGATGTACTCAACACAACATGAACTCACAAGTATGACACTTATTTTACACTAACTAGGATGTGTGTGTAGTAAGAATGAGACATGCAGAGGAAAAGAGCGTGAGAATAAAGAAAAACTCAGCTGTGTTTTCATTACAGTTTTTATGTGTTTCCATTAAAGGTTGTTTTGGAGTCTCGTACCTTTGCTGCAGGAAAATGGACACTATAAACTCCATATAATACTCCACATTCTGTTTTTGATTACTGTCTAATGTGGCAAAAATATTTTTCAGTATATTGCTATTTCTATGTCTCGGTCTCCTCTTCTTTCTAGATGTACAGTGCTATGTTTTCTCTGAGACAAATGGTCATGTGACTAGGTACGAAATATGTGATTGTGGAAAAAGTGTTTCTATGACAGATTTCATTATCAAATTGTCTAAAAAATCTCCTAATGAAGGCGTAAAAGCTTTTTGATATTTGAGGTTTTTTTTTTTCAAAATTCGGGTGTTTCCATTCCCAATTTTTATTGTGATATTTAGATTTTGTATATTTCCAAAGGTATTTGAAACACAGCTACTGGCAGAGACTAGTTGGATATTTAACACCTGTCTTATCAACAAAGTGTAGAGGGACCAAACAAAAGAGTTATTTCTGCACACAGTGTAACAAAATTACACTCCAGGGTTCACTCCAGTAGAAAAGTTTCATCTAAATTTCAATCATTGTGCACATGGATGCGTGTGAATGTGCGTGGAGGCTCATAAGCTGTCAACAGCACACACTGACTGAGACAAACATTTTCCCATTGTCATTGCTTTCCAGCACATGTTGACCAAAGTCATTTCTCTTTACTGGTGCACCCCGATACAAACACACAACTCATAGGCATCATTTCACTGTTTCACCTGACAACACAAGCACCATGAGAATGACTGAGAGGGAAAGTGAACTAAAAGCATTCAACCCAAGACCAACAGACCAAATGAAATTAAAATACTCTCAAAACAGAAGCTTTGACCTTATCCAAAGCTAATATTTTATCATTTATATAATTGCTGGATTAATAGCAAATTAAAACAGTTTTTGGCCCTCTGTGAAATAATGTTTGGACAATGTTTGGACTGATTTAATTTAAGTGGTAGCCTCCCAGGTCGCTCAATAATCAGACACACAAATTGGATCAAATGCAAACAGATTACTGCCCTAAAAAGCACAGTGACGTTCAGTGCAGCGTGTTATATTGGAGACATGGTGTAGCAGACAGGTACAGACGGGCCAAGCGGAGTTCAGCCACGGCGGTCTCAGAGGCAAAAACCCGGACATATGAGGAGTTTGGCGAGGCCATGGAGAATGACTTCCGGATGGCTGCACAGAGGTTCTAGACCACCATCCAGCGTCTCAGGAGGGGAAAGCAAGTGCACCGTCAACACTGTGTATGGTGCAGATGGTGCGCTGCTAACCTTGACTCGAGACGCTGTGGATCGGTGGAAGGAATACTTCAAAGACCTCCTCATTCCCACCGCCACGCCTTCCGATGAGGAAGCAGAGCCTGAGGACCCAGGAGTAGACTCTCCTATCTCTGGGGCTGAGGTCGCTGAGGTAGTTAAAAAGCTCCTCGAGTTCCTCAAGGCCCTGGATGTTTTGGGGCTGTCATGGCTGACACGACTCTGCAGCATTGCGTGGACATTAGAGGCAGTGCCTCTGGATTGGCAGACCGGGGTGGTGGTCCCCCTTTTAAAGAAGGGGCATCGGAGGGTGTGTTCCAACTACAGAGGGGTCACACTCCTTAGCCTCCCCAGTAAGATCTATTCAGGGGTACTGGAGAGGATGGTCCGCCGGATAGTCAAACCTTGGATCCAGGAGGAGCAATGCAGGCTTTGTTCTGGTTGTGGAACTGTGGACCAGCTCTATACGCTCAACAGGGTCCTTGAGGGTGCAGGGAGTTTGCCCAACCTGTCCACATGTGTTTTGTGGACTTGGAGAAGGCATTTGACCGTGTCCCTCTGGGACTTCTTTAGGGGCTCCTCTGAGAGTATGGGGAATCGGACCCCCTGATATGGTCTGTCCGCTCCATCCACTCATTTTCACTGAGGGTTGGACTCCGCCAGGGCTGCCTTTTGTCGCCGATTCTGTTCACAGCTTTTATGGATAGAATTTCTAATTTGTATGGGGGCCTCAGGATTGCGTCACTGCTTTTTGCAGATTATGTGGTCATGTTGGCTCCATCAAGCTGTGACCTTCAACTCTCACTGGATCAATTTGCAGCCGAGTGTGAAGCAGCCGGGATGAAAATCAGCACCTCTAAATCCGAGTCCAAGGTTCTTGACCAAAAAAAGGTGGAGTGCCTTCTCCGGTTTGGGGATGAGATCCTGCCCCAAGTCAAGACGTTCAAGTACCTCTGGGTCTTGTTTACAAATGAGGGAAGAATGGAGCGAGAGATTGGAAAGGCAAAGCTCTTGATTTATCGATCAATCTATGTTCCTACCCTCACCTCTGATCGCTCATGATCATAGGTGAGGGTAGGCACGTTGGGTCATTACCGAAAGAACAAGTGGCGGAAATAAGTTTTCTCAGTAGGGTGGCTGGGCTCTCCATTAAAGATAGGGTGAGAAGCTCAGTCATCTTGGAGGGGCTCAGAGTAGAGCCGCTGCTCCTCCGCATTGAGAAGAGCCAGATGAGGTGGTTTGGGCACCTAATTAGAATGCCCCCGGGACGCCTCCCTAGTGACGCGTTCAGGGCACGTCCTTCCGGAAGGAGACCTTGAGGAAGACTCAGGACACGGTGGAAAGACCATGTCTCTCGGCTGACCTGGGAACACTTCGGGATCCCCCAGGAAGAGCTGGAAGGAACTGATAATACAGCTGGCTCTTTCCCAAGAATAAGAGTGACTATTCACTTGTTGCTGACAGCTGGGTGGGACACAGAAGGGACAGTAGTAATGTTGTTTACGGACATGCTTTCTAAAATCTAACAACTTGTACTACTTAGCATGAATTGCAGCATTAGCTTATTATACAGCCAATGTAATTCTAAATCAAAACCCAGTCTAATAGTTGGAGAGAATTTCCAAACTGCACTTTATGAAAACAGATAATGGATTTTGATGGAATTGAAATGGTTGATAAGTTTTGTTCTTGTGTGTTTTGCTTTGAAGAGCTCTCAGAGCTTTCTATTAAAAGATTCCCATGCCATTATTCCCATTATCTCATAGAAAGCAGATTCCTACAGGCCGAGTTCCCACAGAGATAGGGATGGACATGTCTCTTATCACACTTTGCCTGGAAGGGAAAAATGTCAACGTCTGGATGTGAGGGAAGTTTGGCTCTTTTATTCAATACAAATACAAAAGCTTTGTTTGGTGAAGATAGTTTTAGTGTGACTGTTCTTTATGTCCAGTCGATACTTTGAAGTAAAAAGAAATTAATTAGATTTTAATTTATGTCAACTGTCTCATTGCAAAAAGATTTGTCATAGACTGGTGCACAGACAGTAAAGCCCACTCCAACTCACATTTTTGCAACTGGTGCAGAGTTAAGTGGTGCAGAACCTGCAGCATTACAGAAAGGCGTGTTAGCCCAGCTCACTTTCCCTTTTGCACGATTTTGGGTCTTATTCATACATGCATAACTGCTATCTTGACGATGAGAATGTGCTCTGAAACCAGCTAGTTTGGTCAGGTGGTGCACTTGACTGGTCCTGCACACCCAATACAAATCATCATGGGTTCAAACACTATTGTATATATCTCTTTCTTTATGTACATATCTATTATATCGCTATTTTTGTAATTTGACAGACCAGTGGCAGGTTAGATAATTCTATGCCTGCATGATATCTGCAGTGAGTGGCTGGGACAAGGGGGGCTCTGTTGGGCCACTCGTAGCTGAACAAAGCCAGCCAGGGAAGTGTGGCACAATAAACACAAGCTAGAATAGTGACTCATACATTTAAATGTGTTTTGTTAACAATGGTTTTGTACCCAAGTGAACAATGTATGTTAGATGTGGCTAAATAAAATAAACAAGCAACAAATCCCATTGACTGATCTTTCTTGCAAAGGTGCCTAAGATCCGGTCCAGTGGATGAAGAAGTGCCAGCGAGTGTTTTGTTCTCCAGATCGACGTGTTGAACAGATGAGTGGGGGCCGTTTTGTCCGGGCGGATACAGGGACATACCTGTCAAGTATCCCGTTTTGGTCTGGAAACTCCCGTATTTTACCCCTCTTTCCCGCCATCTTCCCGTATTAGTATTTTCCCGTAAATATTTATGTAATGTAATAATAATTTAAAGATGCCTTATTGTACTGAACGGCGTCACTAGCCTCACGAAAACTGACACCTGAAATGGCCTGAGTGGCAGTTCTCGCGTTATTAGTGCTGACAGCATCAACAAACCCGGAAACAACTCAGAACAGAGATGATGAATGAAGACGTTCTGATGAAAAAAACAAAGAACTGGTGTAAATACGTTGTGAATGGGACACAGAGTTTATCTTCATAAAGAGCATCAGGATTGGAAACAGTTACACGTTCTGTCTCCCACAGCAGAATGAATGACGTAAGTCACCATGAAAAATCAGCCAATCACAAGCTCCACAAATACACACCGCTTTAAAAAAGTGTTAAATGATGTAAAGTCTGTAATAAATGTGTCTAATAAGTCATTAGTGAATTCCAGAGAACCACATGGAGCCCAGAGCTCACAGTAAACATGGTGATGCTGCTTTTAGTAGTTATGCTGCAAAGAAGTGGAACAAACTGCAGCAGAGCTGAAGTCAGCATCTAATGTGAACATTTTTTAATCAAAGTTAAAGGAACTTTTTCTCTCTACTGTGTGTGATTGAGAGAGAGATTTTTGGTCATGTTGATGTAATGTATTTGTTGATGATTTTAATTGGTTTTACTGATGATTTTAATTGGTTTTACTGATGATTTTAAATGATGTTCTTACTGATTTTAAACAGTTGAATGTTTTATCATGTAAAGCACATCGAGTTGCCTATACAAATAAATTTGCCTTGCCTATGAGTGAGCATGATAAATTAAAAGAAAATATATAATAAAATAAAATGTTAATGTATAACTAAAGACAAGCAATGTGAAATTAACAATAAATATTAAATGTGTTGACTTGTATATAAACTGTAAGTATATTTAATAAACACATGTGCTTCATATACACTTTCTGTTTTTATTTTATATATATATCCTATTATAATTTAGGAATTAGGGCTGGGCGATATATCGAGATTCAAGATGTATCGAGTTTTCTATTTTTGGCAATATAGAAAACTATATTTCATATATCAATATGTATCAATATATATATATATATATATATATATATATATCCCTTATTTTCAATATATATATATATAATTTCTGAGTGCACATATTGATCAGCTGTTTGTTAATAAATGAGCCTGTGTAGCATTTAACATCAGCAAATTTAACCCAGAATTGTTTTTCTGGTCAGACTTTATTTAATAAAATTATCTAGATTTATATCATATTTCACCATTTTGAGAAAATATATTGAGATATGAGTTTTGGTCCATATCACCAGCCCTAGTAAGAATGTTCACAGCATTTCAATGTTAATAAAGGTCGACCTACCAGATTATAATCACATAATTGTATTTAGTAAGTGGTTGACAAGTGGGTATTTTAGATTTCCTGTACATCTATCTTAAATATAAGGAATACTGGAGCTTGGTTGGGCGGGTGGGACGGCTCGTAGTGGGCGCCAGAAAATTTCCCTTATTTTCAAATCCAAAACTTGTCAGGTATGTACAGGGAGTTAACCGTCTGGTGGTGTGCATCAACCAGAAGCTGTAAGATGGGAAGGTGAAGTAAAGCACAGTGGTGTAGGAGCCCTAGTGAACCGCGGCGTGGTCGATGCACTGCACTACTACCTCCTGGGATGCCCATTCACCTTCTGTTGGGACCATGCTCCACTTTATTAGCTCCACCCCATAAATTGGACCAAGGATGGATTACTTGGTGATATCTGGCTTTACAGTCTTGAAGCAGACTTTCTCTCTCGCCCATCAGGAATAGAGGACTTGTATCAGATAGATTAGGATCCTGGTCTAAGTCGCACATTGAAGTATGTGGTGTGTCAGCTCAGCTGGGGGGGGAGGGGGGGATTAATATTGAATACTGGAACAGGAAATAATTATAGACAGATAATTGCACAAGGCTGTGTGTTAATCAGTAATCTTATGATACTTTATATTAAATTAAAACTGTAGTGTCCACAGCTGTAGTGGCCAAACACAAAGAGCCATTTCACTGGTGTTTCTCATGACTGCAGCACACAACGGTCACAACCCTCAGGCTGGTTTCAGACCTCAAATGTCCCGTTTCTGGACACGGTGTTACTGAGAATTGTTTTTACAACTTTTGGGTTGACTTCAGTGACTTGCATGACACAGAATCGTCAGTGGTGGGGGGAGGGTAAGGGCCCGCTGGCCAACTGATGTTTGCCACTACATTGATGATGAGGTTACAAATGATGGACAGTGGTTGCGGCAGTACACCCCAGTACCAAATCAGCCTCCATTGAAGCTCCAATGGAGGATTGACCTTCCAGCAAATGGATCAGGCCACGCAATATGCTGTTTGGTGGAAAAGAGGCCCACAGAGAGCAGTGATGGCCACACCAGCTGTGTGCCACCGAGGACATCAGAGGTGGAGACCAGTTGGCAAGACCAAGGTGGAGGGAGAAGGCCACTTTGGTAAACATCTCCTATTCACCACCAGTGTTTGGAATAACGGCGTTTAAAATAACGGCGTTAGGTAACAGCGGTTTTTTTTTTTCAGTAACGGGGTAATCTTTTTACGCCATTAAAACGCCGTTATCGTTACTGAACGTTAAATGTGGTGTGTTACATGCATTGATTGAATAAACTGTGATCCAAAAGCATCTCTGCTTCTTACTCAGCTGTAGTGAGGAGGTGGGTTAAAAACAAAGTGAGCGATTATGATTGGCTAAGGCGGCGTCATGTTTCATGGTAGCCAATCAGAGCCAGTGTTTTTACACATGTGCCAGCACACACACTCACACACACACACTACAGATTAGATAAAGCAGCAGAGATGTGAGCGTGGAGTAGTCGGCGATACAAAAACTACTTTAAATTAATTATGGTCAAAGACAAGAACGCACATGTGAAGTGTTATTTTATTATATCCAGGAGTGAAGACTTTGTCCACATCTGTGAACAACTCAAATTTAATGAAGCATCTCACAACGACGCATCTAAAAAAACTGAATTCTTTGACATAAAGCAACTTTTTTTTTAACAGTAACGCAAATAGTTACTTTCCTTGGTAATGAGTTAGTTTTATTATTATTACTAACTCAGTTACTTTTTGGAACAAGTAGTGAGTAACTATAACAAATTACTTTTTTAAAGTAACATTCCCAACACTGTTCACCACTGAGTCATAGACAATAAAACACCAGTTACAGTAAATATATTTAAGCAACATCTAAGACACTCATTGCAAGTTCTTCCTGTGGTTGCCTGAGCAAAAGGACTTGCCACTTGAGCAACTTAATCATGAGGAGGGGGGAATGTGGTAGTAACAAGTTCTGATGCACTACGGCTGGGCCCGCGGAACGTCTCCACGCCGAATAGTACCACCTTCCCGAGAATTCAGTGAAATGACTCGATTCCACCGAGTAAAACAAATGACACTGTGCGACGTAAAATCGAATTCTACGTTGAATTGGCTTTCAAACAATATATCACACGACAATGTTCCAATAAATTTAAAATTTAAAGGGGGTGGACCCCCGGGCCCCCTCCCTTTCAAAAAGGTCTCTGAGAGGCTGTTAGCATCCACTCATAGAATATCCATGTCAATTTACAGCCCGATTCAATGAGCATTAACCGAGGAGTAGTCATTTAAAAAATGGGGCCCCCGGGGGCCCCCTGGTGCCCTTGTGGCACATAGTAGTAATGGGCCCTATTCACATATTGGTGTGTGTCAATGATTCAGTACCACCAACTGTTGCAATATTTGACTCACAAATAAATGAGAAACCGACTTTAATGGAAATTGCCTAAAAAGGGGGTGGACCACTAGGCCCCTAATCGTTGAATTACCTTTAAAACAATAAATTACATGATTATGTTCCCATAAAGTGTCTCATCATATTAATTCTTAGAGTATTCATACCAAACTGCATTCCGATCTAATGAGAACTAACTCAAATCATTGGCACATACCATTTATATATTGGTATGTGCCAATAATTTGATACCACCAATCATCGCAATATTTGACTCGCAAATAAATTAGAAATCAACTTTTGTTTCTTTTTATTTTGGGCCCCAAATCGAAAATCAGGCTCTGAACATTGATGCGTACACATCATAGATTATACCTATCAAAGTTCAGCTCGATCTGTTCACGAATAACAGAGGAGTAGCGATTTTAACTAGTGTACACAAAAGAAGAAGAAGAAGAAGAAGAAGAAGAAGAAGAAGAAGAAGAAGAAGAAGAAGAAGAAGAAGAAGAAGAAGAAGAAGAAGAAGAAGGTGAGTGACGTTTTGAGTCCAGTAGCACGGCCTACAAAGCAGAAGTGATATTAAGGTGTTCCCAAAGGCACATTAAAGCCTTGCATAGCAGCTCTGTCACCACTGGTGTAAGAATGTAAAAATCAATGTGGTCAGTATTGTAAAGTGCTTTGGAACTACTATAGTGATAGTAGTAGTGATAAAAGAGCTGTATCAATACAGTCAATTTTACCATAGCTTCTGCCTTGAAAGGATTGTTAAATGAAGGCCGTTTTATTGTGTTTTAGTGGACTAGCGACTTGAGTGACAAGTTTTGAGTTTTTAAGTTTGAGATTCTCATTTTAAATTGAAAACTAAGCTTAGAGATACACCTGTAAAGTTGAGCTAAAAGTTAAAAGAACTCCATGTAGAACAGAACTCAACATTCACACACACACCACAATCTGACAGACATGTGACAGAGACAAGAGGCCAGAGCAAAGATAAGATAATGGTTGAAAGAATTTAACACCAGCATCATCCAAACCAATGAAGTCCAGAACTAAACTTAGGCTGTAACAGAGTGCTGTTTTCTGTCATAATGCCATCAATTAATCAAACTCACAAATGTTTCCTCCCTTTGTGCACATTAAAGACTACAATATGTAATCCACTTGTAAGTATTTAAATGTATTTGTTTTGTTTCTGTCCAGATATGTTGTTTCAGAAACCACAAAATTTAAGAAACCACGTTGAAAATCGATGACATGGAAATCTGTGAAATGTGTTAAGGGTTGAAAATATGTGAAACTGAATCATAGGAGGTCTGTGCAGTGCTTATTGGAAGCAGATGGAAATGGGTTTGGCTCTCTGCAAAGGGAGGCAACCAGATTCAACCCATAGCATTGTTTATCTGGAGACACATTTTGTGAGAAAAAAAAATCCTTGACCAGAGTGCACACATTCTTCTTCGGGCACTAAAATATTTAATCTACTGAAATAACTTATTTTCCTTGAATTTCAAGCAGCAATAACAGGGGCTTAGAGCCCACTCAGGATCAGCACGTTGAAGAACAACAAATCCTCTTTGTGTTCTTGACTCAGTCACATGTTTTCTTTCACCTCTTAGAGACTTGGAAATTGGCAACAGAAACAAAGGGTCATTTTCTGCTTTCAAAGTGATTTATTGTTCAATTGTACTGTGAATAAAAATGTGGCCAGCCCTCTTCCACTCATTTTATCCTGTAATGTGTTTAAAACCTGATGTCAAAACATCTGACATTATGTATAGGTCCTTAAATGTCCTTGGTGGTAAGCCCCAGGAATAAAGGGAACAGGTGGAAATGTGTCTGTTTACATGTGTGTTTGTACTGTACTTTCTGCTGGGTTGGTGGAGTCTCTGCCAGGGACAAAAAGAGGCTGGACAAACTGGTGAGGAGGGCCAGCTCTGTTCTGAGCTGCTCCCTGGGGGACAGGCGGATGGTAGATAAGCTGTCATCCATGCTGGACAACCCTGATCATCCCCTCCAGGACTCTCTGACAGCACTGCACAGCTCCTTCAGTGGCAGACTTTTACACCCGCACTGTGTGAAGGACAGATTCCAGTCTGCAGCTGTCAGAGAGTGTATAACCTGAACACTTACAGTAAGCTAGTTTAATGTATATATGTATATATTCTGTTTTTTTTTTGTAAAATTTCATTTCTTGCAACATGTTTTTCCCTCTTTCTATCTGAACTGTGTATAGACCCATGTACAGTATATACTGTATATATTCCTATTTATCTGCTGCTGAAACTCTGCACATTTCCCCTCTGTGGGATGAATAAAGGATATTTTATCTTCATTTATAATACTCTGAGGCTAAAAGACATGAGATGATGAGCAACAGAGAGTGTAGCCCTGTACGTAAAAAGTAATTCTCGGTTTACAACTAACAATTTTCTCAGTCTTAGACTAAAGACTTTGGGTTATATTTTGAGCAATGCAACCTACACAAGTTGAGTGTAATTACTCAAAGTGTGGACAGAAGGTGTGTTCTTCCTGAAGGCGATGCAGAGCACCTTTATGCTCAGGATTGCACCCACCTCATTTTAAATAGATCAAACCTTCTCATTATTCAGGGCCGTGGTTCAGTAAGAAAAAAAGAAGTGATGTTCCTCACTAAGAAACTCAATCTCGTTCAGCCGTCTCACAGGACAACCAACTGAGGCATTCCAATCCACCTGATTTGCCGTGGGTTGAATGGATGTTTGCGGATTCCTTTTTCTCTCAATGGTGTGTCATGGTTGACAGCTGATGTGGATACTGTCTGCGCATTACACAGAGGCATATTACACCATGCACTATTGTTAGTCGTCTGTCTAGAAAAATCACAGATTATAAAAACCTGTTGATACAGCTGAACACTGTAAAACACCTTCAATGGAGCAAAGTTTGTTTTTTTTTATCCCTTATTGTAGTGTCATTGCTGTCCTCCAAATGCAAAATCTCTATACTATGTCTGATTTTGAGAGACATGCCAACAAAAGTGCAGGGAGCAGAACATTAGTTTGAGAAATCAGGTGCTGTAATCAAAACAAAGTGCAAAGCTACGCTTTAGGTTACCGAAATAGGGACCCTCAGAGTCCTAGTGAGATGTTTGGAGTCTGACAAGAGTTTCAGGACACTGGCCATGTTTACATGGGAGCTTTATTTCCTCTTTAAAGAGGAATAAAAGTTAATTCCTCTTTAACCTGACCTTGTAAACACAATAATTCCTAAAGCTAATTTAATTCCAAATCAAACTTGAATCCAAATTAGGTGGCTGGTTTATTCCGATTTTAATTCAGAATTAGATAATTCCTCTTTCTTGTAAACAGTTAACTTGGTTAATTCCGCTTTAAGTTAATTCCGGTCGTTTTGCACTTGCGCAACTTGCGGCGATGACGCACTGGTGACGACATAATCCAAGATGGCGTCGGCCCGGACTCCAGCCGAGACTATTTAATAAGAGCCTTAAAAGACATGGATATAATGAAAAGTGTGGATGGACGGAAGCATAAACATGCAGACTTTCACTCAGACACACACAGACTTATTAAACACACATGGACAGGCAGAATGGCAGGCACTAGGACCCGGAGGCCGAGTAAATGTGTCCCCGTACTGCGTGTACAGGCTGTGATATCACCAAGTTTATCAATGTACCAGTTGTTAGAGCTACTATCTTTACCAGGGAACAACTATTTATTCCTGGTGATTGTTTTCCAGAGTTTTACTGGGCTTTATTTAGCGGTGATTAGTTCCTATCTCCATTCCAAACCAGTCCAAACTGAAATCGTACGTTATTGTCCAGTTGCTGCTTCAAAACAAATGTCAGAACAGTTCTCATGTGTGGCCTTCTGTCTTACAGCCGACAATAAAAGGTTTGTTGTGTGTTTTTCCTGATAAACGTGATACGTCATGTTCTCTCCCTGTCCAATCAGAGCCTTTGCAACCCACAGACCTAAAGCGGAATTAATGAAAGCCGAATAAACCGGTTTTCCACGTAAACCTCAGTTCGAGAATTATTATTTCCATGTAAACACGAAGCAGAACACTTTAATTCTGAATGATTTCATTCAAAAAAAACTAATTCCGAATTACATCACGTATCCGTGGCCAGTGTTGCTGTTCTTAAAATGATAATTGTTGCTTGTTCAACTCAAAGTCTAATGTGTTTGGTTTCAATAATGGCTCCCGTGTTGTGATTATGTTGTTTTGTGAGGATTTTTTTTCTTTTCCCTCTTAGCAAGAAGGTTGCTCATGGGAAGGTGTTACTAATGGGTGTTTATTATCTGAATGGCATCTACTTTATTGGTGACTGAATAGCCACTATCGGAAAGTACAATTATTTGTGTTTGGAAGGGAATCCTAAAAGAAATGTTTCAATACAGTCCAGATTGTACAACAATTTCTGTTTGTTTCTGTTTGTGTGACCACATTTAGGTCACAGATTATCTGTGACCTAAATGTGAAGAAAGGAAAAAGTAACGTTTAAAATGAACATTAAAAGAAAGTGAATAAATTGTGGGATTATATGGAGTAAAAATCAGAAGAGAGTAAGAGTGTCAAAGAATGTAAAGAAACACTGATGTTTATGGGTTCAGACCATGGGTATTTTACAGAAAAAGGTCAGCGATAGTGCATGGGGGAGTAAAGGGTTGCATTTCAGATAAACATACTCAGTGGCAACATAAACTATGTAAATTACAGTAACTGCAACACAATGGTCGACAATGACTATTTCAGCTCATTTGAGAGGCTGGACAGTCATGAGGAAACACAACAGAGCAAAAAGCACTTCTACACCACACTTAAAAACAAGCAGAACTAATGACAAACATGGGGAAACTGCTGAAGGTAGGGTGACGGAGCTGCAGGGGAATCAAAGGTATGGGGTTAACCACTGTGCCAGGCGTACACTTTCTTCAAAAGCATATCAACACACAAAGCACTGACACGAATTCAAGGTGGCCTCTGCAGAGCACGAACTAGAGGAGAGCAATCAACACCCAATGCCTCTGCAATCAACACATTGGGCACCTTCTCTATTCTGACATCCATTAATTCTATTACCCATAGAAAATCTGACACACTCATCAGCCATCAACAAAGTATGTTCAAAAATAATCTGTTACAGCTCTAAATTATACCCACAACTGTCCAGCTGTTGAACACAGACTCCTCCCTGCTCTGGCATCATATAGTGGTTAGCTCAGTCCTTACAATGGCGGTAATTCTTTAATAGTACGTTAGCTTGAACATGCTCAGTACTTTGTCAATGGTGGAGGATGAAAATCCCCCCTCAGGCACATATTATTACGTTATGTATGTTGTGTTTATTGTCCTCCTGCATTGCTGCTCTATGTGCCTTTTGATTGCCTCTACTCAGGGGACAAAAAAGTTGTCTATCCATCCCTTCATTCATCAATACATCTATAATTGTCTTAAAAAAAAAAGCTTTCCAGCCTCCAGTGACCAAAAGTACACCGTCTACAATGCAGACCATTGCAATGTTTCTATATTGACATTTAATTAAAGTCCTCAACAAGTGGGGAAGTTGCAAAATATCTGCAAGTTATGCAGACATGTCCAAGAATAGGAGACATTATGTGGAGGGTAGGCTATTTATGTAGAAGTGGGCATCCAAATACCTATTTGTGCTTTACTGTTGTTACAAGGTTCAATCTGTGATTATTTACTAAGACATACACTTGGAGACAAAACGCAGAGCTTAGTATGCTACTAAATACGCTAAAATGTTGACATGCCCAAGAATTACGGAAACACACTGCAATCCCAGCAAAATATGTACACAGAAGCTTGCCATAAGTGATGTAGTGGTGAAAGCAATTAAGCAATATTGTTGCTGAGGAAATTGCTTAGCAGACACAGCACGGTTATTCATTTTTCTCAGAGGTGTGAAAAAAGACATGGACTCATGGATGTAGCTTCCTTGCATGGGGCAACGACAAGCATTTAAATAGTTGAAGTGGAAAATATGTTTGCATCCAAAATCTACTTACCCAGGGAAAAGTTAAACGGGCTGAATACCAAGGGCACACCTGCCCTGTGTGGAGAAAAATAACTCACTCAGATGGAGTCCTGAAGAAGGAAATGAAAAGAAAAATGTACTGCCTCACTACTCTGATAACCTATCATTATGTTATCAACTAAGAGACGAAAAAGAATCTGGGGCTGAACAATATAATGACCACGGTTATAAAAACCATTACCATCATTCGGATGCTGAGCCTGACTCATCAGCAGTTCCAGCTGTTTTTGGAGGATGTTCTCACAGAGATGTTTCGTACCATATGGAAGTGAAGTGGCTAAGCAAGAGCTCAGTCCTCAAATGGTTTTTTGAGCATAGCAAAGAAATTGCTCTTTTCATGCAAATGAAAGGAAAACCAATCTCTGAAATATCCAAACTTGATGTGATTTTGCCATGTTGTGTGACATAAGAAAGTATCTCGCCCAGATGAATCAGAGGCTGCAGAGGTGCAGACAAGTCATCACACAGATGTACAATCTCATCATTGTTTTGCAACAAAAGTTGCATCTGTGGAAAACCCAAATAGAGCAGAAAAATATTGTCCTCTAACTGTTTGTCAGAGCATCAATTTCCTGTGCTTTTTAATTCGCCCTATTGGCCACCAAACTGACAAAGTTAATTAATCAGTTTGATTGGCGCTTCTCCAAATTTAAAACAAAGTACTTAAGCTTTGGTATCTTCTCCAATCCTTTTTCTTACAGTACAGTACGCCCAATGTTGTGGAGGAGCAAAGTTCTAGGGTGCTGAAATCTTGCACTTTTATTGTCGAGGCTACTCCTCACCGTTTTAATTCCACAGCTAACAGATGTTTTTAGTCATTAACCTAAACAAGACCAAACACAGATCAGTGGTAACAATCTTAACAGTTTTTTAAGGATTGCCACAAGTGCACAAGACAAGCCAGACATTGGCCAGCTGTTGTTGGGCAACCCAATTAAACATCAGACCAGAAAGAAAAAAAAACCAATTAAAGTATTAAATGTACTCAACCATGAATAAGAAAGTAGTTTTTTTTGGCTGGGCTTGCCTTGGGCTTGGTGTTATTTACAGGATGCAAATTGATGAAGATGATTACATTGAGGGGGATGATGCATGATGCAATGGTAGAGTGAGAAAGAACGTTATTTAAACCTAAGCAGTGTCATCTCAGTTTTTTCACGCAGAACACAAGCTTGAGCAGTACAGCTGGAAACTAAGGTCATGATCTCTGTGCTCAGAATTATGAGTACAAGCTGCCAAAAGGAGTTGTCTCAGCAGGGTGGCCAGACTTAGCCTTCAAGGTAGGGTGAGGCACATCTGGGAGGACTAGAGCCACTTCTCTTATGGGTTGAAAGAAGCCTGTTAATGTGGTTTGGGCACTGGTGAGGATGCCCTAAGACCACCTCACTTAAAAGGTAAGGTGAGCCTGTCCAGCTGGTAGGAGACCTTGGGGCAGACCAAGATACGGTGGAGGGGTCCTATCTTGCAATGATCCAGAATGTTTGGCATTCTTCTGGCCCATACAAAATAGATGTGTGCCTGAAGTGGCCCACACGATGCTGCAAATGTAGACTAGTGATGTTGGAACATATTTGGGCCAGTTTTGGTTGAATTATGACAAGTTAGCGACTAATCTGGATGTGGTCCAAAAGTGGCCCATGTATAAGGTATCGTATCTATTTGGTCTGTCCTTGGCTGACATCTGGCATTGTAATGGCTTGGTTGCAGCCAGGTTTTGGCAAACAGGAGTGGAGCGCACAAGTGCCAACATTCCATGCGATATGTGGGCCAGATGAACATGCTAGGTGTGGGCCCACTGGGACAGATATGGACCAGAACAATACATTATCTGATAAATAAAACATCCAGGTGTTTAAACGGCTATTTCTCTGTACAACATTTTTATTGTTTAAGGTTGCTCTCTGTGCCTAACTATGAAAGAAAAAAGACAAATGAAATCCAGCCACATTGCATACAAAGCAAGTAAATGGCATTCTTTATTACATAATATAGATAATATATAAGAAATGTGAAACCTTCCCTAAATGAAGCTTGCCACAGTACTATCCCCAACCTCGTCCTAAAACAGTACTTTTCCTACATTGTTAAAGTTGTAATTAGACTTCTTGTGGTGTAATTACACATGACTGAAAACTGTATTGTATAATTTCAGCAGGAAAAAAATAGGACTGTCTACATACCAAGCCTGTTTTTCCTCTTTGCCACTTCACCATTCTACTTTTTTCTTCTAAAAAAACAGCACACAAAGACTTCATAATATATTGTTTATTTATGGTCTGCATGGGTCTGTATTTTAAAAGAAGATAAATTGAAAGACCAAAGACCACTAGAATGCTAAATCAATTCTGAAACACATAGCAGAGAAAAAGCAGCGAGCATAAAACTGGTGCAATGTGCTCCTGTCTGAACTTCATCAGCACTTGTGCTACTGGATTTTGAAGAAGCTGCAGATTTGATGTACTTCCAGTAAAAACACCTACATACATTAGTTTTGAGATGTTCAAAGGGGTCCTTGGCCCCTTTAACCCCTGCATTACTTACTCAGGTAGGCAGTAAAAACAAGTAGGTCAACACCCTGCAGTTTTTTAAATCAACACACGTCCACATTGTAAACAGTTGTCTGCTTAAATTCAGATCAAGGTGGATCAAAGTGAATCTCTATATCAACATCAGGCAGTTGTGTTTGTTCATTGCAGGGGTTTTACATGTGTGTGGTCTGCAATCCCACATTCCTACAGATCTTTTAACTTGAACAATAACCACAATCCTACAGCCGCAGTTAAACTACAAAAATATCGCCCATTAGTTTCCCATGCGGAACCCTTAAGGTAGTTTAATTTCACATGTTGGGGTTCAGACCTCATATAGTCATGGCCTTTCCTCATCTGACTAGAATTACAGAAGGCAATTTACTCCACAAGTAACCAGCTGCTTATAGGCCTTAGGACCACATGTTGAGTATTCTTTGTGGCACGTTTTGTCTGTCTTCTCTCAGATTTCTCTCTGCAAGCTCAGCTAAATGCTGGCCAGATTCTATGAGCCTGTGGCCAGCCAAGAAAAAAAATCTTTCCAAAGAAAGAAACTGAGAATAATAAATGAGTAGAGTTGGGACTGAGCACTCTACTGTCACAGTGAGCTCAACATGTAATGGCAGAACTGAACTAACACATATTGATTACAATGTTTCAGAACACATTGTCATAACAACCACCCAACAATAGCTTAAATGTTGATTCCAAGTTTCACTCAAGGTTGAGATAATAGAAAGGGTTATGTAATGTAATTTACACAGACTTGTAATTATAGACCAAACATAGCCCCAATGTTGATTTCCACTTTTCTAAATTTTGATGATGATAGGTTCATGTTACACTAAATCGTGTTTGCAATTCACTCTGCCGCAATCTTTTTTAGTTCATTACAACTCCTGCAATTTCAATAACGTTGTGACATTTCTAAATGATCCTAATTATTGCTCTGTAAATTTAATGTGATGGTGAATGTAAGATTTTAGTTTGGCACATATTTTCTATTTAGTTAGAGAAAGACTGTTTTTGAAATGTGTATTTACTGTATGTCTCTGGGTTTCTAGTGTAATGAAAATGTAATTCTGTGCAAGCCAGTAAAGTTCATCCTAACTCATCAAAACATTACTTTATGTTTGTAGCTTTGTGCTCTGGGACAAAGTCATGTTAGAAATGCTGAAGCTTAAGCACTAAGATGACCCTTTACAGGTCATGGCCAAGCCATCCTTTGACCCCTCCTCAGCATCAATTTGTGCATCTTTCTCGCACTAATCAAAAGCGCAGCGATAGAGCGTACAAGCTTATCAGAATCAGCATGGAGGAACCAGAACTGATGGACTATGATGCCAGGCCAGATGTTCATCTGTGGTTCTCCCAGGGCAGGGGTCTGCAACATGCGGCTCTGGGGCCTAATGTGGCCCTTTGACTCTTTTGCAATGGCTCCCTGTAGCTTTAAAAAAAACTATTGAAATAGTTTTTAGAGAGGCTATTAATGATTAAATATGCATGTTTTATGTGTGGCAAGAAATGAGCAATTAGCATGTGTTGATCACATGATCATGTGTTATCAAATTCAAGTTCGTTTTTGTAGTGTTTCAAATACATTAACTAAAAAAAAACATTTTTTATATAACATTGAGTTCATGTAAACTGAGATATGTAAGAATTTGAAGATGAAGATATTGTTTTATTTCTTTATGTCAATTTATTTTATTTTATTTTAAACTGTTTTTAAGTTACATGATCAATATAAATCAAATCAAATTAAATCAAACATTATTCTATATAATTTTAACTGTATATAATTTAATACACTGTATTGTCTTCATTGAGAAGGTATTTTTTGGCTCCAGGAGGACTTTAATCCAGGTGAGATGAGGTTAAATGGTTCCTTGTAGAGTAAATGTTACAGACCCCTGACCAGGGGAAGAGGGATAGGAGACCCCACTATAAGAGCTGGACCCTCTGAATTTAATTCCATGGGGTGAAGCAATGCAGATGCTAAGTTGGTTATGCTACTGTTAAGGATACTCAAGTACAGCCTTTCTGCAAAATAAAAAACATGTAACCTGTTGTTATGTTTTTCTGTTATTTAAAAAAAATGTCACGTTTTCTTTTAAAAATATATAAAATAAATGACCTGTTATTTCAGCCACTGCTTGTTGCAGAAAAACTTAATGACTCAAGTCATTGTCAATCTTTACTTCATATAAAACTACAGTATGCCAGTTAAGCCAACTATTCATCAGCATGCATGTGTTTACTACGGTGGCTAGGAAGTGTCAGGTGAATGCATTTACAGAAACAAACACAAATGTAAACAGGTCACAACACGAATGCAAACCGGCCACAACGGAAGTGTTTTCGACGGACCGGTATTACAGACGGACGGGTATTATGATATGATAGCCTGATTTGAAAAATATAAGAGTATCCTAATCAACTTTCACTTACTTTCATACGCATAACGTGGTCAAATTTTGGTATGTAAATTTTGTGCTCCGTAACTCAACATAACACTTCCTGTTTATAAATTGGACTGTACCACTTACTGCAACAGTATTTCTAAATAAATGCTGGGCTTTGATCAAACATTAAACTGAAAGCAAAAAAACACATTTTTGATGTGAATTGCATTGAAACTGTTAAAACAGCTTTTGACAATCAATGCTAAGGGTTGGGTTAATGCAAATTAATGCCAAATTACAGATTGTGTTACTGCCCCTCAACTAGGTACTCGGAAGGTAACAAAAACTTCATAATCTCCTTTATTTAGTTCGGAAACTCTATTTTTTGATTTCTGTGTGTGTAACTGACATCATTGGAAAGCTTAGAAAGCACACTTTCAGAATCTGTAAATGACTCAAAACGCCCAAAATTCAGTGTATCAGGGAATTAGAATAGCTTTTGGTACCTTTGGAAGTGTGGGCAGGTGCCAACTCCTGCTGGATAATGAAATCAGCATCGCCATAAAGCTTGTCAGAAGTAAGCATGAAGTGCTCTAAAATGTCCTGGTAGATGGCTGCGTTGACTATGAACTTCAGAAAACACAGTAGACCGACACCAGCAGATGACAAATCATCACAGACTGTGAATACTTCACACTGGACTTCAAGCAACGTGGATTCTGAGCCTCTTCACTCTTCCTCCAGACTCTGGGACCTTAATTTCCAAATGATATGCAAAATTCACTTTCATCTGAAAAAAAGACTTTGGACCACTAAGCAACAGTCCAGTTGTTTTTCTCCACAGCCCAGGTATGACGCTTCTGACGTTATCTCTTGTTCAGGAGTGGCTTGACACAAGAAATGCTACATTTGTATCCCATGTCTAAGATTGGTCTGTGCATATTGGCTCTTGATGCGCTGACTCCAGCCTCAGTCCACTCCTTGTGAAGCTCCCCCAAATTCTTGAATGCATTTTGCTTGACAATCCTCTCAAGGTTTGTGGTCATTCCTTTTGCTGGTGCACCTTTTCCTACCACACTTTTTCCTTCCACTCAACTTTCTATGAATATGCTTGGATACAGCACTCTGTGAACAACCAGCTTCTTTAGTAGGGCCCTATAAAATCCACGTTAATCGCGGAATCGCGGACGAAATCACAGAATCGACCAATGAAAAAGGTTAAATGCGTAAATGGACAAAATCAGCATGAAACGCTGTCACCGTGGCGCAAAGAACTTTTTTTTATGTTTCCGGGGATCGCTTATAAGATGCACTGCCCTCCTTCCTCTTGTCCTGGCTACATTAAACTCATCTTAAATTACCACAAACACCCTCTAAAACAACGCAAATCATCACTGACTCCTCAATACAGAGCCACCAATGCCCGTTTAACTTTGCTGTGCCTGTAAAAGCTCCGCCCATTTTTTTGTGTAGCGCAGCAGTGCTACGCGAGAACGTGATCAGCTTTAATCATCTTCCCCTGCTGTGTTCGAACTGTTGTGCCTGGCTAACTAAGAATAACTCAGTTTGTGTTGTCCTTTAGTTCTTTTTATTCCAGCCTTTTGTCCGTGCCTTGTAGGTACACATTCACAGTCAGCAAGCTACCACAAGTACAACCGTTTCAGTGGAAACTTCCGGTTTACAAAATAAATGTCCGTTGGAGTAACGTTATTAGAATGTTACATTCTAATAACATCTCATTATGGTTGCTACATACATCTTTTGATGCAGTTTCTTGGACACATCCTCAGATATAATACCTGGGGTCACAGGGGGTTTCGACTTCAGACCCCCTCACCCAGACTACCCGACCGGGAGAGATCAGTTAACCGGCCTGTGTCCAAGAAGCTGTCGCCCCCTGCTTGTCCCTCATAATTCACAGCCGTCGTGAGGCTCTCTCTGCAGCCTCAGATGCTGCCTTGATGGCTTTTCTTAAACGTGCTCCGGTGATGCCAAGGAAACTGTAGGCCTGACAGAGTGACTTTCCTGCAAAGCCCCTTCCTCCTACTTCAACAGGAAAGCACCTCGCACGCCACCCCCGTCTGTGGCACTCCTCCACCAGCTTTGCGAATTTCTCTCTCTTCCTCTCACTGGCTTCCTCCATCCTCTCCTCCCAGGGCACCGTTAGCTCCAACAAAATTTCCTGCTTGGATGACTCTGAGAGCAGGACGATGTCTGATCTAAGGCTGGTTTCTATGATGTTTTCAGGGAATCAAAGCTGTTTTCCCAGGTCCACCCTTAGCAGCCAGTCCTTCGCTGCTCCCAGCAGGCCTGTTTGGGCTTTCAGTTGGGAGGGTAGTTGTTCTCCAGCTCACACTAATGAAATTTCATGCCTGGGGTATCGACCTTGCCCCAACCAAAGAGGTTTGATGGACTGGGCAGAATATCATAGACTGACTGAATGAGGAACATGATGCGGTATGGTTCTGCTTTCCATAACTCAGGCTACAAAGTCTTCCTATTCATGACTTCTTCCCAACTGGTCCATGCACCCTGTTGTCTCAATTCCTCCACCTGGCTTGCATACTGTTCCTCGACCCCAGCCCTCACTTTGCGTTGAACCAGGTCTTGCCTTTCCTTGCCTCGAGTGTTTGAAGTGGATTGTCAGAATTGTTCCCAGACCTGCACGGCCAGTTGCCACAGATCCCACAAGCTCTTTGTAACGCAGCCGTGATTCTGCCTGGTCCACGGCCTCCTGTGCCCTCCACTTTCTGCCAGTCCTTACCTCAATGCCTCAATTTCTCTGTGACTGTATGTCGGTACCTCCTAGAGAGAAGTAGAACCGATTGATCACCTTCCCTCTCTTCAGAACTAGAGACCTGGATTTTTCCAGCTTGAAATGCATCCGAGCCCACATGGTTAGTCTCTCCAAGCCCTGGAAGATCCATCTGCATCCAGGAACTGACACTGTTGTTACTGTCAAATTGTCCATGAATGTTCTGATGGGGGGCTGACGGATTCCGGACTTGGTTTTGGGGTCTCGGGAGACTTGACCAGCATGTTCATGGCCAGGGCGAAGAGTAGCACTGAAATAGTCCATCCAGTGATGATTCCTTTCTCCAGCCGATGATGCTCTGATGTAACTGTGCCAGAAGTGAACCTCAGGTTAAAGCTGTTATAATAATCCATGATGAAAACTTTGATGTTGCTCAGTACATGGTGCCTCTCCAATGCCACCTCCACGAGCTTGTGGGATATGGAGCCATACGCTATGGCTAGGTCCAGCTATAGTACAGCTAGGTCTCCTTTTCCTTCACGGGCCTCTCTAATCAGCTGTGTTACCAATCCACTGTGTTTAAGGAGCCCTGGAACCCCTAGGATACCCCCTTTTCCACAGAGGTGTCGATGTACTGGTTCTTTAGGAGGTAGTCTGATGGGAAAGGATACTAAAGAATATCTTCCCCTCGACATTAAGCAGTGAGATGGTCTTAAACTACCTGATGGTGGTTGACTTCTCATCCTTGGGAATCCACACCCCTTCTGCAGATCTCCATTGTTGAGCAACCTTCCCTTTCCTCCAGATCACCCTCAGGGTCCTCCACAGATGCTGCAGGAGCTTGGTGCACCTTTTATACACCAGATAAGGTACACCATCGGGTCCAGGTGCTGAGCTGCATCTGGCAGCCTTGACAACAGTTTGCATTTTTTTCCAACTGGGTACTTTGGTGTTAAGGACAGTGGTTGGAGCTGGTGGATTGATCAGGCCTCTGCATTTGCCTGGGACCTCCTCCCGGGCTGCATCGCTGTAGGTGTGGTGGAGATGGGCATCTACCTCATCCTTTGAGCATGTGAGGTGGCCGCTGCTCTTCTGGCCTAGAAGCTGTTCAGTAAACCCAAACGGGTTTGCTAGAAAGGCAGCGCAACTCTTGGCTCTCTCTTTAGCCCACCTCCTGTGCCACTCTGCTCAAAGGAGGGTGAGTAGCTTCTTCCTAAAGACACCCCGTAGTTCTGCCAATCCTAGGTTCTCATCCTCGCTTGCTCGTTTGAACTGCCTCTTCAAGAGTCGAAGTTCCTGACGTAGCTGTGAGATCTTTTCTGCCCTGTGGTTCTTTGAGTACTGGTTTGCAGCAGCCTGCTTCTCTTCTAAATCAAACCTTTCAGTGGCAATGCTAATGATCATAGTTGCCATTCTTTGGAGTTTCCTGTCTGCACCTCCCTTCATGGTAGCTTCTAGGATACCGTCAACATCATTATGAAATTGCCGCCACTCGCTCCCTTTGCTGGCTGGAGGCCACTTAACCCGTCGCTGGTGTTGTGGAATGCCTGGTGTTTGGGCATCATGAGCATGGAGGTTCTGGGCTCTGTGGGGTGACTCCTGGCCCGACTCCTCCTGCGTCTCACCAAGGTCATCTGGAGCATGGTGGTTCTGGGCACTGTGGGTTGATTCCCTACCTGGTTCCTCCTGCTTCTCTCTGAGGCTGTTCCTTGAGCACTGCTCTGGCTGCACATTCACTAAACATCCCATCTTGGTCTGGTGGATCTTCAGACCCCGTGGGTTTTTGCAGCTCTTGCCGCATACATATACGACATTCATTGTCGGTTGGCCATTTGCATGGGTCGTTGCCTGGTTGTCCGTCCGTGTGCGGTGCTCATTCTCCCCCCCTCTCGAGCTCCCCTGAGGGTATATTTATCTAGAACTTTTCCTAGCTGGGTTTGGGTTCTTCCTTACAGAAGATGCAGGTCGGGTTGCTGGCCCTTCCTGCCCCGGTTGCCGTCTTTCTGTGCTGTCTGCTGTCTCTCCAAGTTGTCACCACTCTGTTCATGGTCGTCAACCTGTCTGTTCCTGGCTGTCACTGGGCTAGCCATAATAACATGGTTGCTACATACACCTTTTGATGCAGTTTCTTGGACACATCCTCAGTGATAGTACCTGGGGTCAAGGGGGGTTTCGGGTCTTTCAACTTCAGACCCCCTTACCCAGGCGACCCGACCGAGAGAGATCAGGTCCCGGCCTGTGTCCAAGAAGCTGTCGCCCACTGCTTGTCCATCAGAGCTACAGAAGATAGGATAATTTGAATTAGGTTCATTTAAACTAAGTTGATCAAAACATAATCAATAAACCTGCTCAAATACAGTAAATCATTGATCCCTGAGAGGAAATTGGGTGACATTAATGCTGTTCTCGTACATCTTTATAGAACATAAATAATTAAAAAGGAGAAGTCAGAATAATCCATGTCACTACAACTTACAGTATATCTACTTTTGAATTGTATCTTACTTTATTTTTGACATACATTTTTGTTTAATTATGAGGTTTTTTTAAAAAAATGTATTTATTAGTATTTATTGTGTTTCCTCACAGTTAAAAACTAATATTTTCTTTAAAAAAATGATAAATATTTCTAAAAAAAAAAAAAAAAAGAAATAAAAAAAAATACAGAATTTAAAAAATTAAAGTCGAAAAAATGGAATTTGGAAAAAAACCAAAACAGATTTTATAGGGCCCTACTTTAGCAATGACCTTTTGTAGATCAATCCTTCTTGTGGAGGGTGTAAATGACAAGTCAGCAGTCTTCCCCATGATTGTGTAGCCTGCTGACCGAGAGACCATTTAAAGGCTCAGGAAACCTTTGCAGGCGTTTTGAGTTAATTAACTGATTAGGGTGTGACACCATGACTTTCCAAAACAACTTTTTCCATAATATTCTAATTTTCTGAGACACTGAATTTTGGGGTTTCATTGTCTGTAAGCCATAATCATCAAAGTTTCAAGAAATAAAGGCTTGAAATATTTCACTCTATGAGTCATGAGCCTATATAATAAATGGGTTTGACTTTCTGAAATGAGTGACCAAAAATAATAAACTTTTTCATCATATTATAAATTTTTTTTGGATGTACCAGTATTTTGTGACATAAAATTAGGTTGGTGGGGAAAGGCACTGCGTCTATATCGGTATGGGCAAATATCGGAACTAAAACATTTAGTGTTGGACAATATCACCATAGTGACTATTGAACGTCTCTAATAATGTTAGAAATAATAATTATAATACATAATTGAATCAACGTCTTGTTTTATTAAAGTGTGGTTGTCTTATGATGAACACACTCCAATACTTTAGGGAATGCCCTTCTGTTCCTGCTGATTATTACAGTGTATATACAGGTCAAAAGGTACAACACCTCTTGAAATCAGTGTATAAGTATCTGAAAACTTACAATTAAACATAGACTTTTAAAAATTTGTGAAAACAAAATTAATGTTCAACTGAAAAGTTTTTAAGAAAGACTAAAAGCTCAATTTAGGTAGGGAAGTGTGTGTGTGTGTGTGTGTGTGTGTGTGTGTGTGTGTGTGTGTGTGTGTGTGTGTGTGTGTGTGTGTGTGTGTGTGTGTGTGTGTGTGTGTGTGTGTGTGTGTGTGTGCTGGGTTCATTCCTCACGCTCAGCAGATTCCAGCTCAGTCCGTCCACAGCTGCAGCGGGATGAACGCTGGGATGTAGAGGCAGCGGCAGCAACAACAACAACAACAACGTAAAAACACATTTCTCAGGTAAACATGTTTCTCTGCTCTTATTTATCAAATTCAGCGAGGCTTCCGTGTGTTTTTATTGAATCTTCCGACACATGCAGAGGCTGTTTAGGCCAGCTGTGCTGCTGTCGTTGAACGGGGGCAGATAGACAGACAGATAGACAGACAGACAGACAGAGAGACAGACAGACAGAGGTAGAGTCGCATCTGTTTCTGCCTTTAATATTTCCTCCAACTTACAGCCGAACCCTCCGGGTCCCCGTCGCCTCTAATTCAGTGCGAGGACCGTGTCACCTTTAGGGCTTTGTGATGGAAGTGAGTCGGTGTGACTGAGGATGGAGGTCGTCGTTGTGTGACTTGAAGCGTGTTGTGGGAAGCGCTGCTCTCAGCTGAAGGTTAAAGCCTGCTATTGATGGAGCTAGCCCGGCTAGCTGCTAGTGAGGGGCCGTGGAAGAGAGGCCAGCGTCCGGCTAAGTTACTCCGTCATACCTGCCTCAGCACACGGCGATATAACGCAACAGCATCCACATAGAAACGCCTGACAGTCATCCCTGTAGACGTGGGCTGTTGTATGTGTTACTGCTGGAAACTAATGCGGTCATTAACTATTACTTTAATGACATTTAATTTGCGCTCAATCCCCTCTGAAGGGTTCACTGTGTCATGAGCTAAAAACGGATTTACTTCTACATTTGGTGTCTGAACTAGTCCGATTATAATCCCATCTGTTGGGTCTTATTGAAATAGATGCCACTAATTAAATGGCGGATATTAACTTTAAGCAGGCACATATTTAAACGGGTTTCATGTGGATTTTTTAACGGTGCAGGTCGGAGAACCAGGCCAGTGACAGACTGCTTTTAGCGGGACCAAAGGTAGCGTCTACCCTCGATCATTTCATAACAACATGATGTGCAGCTGACATTAGACACCACCATAACGGTCTACTGTCAGGTTAAACACCACCATAATGGTCTACTATCAGGTTAAACACCACCATAATGGTCTACTATCAGGTTAAACACCACCATAACGGTCTACTGTCAGGTTAAACACCACCATAATGGTCTACTATCAGGTTAAACACCACCATAATGGTCTACTATCAGGTTAAACACCACCATAACGGTCTACTGTCAGGTTAAACACCACCATAATGGTCTACTATCAGGTTAAACACCACCATAATGGTCTACTGTCAGGTTAAACACCACCATAATGGTCTACTATCAGGTTAAACACCACCATAATGGTCTACTGTCAGGTTAAACACCACCATAATGGTCTACTATCAGGTTAAACATTACTAATGGTCTACTGTCAGGTTAAACACCACCATAATGGTCTACTGTCAGGTTAAACACCATAACGGTCTACTGTCAGGTTAAACACCACCATAATGGTCTACTGTCAGGTTAAACACCATAACGGTCTACTGTCAGGTTAAACACCACCATAATGGTCTACTATCAGGTTAAACATTACTAATGGTCTACTGTCAGGTTAAACACCACCATAATGGTCTACTGTCAGGTTAAACACCACCATAATGGTCTACTATCAGGTTAAACATTACTAATGGTCTACTGTCAGGTTAAACACCACCATAACGGTCTACTGTCAGGTTAAACACCATAATGGTCTACTATCAGGTTAAACACCATAATGGTCTACTATCAGGTTAAACACCATAATGGTCTACTGTCAGGTTAAACACCATAATGGTCTACTATCAGGTTAAACACCATAATGGTCTACTGTCAGGTTAAACACCATAATGGTCTACTATCAGGTTAAACACCATAATGGTCTACTATCAGGTTAAACACCATAACAGTCTACTGTCAGGTTAAACACCATAATGGTCTACTATCAGGTTAAACACCATAACAGTCTACTGTCAGGTTAAACACCATAATGGTCTACTGTCAGGTTAAACACCATAACGGTCTACTGTCAGGTTAAACACCATAACGGTCTACTGTCAGCTTAAACACCATAATGGTCTACTATCAGGTTAAACACCATAATGGTCTACTGTCAGGTTAAACACCATAATGGTCTACTGTCAGGTTAAACACCATAATGGTCTACTGTCAGGTTAAACACCATAATGGTCTACTGTCAGGTTAAACACCATAATGGTCTACTATCAGGTTAAACACCATAATGGTCTACTATCAGGTTAAACACCATAATGGTCTACTATCAGGTTAAACACCATAACGGTCTACTGTCAGGTTAAACACCATAATGGTCTACTGTCAGGTTAAACACCATAACGGTCTACTGTCAGGTTAAAGTCACGTCCTTCTCCATCCTTTGTTTTTGTCACACCTGGAGCTCGATTGGCTGCTGCTTGACCTCTCCTTGCCCCCCCATGTGTCCGCTCTATGCTGCCAAGCTTGTTGAATGCACAAATGCCCATTTGCTTTCTA
Source organism: Gouania willdenowi (assembly GCF_900634775.1). NCBI lineage: Eukaryota > Metazoa > Chordata > Actinopteri > Blenniiformes > Gobiesocidae > Gouania > Gouania willdenowi. Next base: position 3,440,862 of record NC_041063.1, read on the forward strand.
TAACTTTCACAGAAAGCAGCGTTACAATGACTAAGCTTTGATATTTTTATGACACATTGTAGCGGTTGTAAAACACTGGTGCTTTATTTCACTTTTTAGTGTGGTGTCATTCATCACTCTTGGACAGAGGCCAAGCCATTTGTCAAGCATTAACCTGAGCAATTTATGTTCTTACTGTTTCAAACAGTGGTTCTCTAATAGTCTGGCATCATGACCCAATGTTAGCCTTTAGTAGAAAAATTCAAGAAAATGTATAAAAAATTAAATCTAATCCATGTATTGAGTAGATGTAGATTATGAAGAAACTGTACCATTTTGAATCTAATTTTTAAAATTATAATATTTGTTTGAAAGTTCTGGGTTCAAGCCCTGGGGTGGACACTTTGGTCCTTTCTGTGTGGAGTTTGCATGTTCTCCCAGTGCCTGAGTGGGTACCACTGGTGCCCTGTCCAGGGTGTACCCCCGTCTAATGTCAATGTAGAGCTGGAGATAGGCATCAGCAGACCCCCGCAACCCTGAAAGAAGGAGAAAGCGGGTCAGAAAATGGATGCATGGATGGATGGATGGATGGGTGGGTGTTTGGGAATGCTGGGTGTGTTGAATTACATATGTAGCTTTTATTTTGAAATCAAAAGTTTCCATTTAAAATTGAAGTTTGTATGCAAAATTTGGTTTGTATGCTGAAGAGCTGGATTAATAAATCCCTTTCAAAATAAAAGCATAATATTGTTTTTTTTTTTTGTTTTGTTTTGTTTTTTTTTTGCAAAGGAAATTGCTTGGAATTTATTGAAATGGGTCTGGGACCTAATTTTATGTCACAACCCACATGTTGAGAAGTCCTTGTTTGAAAGAGAAGTGAACAGTTTAAGCAAGGATGCACATAAATGGTGCACATGCCTGAATGCCTAAATATGAAATGATGGAATTGGCATTAGCACACCTAAGATTAGGGGATGGATTGAAGTGAAATTAGCTCTTGATTGGGAGCTGATTTGTTTTAGTTTTCCAGTGATTACCGGTAGTTAATACACGTGTTTACCTCTCCATCTGTCGAGGGGCAAAGCTACAGACACAGGAGCGCCATGAGGGCACAAGAAGGAGAACAGGAGAAAAAACAGTGTTAGTTATTTAGACTATACGGTGAAAGATGAGGGAAATGAGTGAAAGAAAACAGACACATTTTATTGTCATGCACAGTTCCAGAGAAGAGTGTAGACTCAGCTGTTTAAACATTTCACAAACAACCTACACAGACCTATAATAATAATAACGCATTGGATTCATATAGCGTCTTATTTGGTCACTCAAAGCGTTTTACATGGCATTACTTAGTGAGAGCAGTCCATCATCTGCAACACTTACTGGACCTTTATTATTGTAGCAATATGTTAAGTATACAAATAAAACCTTATAATAATGAATACCCAATATCATTTATGTTTTTTAAATATATATTTTGTTAAATAAATGATTTAGGGCTCTATTTTCCCATGTGCCGAAGTCCAAAAAGCCGTGCAGCAGCGCTATTTTTGGCTGTGTGCTATTCCCCCTCTGTACTTAAGTTAGTCGCTGCGTGTTTCCATCCCAGTTACGCACTGTGGGCGTAGCAGCTCTGAAATGTGGGCATTGCCATTCAAATCTGGCTTTACGCGCATTCTCGGTGTGCGTATGTCCTTTTCCTCTTAGGCACTTCTAACCCTGGAATAAGTGCAGCGCCCCCATAAGGTGAAACATTATATTGCACTAGAAATATGGACTTAATTACATTTGAAGCCACACGGACGCGAGTGTCACCAGGCAGCTGTGATCACTCAGCTGCTGCTGCGCGATTAATTAAAACTCTGACAGACACAGACTTCTGTCCACGTTGGTCACAGTGATTCAACTATTTTCATACTATGTCCAACGTAAAGTCACAGTTTGATCCACTACAGAGTGAAACAAGCTGTCATATGCAGATGAGGATGGAACACAAACTGTTCCCACACATATTTTAATGAGGCTCAGCTCAGGTCACTATATAAACTATTTATATTTAAAACTGCGTATTATGGAAGCCAGTAGTTGTGTTTCACTGCAAACATCTCGCTGTATTAAAGCAGGACGCTCATATCTCTCATATCAGTTCCTCATATCTCCAGCGCATCTAAGTCGGTCGTGCTTTACAGTGATAATGATGATGATCAAAGAAAGATTTTAACTGTGACTCATTCACACTTAGGGGTGTGGAAAATTTCACGTTATATCGCGATTTTTTTGGGTGCCAATTTTAAATTGATTTTTTTATTTAAAAAATCCATTTATTTATTTATTTATTTTTTAATATTGTATCATTATTTTTGTGTATTTGTACAATATTTCAGTGGTGGTTACAATGCTTTCAATGTGTTGCAATGGTTTTTTTTTGATGCACTTGATTTTATGATGGCAGTGTACGTAATGTCTGCAATATTTATGTATGCACAGACATTTTATTTTCACATAATCTGTTCAGATCAGTGCCTAAACTGATACAATAGGATAAATGATTTTTTTCTTATTGTTGTGCATTGAAACTCAGGCTGCTTTATCCTTAATTTTCTCAGAGTTGTTACAATGCCGTCATTATGTTGTCATGGTTACTTTGAGACTTCTACGCAGTAGTTTCGGTGAAAATAAACTTGTTGCACTTTATTTTATGATGGCAATGTTACACACTGTATTTTCTTTTTTTCAGTAAAAATGTGCAAAAACACGAATAATGAATAATAAATAGGATATTTTGAAGTAAATAGTTTTGACTCAATTTGACCTCTGAATGATCCATTTCTTCTGAACATGAACATATACAGCAACTTGATTTTTCATCTCTACATTCAATTTTGATATTAACTGGGTAGAATATCGCGATAATATTGTATCATGACCCACGTATCGAGATTGATACCACGTATTGCAACATCCTTGCCAATACTCACCCCTAGTCACACTGCAATAATCTGATCAATGATCTGATCAAATCAACCTGTTACATTGTTTATCATTGAAGGCGTTTCAAATTAAAAGTGAACTTATCATTTTCACGGATTTCAGTGACATTTACAAGCGTTGGGAAAACTCCATGTTCTGTGATTTCTAGACAGCCCAAAAAAAGTGACATCACCTTTCCTTCAGCCCGCCTTCATTCACACATTGGGGCTTTTGGTCTACCTTACGCGCGGTGGGCGTGTCAGTAGCCTGGACCAGAGAATATGCGCAGGAGAGAAGCGCGTAAAAAACCACTTAAGTCTAGACGGGAGAATAGACCCCTTAGTATATAATTGTTGTATTTTAAATATATAATATACAGTAAATAATGTTAGTTCCAAAAATCAAAATGTCAAAGAACCTCCATTTAGCATTATTTTGGTTTACTGTACATCTGCTTCTGTTCCATCCAGCAGGTGTGTCAAACACATTTTAGTTCAGGGGCCAAATCGGAGTTTAATCTCAAATGGACAGCAGATTATAGGCAGGAATTTCAACATAAATGTACCCTAAATTGCACTCCCATGTATAAATGAAATAAAGCATTTAATGCACCCACAATTTCTGTTCAGGATCTTAAAGTTACTTTATTTGCTGACCAGTTTTTATTTAATTTGGGTAAGATTTGTGGAATAATTTGAGGGAAATTGCAGGTTTTTTTTTTTTTTTTTTTTTCAACAATTTACCATTAAAATTAACTGCCATCATGTGACATAAGCATGGGAACATTATTGTGTAGTTTTTGCTGAGATATCTCCAACTGAATTAGTTGTTAATTTACATTTTTTTATTTTCACTTTCTCCTGTGGGCCAAATCAGATGCTCTAAAAAAGGGCTGGATTTGAAACTCGGGCCATGAGTTTGACATTATGTGCTCTGTGGTATCTGAAATGTAGACAGTGATGATGATGATGGTAACAGTGTGTAGGATAACAGAGCATTTAGTGCTTTGAACTAGAAACTGTTGTAAGTGCTTAAAAAGCTGTCATTTCATTGGATTTTCAGTGATGAAAGGAGATGTTTTTACAGTTAGTTTTCAGTTTTTTCATTAGAAAGCTTCATATTCTGAGGCTTTGGAGACAGACAGACAGTTAGTTAGTTAGTTGCGCTCCCGCTTCTTATTTTCAGTGGAAATTAAATTAAAATGTCACGTTAGTCACGCATCCCTCTGTTTTGTTCCTCCTCTAAAGGTGGGTTACAGAAAACACATATTTACAAATGTGAGCACCAAACAACAATCTGAGGGGCTTCCCTGAGCTCCAGACCTACAAATGTTATGTGCACCCTGAGTGCTAATGTTTGTGTGAGCATTGGCTCCATAGGTCATCTCAGGATTCTATGAGAATGTGTTGTTTTTATTAGAATGCAGGGTTAACATTTCCCAGAAGTCTTCTGTATATCAATTTTTTTTGTTCTTTTACATCAAAGGACGTCAGCATAACATTCCAGTGTGCAGGATTTGTAGGCATCAAGAGTTAAAGCGCTCCAAGTAGCTGCAAAAATCAAACTGCCCCAGATAACCACTAGGATGTGGGGGTTTTGTGTTATCTCATTTTTTCTGCTTAAGACAAGAAGTGCCCTGAGGAAAGGGGTGTTAAGAAGAAGCTCAATTTTGTTTTTTTGACAGCTGAGAGGAAAAAATAAAATAGAAAGGCCCCCATGAAGTAAGAAACTAGACTATTGAGGGAGGCCCTGTCATGGATACAGGCAAGATTACCCCATGTTTATGCTTTGTGTGTGCATGTGACATCTTCACTAGCGCATGCTTTCAATGACCTTAGAAAAATAGTGCGAGTGCCTGCCATTGGACCGCTGTGCGGGTGAAGCTCAGTTGTACGATGTTTGCCCAGCTACAAGGATCCCCTCTGCGCTGGCGTCGTCACGTCGTGATGTAAGAGCAGAGGTGACGTAGGCGAGCTGGAGGAAGGAGAAGGCTGCTGGATGAAGCCAGAAATACATCTGCCTGCATGTGTCTCTTAAAATGAGAGGCAGGATTCAAAGCGTGCTCTGTTTAGCTACATGCACGCTGCTGCAGCTGTCAGCCATTCTCTCTGTTTCTCCCTGTTACAATTTTCTGACAATATTCTGGGAAGCCCTTGAGATAACCCTCACTTGACATTGCCATATAGATACATGTCAGATATTTCTTCCTTTTTTTTCTTTATTAGGCCATCCATCATGACATTAATTTAGATACAAACTGTGATTATACAAGCTTTATCATTAGTCATCTTAATTCTTAGTCTGTCTTCATTCAAATGTAGGTCTGATCATTCCTATTATTTTGTGCTTTGTTACCTGCACAAATTATGCCTTAAAATCTACCTTCATTCTATGATGTACTGGCAATTTATGGTCCTATGTCTGTACCGTATGCTGGGATTCAACAACCCTGATCAGGATAGGTGTGTATAGAAAGAATATGGATATGATTCACTTGTTGAACCATCATATCTTGTTTGTTTTTAGAAACCGTTTCAGCTTGATAATGGGCAAAACATTTCTAGGCAAAACAATGTAGTTTTGAGATCACTTTTTGTTGTTATAGACAGAAAAAATGAATTTACTTTTAATGCATACCTCATAAAAGATCCATTTGTTTGCACAGTGCAACTATTTTAAAATAAAAAGCAAAGGTTAAGCCTGTGTCTATCTACAGTTTTTCTTTTGTTATTTAGAGCGAACATATGCAACTGGCGGCCAAATTTTGTGAAAAATATGAAGAATTAAATTCATATTTCAGGCCAAAAACAACACTGTTGCTGCAGAAAAAGCAGGAAGGAATGAATGCAGGCAGGAAGCTGCCAACACTGTTAATTAAGTGTGAGATTATACAATATTAATTAGGCATAGTGCATAGATAGTCTAGAATAAATTTTTAGACATTTTTTCTTAAAGGGGACATATCATGCTAAATCCACTTTTTTAGCCCTTAAATGTATTTTGATGTATATTTAGATTGTTTAGAAGCACAGAAAAGTTCAAATTAATCTCTTCAGGTGCTCCGTTGATATCTTTACGTATATTCTGTTTTGGTCATATTTTTCAATCTGTTTCGATTTTTCGATTCTCTATTACGTTTTTTGAACAATAACGTCAGCGGAACTGCCAAATTAGGACATCAAGATTCAAGATATTTATTGTCATATGCACAGTAAAACCAGACAGTTGCACCACACAATGAAAATCTTATTTTGCGAGTCCTCCCTTTCACAGTAATAATAAGCAAACAAAATGAAGAGGTAGATTAAAAGAACCCAACTATTCCCAATTAAAGATAACTAATAATACTAAATACTAAGAATACTAAAATACTAGACTATAATAATACTAATAATAAAATATAAAATATACAGAATATACAAAATATAAAGTGAGCATGTGAGTGGCAGAGTAGCAGTATACACATTTTGATTCTAAAGTGCGATCGTGCGTTGTTGCAGATTTGCAGGGGAATGGCATTAGTGCAATTGTCAAAATAACAGTTATTACAATGCAGTAGTGCAAATGTTTTTTACAGTCCAGCTAGAGCTGGGCGATATATCGAATATACTCGATATATCGCAGCTTGTAGTCTGTGCGGTGTTGAAAATGACCATACCGTTAAACTCGCGGACTTTTTTTTTTTTTTTTTTTTGAAATGTCATCTTAATGACAACATGCACAAAAGGGCACTATTTGTTTTAAAATATTGTAGTGGCATTATGTACAAAAACTGCACTTTAATTTTGTGTTTTGAAATGCCATGTGAGTTGCATCCTGCACTAATGTCTTGTTTTGAAATGTCTCTGTGACAATTTTGCACAGAACGTGCACTTTCTGTTGACAATTTTATGTTTGAACCACTCACTGTTTAATAAATACAGTTATGTCAACTTTGACTTAGTTGTGATATCCCCTTTTTTGCATGAAAGTTTAAAATTGGCATATATTAATGCAGTATGATCAAGAATGTTTTAATGTAGACATATAGAATCATCATACTGGTGTGATTTTGTGCATCAAAGTGTTAATTCAAGGGTAATGCAAAATATCGAGATATATATCGTGTATCGTGACATGGCCTAAAAATATCGCGGTATTTATAAAAGGCCATATCGCCCAGCCCTAAGTCCAGCAGTTTAATCAGTGGTGTGGCGGGGTGGTAGGGCAGGGGGCTTTGTGAGAGAGTTGTTCACAAGCCTGATGGCCTGTGGGTCGAAGCTGTTTGTCAGTCTGGTGGTCCTGGTTTTCAGGCCGCCTCAGCCCCCCCGGTGATCAGTCCGATGACTGTTGTGTCGTCCGCAAACTTGACGATGCTGGTGTTATTCTGGGAGGCCACACAGTCGTATGTGAAGAGGGTGTACAGCAGGGGACTCAGCACGCAGCCCTGGGGGGTCCCTGTGCTTACGGTTCTTGTGCCAGATGTGTGTTTTCCAACTCTGACTGACTGAGGTCTGTCTGATAGAAAGTCCAGTACCCAGTTACAGAGAGCAGGTGTCAGTCCAAGAGTGAGGAGTTTTGTAAAGAGTTTGTGTGGGATAACCGTATTAAATGCTGAGCTGTAGTCGATGAAGAGCAGTCTGACATATGTGTCCTTACCCTCCAAGTGTGTGAGGGTGGTGTGGATGACCGTGTTGACTGCGTCGTTCGTGGACCGGTTCTCACGGTACGCAAACTGTAGAGGGTCTAAGGTGTCTGGGATGGTCCTCCTGATGTGCGTCATGACTATCCTCTCAAAGCACTTCATCACTATCGGGGTGAGTGCGACGGGACGATAGTCATTCAGGCAGGTCACAGTGTTTTTCTTTGGGAGGGGCACGATGGTGGTTGTCTTGAAGCAGGTGGGCACCAAAGCTTGTGCCAGCGACAGGTTGTAAATGTCAGCCAGCACCTCAGCCAGTTCTGATGAGCAGACCCTGAGGGCACGCCCGGAGATGTTGTCTGGGCCGGCCGCCTTCTGGGGGTTTATTCTCCTCAGAGCCGTGCGCACCTCTGCTGATGTCACCGTGAGTGAAGAGTCCTGTGTGTGCTCCGTGGTCGAAGTCCCTCTCTGATGGTAGGTGTTGAGGGCATCGAAGCGTGCGTAGAACTCGTTCAGCTCGTCTGGCAGTGTGGGTTGGCTGGTTGTGGCCCCCCCGCTCCTCTGCTGGTAGCCTGTGATGTGTTGCAGGGAATCTGTGGTGGAATAGAATCCCTCCAGCTTCAGTCTGTATTGTCTCTTGGCCTGTTTGATGGATCTCCGTAGGTCATATCTGGCCTTCTTGTAGTCCTCAGTGTTGCCTGAGGCAAATGCAGTGGAGCGGGTACGTAGCATGGACCGAACTTCACAGTTAATCCAGGGTTTTTGATTAGGATATGTCCTGCAGCATTTTGTGGGCACAATGTTTTCAACGCATGTGCTGATGTAACCTGTTACACTGGAAGCATATTCCTCTAAGTCCACAGTAGAGTCATTATCCCTCAGAGCAGCAGTTTTAAACACATCCCAGTTTGTACTGATAAAGCAGTCCTGCAGTACTAGTTCTGTTTCCTCGGTCCATACTTTAATATCTATACTCACTGGGGGGGCTTGCTTGAGGCGTTGTCTGTACGCTGGATAGAGGAACGATGAGATGTGGTCGGACTGCCCGAAGTGTGGCCGGGGCACAGCCTTGAAGGCTCCTCTCACGTTGCTGTAGACTTGGTCCAGAATATTATTCTCCCTGGTCGGAAAGTTGATGTGTTGATGGTATTTAGGGAGGACACTCTTAAGGTTGCGGTGGTTGAAATCTCCGGCTACGATGAGCGCGGCGTCCGGGTGTGCAGTCTCGTGTCTGTCGATGACGTCATGCAGCAGCCCCAGTGCAGTCGCGAAATCCGCTCTTGGCGGGATGTAAACAGTCACAATAAACACTGCACTGAACTCCTTTGGTAGATAGAAAGGTCTGCATTTCACCATCAGAAGTTCAACATCAGCCGAGCAATGACTTTCAACAACCTGTACATCCGAGCACCATCTGTTGTTTACGTAGGTACACACGCCGCCGCCTCTCGCTTTTCCCGAGGCTAATTTGCGGTCCCCGCGGTAGACAGAGTGTGTCTCAAGCTGGATGGTAGAGTCTGGAATGCTGTCCGAGAGCCAGGTTTCCATGAAAATAAGAGCACAGCACTCTCTCATCTCACGCTGGGTTGTAATCCTTGTCCTCAGCTCATCCATCTTGTTGTCAAGTGAGCGGACGTTAGCTAGCAGCAGACTAGGTATCGGTGGTCACGTCGCTCTAGCCTTTAGCCTAGCATGTAGCTCACCTCTCTTGCCACGTATCCGCCTTGGCCGCTCTCTCTGTCGGCTGCGATGCTCGTCCACGTCCGGTGCTGGGGGAATTTCCCGGTCGGCGTTAGCGGGGTCCCGTCGTAGTAGGAAGTCGAGGTCTTTTAAGTTGAAAATGAGCTCATGGTGAGCTTTGCCAATATCCAGAAGTGATGCTCTGTCGTAGCTCACTAATGCGAACGAGAACTTTGCGTTTAGGATGCATACGAACATTATAATGAGTAATAAACAACGTTGGTGTCGGGAGGACAACACAAAGACGTCAGCCACGAGGGGCGCCATCGACTCCAGGCCCAACACTTCGAGCAATCCGCCATTTTTATTTCTCGCTTTTATTTTGTAGTCCAAGCTCCAGGACGCAGAAATTACAGAGGATAAGTCAAAATGTTCGGTTGTTGGATGTAGTAACCCACACGCTTCATTACAACGTCTCCCAGCATCAGAACCTTTTCAAAGTGCCTGGTTGAGTTTTATTTTTCACAGAAATGTACCCACATCTGTGGGTAAGATCATTTTTGTGTGAGCGCAGCACTTCAAGGATGACTGCTTCTGCAACCTCTGCCAGTATAAAGAAGGATTTGCCGAAAGACTTTGTCTGATTGAGGGTTCAATTCCTTCTATCTTTGGAGACGACGAACAGAGCACTTCGGTAAGCTGTAAATAACGCTAAAAAGTGTGATGATAAGACGTCCCTGTCATTGTTTTGTTAGCATTAGCAGTTGCACCATCTTCATATGTTAGCGCTGTGTGCTCGTTTTAGATCCTTGATGATATGGCCTACGTGATTTAATTTATGTCTAAAGATTTCATTTTGCCGTTTCTGTCTCCGAAAAGACTGTATTAAAATGCATTTTGTGACGTTAGCTTGGCGCTAGCGTTAGCTTGGTGCTTGTGTTAGCTCACTTGTTAGGGTTCTGCAGGTTCATCATCTTCATTTTTATCTCGCTCCTCCGGGTCAGACTCTGGCTCAAACATGTAAAGCTGGATGGACAAGTCTTCCGTTGTTGACATTTTGTAAATAACATGTGAATAAACTTTTTCTGCGCCGCTACATAGCCATATCTCTTCTATCAAACTACAAAAATGGCCGAGCAGGGTGGAGTTGAACCTGGAGAGGGGGCGGGGTATGAAGTGTCTCATTTGCATTTAAAGAGACGGCACCAAAACGAGTTGCTCTTAGAAGCACATCAGAAAGGGGGTCTGGGGAGCTATAATAATGAGGAATTCAGACCCAGGCAGTGCAGTTCCACTTTATATAGACCACAACTGTATGATTTATATCTAAAAAGGAAGGATTTAAAACCATGATATGTCCCCTTTAAAGAAAGTAAATGTTTATTGAATATGTTTTAAATATTCCAGTAGCCTTTGCTTTTCAAAAAAGCACAACAAAGTTTTTCATTTATATTAGGCCTTCAAATTAAACAAAACGTGCATTAAAAAAAATGTGATGATATGATGAAAAAATCACTTTATAATGGTTTTGCTACAGTGATATACAATCGTTTAGCCTCATTCAGAGGGACAGAGTGTAAAAAGTTCTGTTTCCTCCCTCCCTTGTTATTCCACATTTTGTAAAAAGTCAGCTTTAAACGGGCGAGTTGGATTTTGCCCACGTTGGCAGGTGACGTCACCTAACACACCTGAGCTCCAAGTATCTTACCTCTCCAACTATTTAATAGCTAAAACAACACTGTGGTTTAATATAGAATATGTATTATACTTTGTTGCCATATATGTAAATACAAACTGTACTACTGGACGCCCAAACTGCACTACTTTTTCTGCTGCCGATCGTGTTGGGAGTCACTGCTTGGAGCCACGGACCCATTGTTTACACACATCAGCTGTTAGCATTCACACTGCTAATGCTACACCAGCCTATGCAGTGAGACCCGGTGTAGTGTAAAGAGGAAACGATGGGGATGTTTACGGATTCATGGCTCACAGTGCTAACAACGGACTTTTGTGGAATTTGACGGTTTCCAACTTTCACGCGGTGACGGACAACGAAGAGCGGAAAGGAGAGAGTCTGGCTGTGTTTGTGTACGGAAAGAAGGAGATGCTGCTGCTGCTGGTTCTGCAGAAGCGCACACACTTTTCCGACTCAAAATCACTGCACGTTGTTTGATTGCGTCACACGCTTTTAACTCACTAAACCGAAGGCTGAATGTTGCTTTTTTTGCAATATTCGGCCGAATATTTGGTGCATCCCTAATAATAATCCATGGGATGATAAATAGACAGTGCTCTGATCAGTTTCACTTTAATACATCACAGACATGTTTCTATTCAGGTATCAGGCCTGGGTCGATAACAGATTTTGCTGGATGATATATTGTCCCACAAATTATTGTCGATAAATGATAATGTTGTCTACATTTTTTTAGACCAAATTAACGAAGGATGGCCCGATCCAATCACGTGATCTGGAAATCAGGCCTGATCACGTGGTTTCAGACTCAATCGGAATCGGACGTTGTCTCCCGATCAGGACTCATATCATTATAGGGGTGGGCGGTGTTACCGGTTCATACCAGATACCGCTATATATTTATTTATTTATTTTTATATTTATATTCATAATTTTATGATATAAATTTTTAATAAACCGTACCGGTATATTGATTAAACAATGTTTGGAACGCTACGCTGCACCGCGTCAGATCGGAGCCTTTTCAATGTTGCACTGTGAAGGTAAACAGTAGCGCTCTGGTTACCATGGTTACAGTGTAAATGGATAAGAAAACGCTGAAGCTGCAGAACTAGTAGAACATGATGACACAGAATAACGTTTGTCAAAAAGATGCAGAGCGGAGGTGGAGAGTTAGACAGAAGTTCTCGGATGTTTGTGAATAAAGGAGTTCAACAGCAGGTAAATCACTACCAGCGTGTGTATGTTTGTGTGTGACAATAGACCATCCTAAGTCAATCTACTGCTGTATTTTCTATATCAAGTGCCTACAGCAGGACGTGCAGGTGTGTTCTAAATCAGTGATTCTCAACTGGTGGGTCGCAGACCTGTATGGGGTGGGTCGTGGACAGCTGGTCAAAAATTAACAAATACTTAATGTCTCTCATGTTAGACTTTTTATTTGAAAATAACTTTTTCTTTTGACAAGCATGCTGTAAAATGCATGTTGCAAGTAAAAATGTATAGATTTATGTTTTTAAAAATATTATATATATGTTTGTGTATGTTTTCAACAGCTATTTTTGAAAAACTAAATTTGGTTGGTTGAATTAAAAAAAAAAAAAAACTTGGTCATGATTTAATGACTGTGGAAAAATGTGGATCCCAGGGTGAGACCAGATGAGAACCCCTGTTCTAAATTAACCTCTATCTGCAGACCTCACACACTTTATTTAGTAAGCAGCTAATACTTTATATGCTCTGCACCTGCAATGCCAACAAAATTAAGTTGTTGTACTTTTCATCATGAAAAACATACATTTCAATCTGTGAAACTAAATGAGGAGAGTAAACATTAAAAGTACAGTTCCTAAAATCACATTACTGGCCTTACTTTACAGCACTGTGGCACTTTTATTTTCTTATTTGTTAACATACCTGTTGGGTATTTTAAAGGAGACATATCATGGTTTTAAATCCTTCATTTTTACATATAAATCATACAGTTGTGGTTTATATAAAGCGGAACTGCAATGCTTGGGTCTGAATTCCTCATTATTATAGCTCCACCCCTTTTCTACTCCATTCTGATGTGCTTCTATAAGAGCAACTCGTTTTGGTGCGGTCTCTTTAAATGCAAATGAGACACTTCATACCCCGCCCCCTCTCCAGGTTCAACTCCACCCTGCTCGGCCATTTTTGTAGTTTGATAGAAGAGATATGGCTATGTAGCGGTGCAGAAAAAGTTTATTCACACGTTATTTACACAATGTCAACAACGGAAGACTTGTCCATCCAGCCTTACATGTTTGAGCCAGAGTCGGACCCGGCGGAGCAAGATGAAAATGAAGATGATGAACCTGCAGAACCCTAAACAAGTGAGCTAACACAAGCACCGAGCTAACGCTAGCGCCAAGCTAACGTCACGAAATGCATTTTAGTACAGTCTTTTCAGAGACAAAAATGGCAAAATGAAATGACTAATGAAAACTTTAGACTTAAATTAAACCACGTAGGCCATATCATCAAGGATCTAAAACGAGCACACAGCGCTAACATATGAAGACGGTGTAACTGCTAATGCTAACAAAACAATGACAGGGACGTCTTATCATCACACTTTTTAGCGTTATTTACAGCTTACCGAAGTGCTCTGTTCATCGTCTCCAAAGATAGAAGGAATTGAACCCTCAATCAGACAAAGTCTTTCTGTAAATCCTTCTTTATACTGGCAGAGGTTGCAGAAGCAGTCATCCTTGAAGTGCTGCGCGCACACAAAAATGACCTTACCCACAGATGTGGGTACATTTCTGTGAAAAGTAAAACTCAACCAGGCACTTTGAAAAGGTTCTGATGCTGGGAGACGTAATGAAGCGTGTGGGTTACTACATCCAACAACCAAACATTTTGACTTATCTTCTCGTAACTTCTGCATCCTGGAGCTTGGACTACAAAATAAAAGCGAGAAACAAAAATGGCGGATTGCTGAAGTGTTGGGCCTGGAGTCGATGTCCTAATTTGGCAGTTCCGCTGACGTTATTGTTCAAAAAACGTAATAGATAATCAAAAAATCGAAACAGATTGAAAAATATGACCAAAACAGAATATAAAGATATCAACGGAGCACCTGAAGATATTAATTTGGACTTTTCTGTGCTTCTAAACAATCTAAATATACATCAAAATGCATTTAAGGGCTAAAAAAGTGGATTTAGCATGATATGTCCCCTTTAAGATACCCAATTAATTTTTATAGTAGACATTTTTATTTAATATTATTTAATCTTGCACTAAAGTCTAACGTGAATTTATTTTAAATGTATTGCTTGATTGATCAAGCTTTTTTTTGCTCTTCTTTATCTTTATTAATTTATTGGAGAAGTATCGGATCAGGAATTGGTATCGGCCAATTTTCAAAATCAAAGGACTCGGACTCGGGGGCAAAAAAACCTGATCAGGACATCCCTAAAATTAAGCACTAATGTAATGATAACATATCATAATAATGCAAGTACACCCTTTCAAATGCAATCAACTTATTTTTCATTAGTATTTTTTACCATTGTCAAGAACTTTTAAATATTTTAAACAAATAAAACAAACAAATAAAATAATATGGACTCAGTCTCTGTTAGCAAAAAAATTCACTTTAATAAATATCACAAACAAAAACAATAAAATTGACCCTGTCTCTGTTAAGAAAAAAAACCCCTCACACAACCAAAGCAATAAATAAAATGGTTTGTCAAGTGTCTCTCAAAAAACTAAATTGCACTTGCAATAAATGTTAAACATTGAGGCACAGAGGTATATAATATAGTTGTACATTCATTAACAGGTAACACTTCCAATCCAGTTAGAACCTTTGCAAACAAAAATGCTAGCGGCCCCCCCTCCCCCGTTTCATTCTGTTCCGTTTTCATTCAGTCTTATAGAAGACATTATAAAAAAAATCAACCATGGCAGTGTTTTTGATCACATATGAGGTAACTTGAGTGTCCACCAACACACAAAATATGAAATAGAATCCACCCATGTCATTTGTTTGTGGTCTATGTAAGTCTTATAACAGAGAAAATTGTGAATTTGTGACATCACAAGTAAAAGTATTGCCAGATCAGATCATCTTAAACCCCGCCCGTTCCAATAATTTTTTTTAATTACTTTATTAATCCCTGAAGTGAAATTATGTTACACTGTGTTATTTTTAGGGACATGCTTCTCACACACACATAGGCCCGAATCACACATGCACAAACAGGACCTGTGAACATGCATCGATGGAGAGATGTCAGAGTGGGGCTGCTTTTAAAATGAAGGGAGCGCACCAGAGCAGTGTTGGGGTTTGATGCCTTGCTCAAGGGCACCTCGACAGTGCTCAAGAAGTGTCCTGGCACCTCTCCAGCTACCAGAACAACTTCTGTATTTTGGTCCGCATTGGGACTTGAACCGGCCACCCTCCGGTTTCCAACCCATGTCTCTACGGACTGAGCTACTGCCGCCCAAACAGCCCAAACTAGGGATGCACCAAATATTCGGTGGCCGTATATTGCAAATAGTCGAATAGTAGTGTGTGACGCAATGACGCAGTCAAACAACGTGCAGTGATTTTGAGTTGGAAAAGTGTGTGTTGTAGCAGCAGCAGCTCCTTCTTTCCACACACAAACACAGCCAGACTCTCCTTTCCGCTTAACGCTCTCCGTCACCGCGTAAAAGTTAGAAGCCCTCCAAATTCCACAACCGAGTCCGTTGTTAGCGCTGTGAGCCACAAATCCCTAAACATCCCCATTGTTTCCTCCATACACTGGGTCTCGTTGCATAGGCTGGTGTAGCATTCGCACTGAGTGCTAACAGCTGATGTGTGTACACAATAAGTCCGTGGCTCCAAGCAGTGACTCCCAAAAGAAAAAGTAGTGCAGTTTGCATTTACATGTATGGAAATATAGGCTCTGGTATAGCTGATGGTGTATTAGCTAAACTGGTGGTCACTATTTAGCATCTTTGGTTCCATTTTGAGAAGTTTAATAACCAGTGAAGTCATCAAAACAGAAAAAGACGATAAAGAGGAAAAGAGACAGAAAAGTGTAAAGTGACGTTAATCATTAGAGGTGTACATTGCCATGAATCTGACGATGTCACAAAACGATATATCGCGATACTGAACAATGCAATGTAATCGCGATATCAATAATGTTCAAACTGTTAAAACCTTTTGCTTCTACAACAGATTCTGATTCTGTTAAGTTCTTAAATTCTTGGGGGAAAAAAAAGTAACCACACATCTATAAAAGTGCCCAATATGTTTTATGAAAGTAAAGTGCGGAGTGAGGGGTAGTTTAACAAGGTGGTTCACTGACACCTAGTGGCCGGGGTTTTCATGCTATACATATGTTTGTGCCATTAAATGGGTTTTTTGTTCAGAAACATTATTAAAAAATAGATTTTGACTTTCTGGATCGATACACTAATCAGGTGGTGAAGTATTGCAATAGATCGCTGAATCGATTTTTTCTCACGCTCTTAGTATTCTTTAAAATGGAATTGGGGAAATTTTAAAATGGTCAATGTTGCCTACATAACTTACATTTTTGTATTGCATTATCTAAACCTAAAGTGTAATATTTATATTGTATTTATTTATATATCATCAACATCAAAACACAATCATCCTCCTTTAATGTTGAAAAATTGGCATAGTGTGAAAATGGATTCATGGGATGGTGCCATTGATTTTTTGTCGTATTATTTGCTTTTCTGTCATTGGCTGTTAACTGGGATGCTGTGTTTGGTTGGTAATCCCTGCTGGGTTTGATCACAGCTCAGTAGCTGTTTGCTGTTTTTTGCTTTAACCTGTAGATGAAGGGCTGAAGCTAGCCATAGCTTTGTGATAACTCTAATTACAGCTACACTTAACGTGGAGAGCATTGAGGCACGACATGGGTCATTTGTGGGTAAAGTTATTCAGGCTGTTTGTTCCTCCGATCTCATCATGTCGCTGACGTGCTTTCCTTGGAACAATTGGGACCTTATCAGGAGCCTGATTGGAAACATTTGTGACACTGTCTTCTCTCTTTTGTCTTCACCATAACAAACATCCTCTGGAAGAGAGAGACTGCGATGTCACTGAGTCAGACAAGGCTGTTTAGCACTGCTGTTTTTTTTACAATTTGATGAGCTGTCAATATTGAGAAACCAGAGGTTGCCACGCATCACATCCTGGAAATACGGAAAAAACAGAGAAATAATTGACCTTTGTTTCTGGTGCTGAAAAATGTATGGAAACTGTTGTGGAACAAAGAGAGTGGGAACACTGGAAACCCCTGTGTCTTCACTGTCCTCACAAATGCAGCTCACAGACTTGCCAAGTATACACTCCCACTCAGTCAGTTGTTAAAATCCAACGAGACTGGGAAAAAATGTGTGTTAGAGGTGTGGCTCTCATTTCATATTTTAGGAAGCTGTTTTGTTCTTTTTAGGGTCAGACTCTCGTGTTTTTTAAAATTTTAAATGTATTGTGATTGAGCAAACTTATTCCATATTGGTTTCTTTCTTTGGATCTCAAGGAGGCCATATTCAGTATGTGCCACGCCATTTTGAGTGTGAACTCCACTTTTGTTCCTCGTAGCCTGGTAGCCTCTTTTTCTTTGATTTCATATCAAACCTTCCTTAACCCCGTGGATGACATCACGGGGTTAAGGAAAAGTGGATAGGAAAGGAGATAGGAGGGAATATTTGTACCCAGCCCAAGAAGGAGTTTGAGGTCCTACTCGGTAAAGTCAGATTTCCTCTATAATCATTTGTCTGACGACCCACAACAATGGGGGCACCCGTGCATACAGAACCACATGTTAGTGATAAACAGTTATTGAGAGCATTGTAATGCCAAAAACTCTAGACATTATGAATAATTATTGGTGGAACACAGTATTGAAGGCTTTATTTATTTATGTTACTTCCTTTAGATTTTAACAGAGCTGATTTTAAACATTTAAAACATGTTTTTTCACTTGAAACCTCTGTCATGTTTTTAATGCTTTACTTGAACCACTTTCAATGTCTTGTTGCTGAAATATGCTACATAATTATTGTGGTCCTGACTAGTAGTGTGACAATATCTCGATACGGCGATGTATCGCGATATTTTTCCGCACGATCGATTATTGATATGCTCCCGCTAAGTATTGTTTTTTTTTTTTTTTTTTTTTTTTTAAAAACCTTTTTTGCTTTATTTACTGTAATATTACACTATAATGGTGTCACTGGTAAGAAAGACCCTATTTATTGTTTACATAAAACACTATTGGAGATACTTATTCGTTTACATTGGTATGATGACACTTATTTACAGAAATGTTGCACTAAAATAGTGTCACTGTTCATAGGACACTTTTTCAATTTATTGTCTTTCAGAGATATGAAATAAAAATTGTATTTTTTCACTTAATCTTTTTTTTTCTTGTTATGTCATAGATTATTGTAGATTGATTTCTAACCAATATATCGATAATCGCAGTATCGTCATATCGTGAGCCTTGCATCGTGTATCGTATCGTATCGTGAGGTACCCAGAGGTTCTCACCCCTAGTCCTAAATCTTATACGTATCTGGTATTTTGCAATGCAACTGCTAGAAAATATTCATGCTACATTTTTCTATTATTCTTTTTTTTTCTTTTCTTTTTAAAGAAAAAGACATTAATGGTAATTTTATTTATAATAAACGTAATATCCAAATTCAAAAATAGTAAACTTGTTTGTGCGAAAATCAATGCCCCCTACTGGAAAACAGAGGAACTGGCTCTATATATATATATATATATATATATATATATATATATATATATGTATTTTTTATTAAGAGAAAAACAAGAGAAGAGAAAATGAGTCCTGACTGAACAAAGACCTACATGTTCACCATCCCTGCACAAAATTCTAAAATCTCATAAAAACAACAAATCCTGGTAGATACATGTTTGTTCATCACAACTATAAAGTTAAAGCAGTCAACACAAACTATATTTAAGGAAATGTGAATTTGAAAAAATACAATAATTATATACAAATCATTTATTCATGTTATCAGGGTACAGCTAGGAGAACAGCTCAAGTTTTGTTTAAAAAATCAAGTACAGTAAATGGTGCTTGACTTGGGCCTTTGGAGGGGGGTGGGGGGGTGTAGCGGAATGCTCGCTTCGTGGGGTCTCTCTGGGCCATGTCGGCCTTGCGGGGTGTGGGGGTGCCTCTCCTCTCCTGGTGTGGCTGGGTTCTGGCCTCACTTCTCAGTGGTCTTGGGGGCAGTGTCCGTGGTGTGTTGGCCTGGGGAGTGGGCTCGCTGGGGAGATGCTGTAACAGGACTGAGGTGGGGTTGCGTGGCGCTTTGGAATGAGGCTGTTTGCTGGGGGGGTGACCCTTGCTGTTCCGGTGTTTTGATCACCTGGTGGGTCTGTCTTGTTTGTGTTTTGACTAAATGTAGAGAAATGGACAGAGCGTCGTTCATCTGCTGCTCAGTGGTTCCTGGTGTCCTCTTCTACACTTCAGTCTGCTCAGTTGGTAACTTTAAAAATAATCTTTTTTTATTGAGAAAATGTTGGTTATCCTTATTTGTGGCTGTATTAACAGGAGAAAAACCAAATAGCTGAACTGGATCCTGAGGTCGGCAGGCTTTGTGGTGGGCATGCAGCTGGACTCTGTCCACACTGTTGGTAGAACTGAACAATTCCAAATATTCTACGCACACTGCCTTCACTCAGGAGTTCTTTCAGTGACAAGCAGCTTAAACAAAGCTGCTCCACAAACAGGATGAAAAACTCTTTTGTTCCCTGAGCCATCAGACTGTACGACTCCTAAAATGGGAGTACTCAAATCCCATGTTGACTTGATTGGTTTACAGTGGCCCAGTAACGGGCCTTTATTATTTAAATTATAATATCCATTTTTATTTGCCTTTCTTTTAACTTCTATTGTATTCTAATCTTCATTGTGTATCTCTTGATATGTTCATTTTCATATTATTCTTCATCACTACTGTATTGGCCTGCATGTACAGCACATGCACAGACACTGAGACACAAGTAACATGCAGCTCAGCGACACACACACACACACCCGCACACACACGCACACATACACACACACACACACCCGCACACACACGCACACATACACACACACACGCACACGCACACACACACACACACACACACACACACACACACACACACACACACACACACTCATCCAATTCTGATGTGATCGCCACAAAAAAACTTGACAAGAATTCTTACAACTCCAATGACGCCTAGAGCAATAAGCACTGTCTACAATAGGTACAGTAGGAGCGTGAGGGAAGCAGACCAAAACAATAACAGAACAGTGTCTGGAAGGAAAAGTAAACAAGTTCAATTGTAGAGTACCAGGGGCCGATCTGCTAAGATCTCAGATAAAGGACACAAAATCTCTCATGTGGTGTTGAATCAGCATAACTGCACAAACGCTAATTTCCATTAGGGGAATACATTACATTTATTTAGATATGTAGGCTACAAACTAAATATAAATGAAAGTGCTGTTACTTAATTTTACTAAAAAGCTTAATGATGTTTTCCCCCCTAGTTTATTAGTGCATTAATTAACGTCTGTAAGGATGTTATTGTCCGTCTGTTGCATTCCAAAAATCCACTTGAAAGCACTTGGGCAAAGGACAGAAACCGTCCATTTGATGACATTGATCTTGAGTCGCTGCAGCAACAAATGAGATGAGTCTACATCACTAGATGGTTACCAGCCATGGAGGTCAGAGCTGTGCCTGATGTAGTGCTTTGTGACCCGTGCACACGTATAAACTTTAGAACCTCGTCTGTTCAGAGCTCAGGAAGAGAAGAGCGCACACCTGCAGGTGCACACAACGCACCCTAAGAGAAAGGAAAGCACCAGTACCACCTAGTAGGGATGGGCGATATTGACAAAAATCCCAATAATTTCTGGTATTTATCACGATAACGATAAAAATCACGATAAATAAAAACCATTAGAAAATAAATAAATCACAACTTAGTGTGAACAGGTTCCTTAAAAACACGAATAAATATTAATACATCAACATTAGACACATTTAAAAAGGCTACAATAACTGCTGACTCAAAGACTTCATGAGCTGATATATTATGGAATGTATTTATGCATGTGGGTCACTATTAGTGTTATTGTATGTAATTCATTTATTTCCTCATTTGAAATAAAATTATTTTCAAAAAAAAAAGTACATGAAAAGCACAAATAACTCCATTAGTGTTTTTACTGTTGCTGAATCTTGTTTAATTTATCTTATAATGAGTTACATAAAGTTATGATTGATAAATAACTGATTTCCTAAAATTAAACCAGATCAAGCTGATGATTTAATCATTCAGTATATTTATGTGTAATAATCTCAATAGTTACATTAGTCTAATGGGACCAGCTTTGTCTGTGAACACGTGAAATATAATTAAAAATATTGCGTTTCACAAGGTTAGGGGAATGAATAATGACATTATTATTATGTTAATATTTATTTCACACAACGTGTGACATGTTTAGTTTTTATTCTTCTATACAAGTGTTAAATCTGACCATAAACATGTCAATGTCTCTCTGTGGTTTTATGACAGTAAGATGTGATCTTTTTACTTAGTCTATTATTCCTTATATGGAGTGGTTAGCGTTAGCTCTCAGCTCAGTCTGTGTGTCAGTGTGTTAGCTTAGCATAGTTAGCTTTAGATGAGTTTCCAGTTCATAATCGTTGCTACAGGTTCATCTCTGTCCCCGTGTTTGTGGAACTTTGGGTGGATCTGATGGAGGAACTTGAATCGGTTGTTGGTGTTGGATGGTTGTTTGGTTTTAATCAAGTTTATGATGTATCGCAGCATGGCAGCTTCAGGTAGCTGAGACGGGCACCTGACACACAGACAGACGGCAGTGTGTGCGGGGGGCGGTGGCGGTGCACGTCAGAGCTTCCGTAAACAACGTTCCGCTCCAGAGAATAAAGGTTGAACAAACAGGGGCAGTTTTGTTTTTTTTGGGCATTCTTGGCTAAATTGAGGGACAAATGGCCCTCGCTAGTTTCTGACACGGGAATTTATCGTTTATATCGTGGGATGACAAATTATTACCGGTGAGAATATTTTTGACGATAAATCATAAACGATAAAATATCGCACATTCCTACCACCAAGTGTGACTAACAAAAAAAAGTAGTGCCACACAGGATGTTTACCTTCATTTATTATTATACACATACAGCTTACACTGCTTTTCTTTCTTTGGGTGGATGTTTTCCTGCAGTTTTATTATCCCCGCCACAAAGTGTGAAAGGGGGATGTAGGTTTGAGCTCTGTTCGTCCATCTGTCTGAGTTAAAGGGGACAGCTTTTATCAGAAACTGTTTAAGATAGGACAACCAAATTCAATGTGTGGCTTTAGGGTATCAATACCTTGATGGAGTTAAAAAATGAGAAGCGCACCATTATTTTGTCCGGAATTAATGTCTTTTTTCCATTTTTCGGACTCTGTTCTAGGTATCTTCAAAGGGGACAGCTTTTCTTGGACAGCGTTTAAGATAGTTAGTAATTTTATATTTCTGATGTGATAATATTTTCTTATGTATACATCTAAATTCTTAAATTTAGGACATTTAGGAAAAGATTGTGAGTTATAATGAGAACCAGTCTGGCAGGGGATGTTGATGACTGTCTTCTTGTTTCAGTTGTTTTTGATACTAAAAATGTTAAGTTGAGCTTTAAACATCTGTTATTGACAAAGGGGAAACGTTCACTGCAGCATCACTGTGTGTAAAGCTGCTTTTGGGACGTGATAAATTTATATGCAAAAACAGGCACCACAAACAGTTCCAAGTTTGATAACTTTATGCATGCTGCATTAATGTATTTTAGGCCTGGGCAATATATCATCATTCAAGATGTATCAACATTTCTATTTTGGCAATATAGAAAATTACAATATCGCCTATATCGATATATTTTTATTTCACAGCTTATTTTTTATTCAAAAAGTCCTTTTAGGAGTTGCTGCTTTCGCTACTTCACAGAGCAGCATTAAAAGCACTATAGAACTCACTCAGACGTGCTGTCCCTTATAGGAGGAAAAGCCAAAAGGGGCACGTATTGTTCAGCTGTTTGTTAATGAATGTGTCTGTGTGGCATTTTGCATCAGCAAATTTAACCCAGAATTATTTTTCTGGTAAGACTTTGTTGAGTTAAAGATATCAAGATTTATATCGTATATCGTTATTTTGAGAAAAAATGTCCAAATCTGTATTTGCACACTCTCCTCCTAATATTCTGCGGCCCACAGCTGATCCGCCTAGATTACGTATTCATCAGGGCAAACATTCTAAATGGATTGGGCTGGGATGTTAAATTGGAGGCTTGACACTAAGATTAACGCACAGTGATGGTTGCTCACATTTGTACAGGTGCAGATCTTTAGTAGATGTGCCTCTGGGGTGTTTTCACACCGGTTTAGTCCCAGAGTCAGTCTGAATGGGCGGAGGACAGGTGATCATTTTATTACCTTGGTTTGACTTAGTTTGCGTTCAGAGCGCAACTTCTGATCCGCTCCAAACAGCCTCTGATGCAGTTGTATGAGCTAATCACTTGAGGGGCCGTTATAAAAACAGAAACCTGAAGAACAGACTGCCAACAGTGTGAAAGCGAGCGTTTAAGAGTGCACAGAAACTTCTGCCTCCTCTGTTCTTTCACAATATTCAACAATGGAGCAGCAACAAGTTGCGTTGCTTTTGGTGATTTTAAAGCTCGGTTTAGCGCCTTCGTCAGTTCTCCTGATCTCCCACAATGCCGTGCCCTCTACATTATCGCTGATACTTGCTGTGTTTGAGCCGCTACGAGAGTGGTTGCGTTCGTGGTGCTCCTAATCACTCTAGACTTTGATTGGAAACACTTCTCGACCGGCAGAAACAATTGCTCCAGAATTCACCTGTTTGATCCTCTCTAGACTTTGTTTTGTGTTCACGCCACCCAAATGAGGCAACCTATCTTAGCAAACAAGAGCAGAAAAAAAGAAAAAATGTGATTTTGCTCTGAATGTCAAAATGAATTTCTGTGATTGCAACCATGTCGGAAATGAACTGAATAAATAAATAATAAAAAATTTTTAAAATAGATGCACCATAAATGTTGTAAAAGGGCTCCATGCTTTTTGCTACACAATGTTATCTACAATTAGAGAAATAAAAAGTGGACTTCGCTTTCAAATTTATTGTTTTTGTTCTATAAAGTACAAATAAACTACTAAATGTAATAGAATTATTAAGCTCAAGAAACGTTTGAGGGAGTAAATAGATAATTGGATTAGGGATTAGAAGTTCATTACTCCTCGCTTCCTTGCTCTCTCTCTCTCAATCCATCTTTTTTCTTGCCAGGATCTTTACATTACTGTCATCAATCTAATGTTATGCTTGCCTCAGGTTCAGATGAAATGCTGGGTCATGACATTGAGGTATAGGTCTGTGTTTCCTTACTGCATTGGGCTGATTCAGCTACATTGCTTTGTTAGTGTACAAGTTTTTTATTTCAAATATTTTTTGCAGGAGTTTGGCCAGTCATTTGCAGCATAGGCTTTGTAGGAACTTAGAATATCTTCATAAGGAGGCCTGATTCTAAACAACTTCACTTTGCCAGGAAGAGCTACTGACAAAAAGATTTTTTCACAGAAGTTTTGGAGACTTGGCAGTAACACAAAGAGTAAATAAATGATACAGGTCTTCTGTCTTATTCTAAATGTATTCTTCCTCAGGTAATTGTTTTCTTCAGATTTTGGTACCATGAGGTAATGCAGAGCATCCTTAGGGCTGTGTGAGTGACCAAACGCAACAGAAATTCCCTCCGTCAGTAACTGCTTTGTATCTGCTGCGGAACCACAACCCAACTGATAGGTTTCCATTAAATTCCATGTGCCAGTTTCCACCGTATGCATATCTGCTCCAGCACAACTGTGTAACTGCTCCAGCATGCCAGAGCCTTCTACAGCAACTACGCAGCCCTTCTATTTTTGCCGGATACGTAAATTCTTCAAAAATAAGCCCGTGCTGGACAGGAAGTAGTGCACAGACACATAATAAAATATCCGGTGAATCGTATTTTCATCCATTTTCTGACTCACTTGCTCTTCTTCAGGATTACGGGTCTGCTGGTGCTTATCTCCAGCTTTGTTCATGTGCTAGGCGGTCCTACACCCCTGGATATTGGCAGTAGTGCCTCGTATTTCACATATAAATATTGTTTAATCACAATAATCTCTGCAAAAGCTTAAGATTTACAGGGCAGGACAGAGTAGATTTCCTTCTGATCCTGTCTTTGTATTGACTACAACGCGCTATATCGCTCAATTACGCTTGAATTTTGTGGGATCTCCTAATGGCGCGCTCACACCAAACGCATCGAAAGCATCAGGTTTACATAGACAATATATGGTGGACGCGCTTCTAGAAGCTTGGCTCTTGTTCTGGACCAACACATTCTTATGTTCAGCCTAATCTCAGTTGGGGCATGAATAAGAACCTGACACTAAACTGTCAACTAGGAATGTGCGATATTTTATAGTTTATGATTTATCGTCAAAAATATTCTCACTGTTAAGTCTGTCATCCCACAATATAAACGATAAATTCCCATGTCGGAAATTAGTGAGGGCCACGGGTCATTTGTCCCTCAATTTAGCCAAGAATGCCCCTAAAAAAATGCGTTCTACGGGACAAAACTGCCCTGTTTGTTTTCAACAACTTACTATTTTCTGGAGCGGAACGTTGTTTAGCTATCAGAAGCTACTATGCTGTGATACATCATGGACCACTACTTGGTTAAAACCAAACAACCACCCAACAAAGGGAACCGATTCAAGTTCCTCCGTCAGATCCACCCAAAGTTCCACAAACACGGGGACAGAGATGAACCTGTAGCAACGATTATGAACTGGAAACTCAACTAAAGCTAACTATGCTAAGCTAACACACCGACACTGAGCTAAGAGCTAACGCTAACCACTCCATATAAGGAATAATAGACTAAGTAAAAAGATCACGTATTACTGTCATAAAACCACAGAGAGACACTGACTTGTTTATGGTCAGATTTAACACTTGTATAGAAGAATAAAAGCTAAACATGTCACACGTTGTGTGAAATAAATATTAACATAATAACTAATGTCACTATTCATTCATCCCAATTTGTGAAACGCAATATTTTTTAATCATATTTCATCAGCAGTAAAAACACTATTGAAGTTATTTGTGCTTTTAATGTGTTTTTTTTCTTTCTTTTTTTTTAAAAAATAATTTTATTTCAAGTGAGGAAATAAATGAATTACATATAGTAATCCACATGCACAAATATATTCCATAAAATATCAGCTCATGAGCTCTTTGAGTCAGCATTTATTGTAGCCTTTTTAAATGTGTCTAATGTTATGTATTCACATTTATTTGTGTTTGTAAGGAACCTGTTTACACTAATTTATTTTTGTTATTTATAGTTTTTATTTATTGTGATTTTTGTCGTTATCGTGATAAATGCCAGAAATTATTGGGATAATTTTTTTTGTCAATATCGCCCATCCCTACTGTTAAACTTATGACTGCTTTGGCCCAGCAGACCTGCTATTGATTAAAAAATAATAACCACAAAGTCAGCTGTTAGGTGTGGCCTTTTCCGCCCACCCCATCCAAAGCCACCACTAAGCAGTTGTTTTGCAAAGGCACTTTGATGGAAAACCATGCAAATGTCTTTTTAC
The DNA here is from genome assembly GCF_900634775.1 of Gouania willdenowi. Lineage (NCBI taxonomy): Eukaryota > Metazoa > Chordata > Actinopteri > Blenniiformes > Gobiesocidae > Gouania > Gouania willdenowi. The sequence goes on from NC_041063.1 coordinate 3,467,595, forward strand.
ATTATAAAATCCTAAAAATAATTAAAAAAAAAGATTCTCAATGAGTAATCACCCCTACAGTAATGGCCTCAGATGAAGATTTCAGGCAGATTAAAGATCCTTAGTCAAGACATCTTAATTTGCAATGTCTCCCATCTCCCTCACTCATGTTAGGCAGGGTTGGGAAATGAAGTTAGGTTGTGTTTATTTAGTTTCTTATTATTGATCTGCATTGATCTTTAATAAACATCCGCTCTGTTCATGTGAAGAAAATTCATACTTTCAGATCAGGGGACAAATACAGACCAGTTTTATCTCAAGTAGGATGCAGATTTTAGGCCAGGAAAGTTGATCATTTCAACATGAATGTGCACGTTTGCATGTCAATGATATGTAATGCACTAACAATATCCAACCTATAAGTGACAGATATCAGACCCTGTCCTAAAGGGCCAGATTTGGCCCCCGAAACCTCGAGTTTCACATTATGTGTTCTCGAGACTTACTGTCTTATTGTGCATGATCACTGGTCTATTTCCCATGCCTAAGTTGAGCTATAAAAGCATTGAAAATTATTTAATGAAGAACTTCTAGAAGACAGTTTTTTTGTGTTTTTTTTTCTGTACATTAGACCAATAAACCCATTTGCTAACTTCAAACAAGCTTATCCAGGTCGATATTACTTGAAACAGAAATGGAAAATGTGAAACCAGACAAAAGTTATAACTGTGAAGCACCGAGAGCCAATCCTCCAAAACTAATAGGGTTAAGAGTTTAAAGTTAAAATATAATCGCATTAGGGAACCAGAAAAAAAAGACTTACATTTAATAGTCTTAGATACAGCTAATCATCTCGCAGACTATCCTAAGGCTGAGTTAAAAGTAAGCCTTAAGGGAAGAAGATTGTGATGAGGTTTATCTTTGGAGGTTAAATTGGTGAGACGCTTAAAAAACAAATGTTGGGGGGAAAACAAAGTGTAATTTTTGCATCTGAATACATTTCAACAAGAATGCTTCTGTCATTTGCCTCAAGGAGGCACAAAATAGCACTTTGACCCCATCATTTAGTACATGTAAAATAAGCATAATAATTACTGCTGTAGATTGACTTAGGATGGTCTATTTTACTGTCATGATGAGTGAATATTGTAGAATAATTACACACTAGTAGTAATACAAGTTTACAACTGCAGCCCAATGGCTCTTTGCCATGCTAGCTTAGCTTTAGCATTAGCTTGATTTCTAGCTTTAAATGCTGCATACTCAGTGGTGTGGTGGTTTCTTATGGTGAATATGGTAGTGTTTTGTTTGCAGTTCCACCAGGACACATTTCCACATTATAGTAATGACAAATTACGATCCTTTGCTCTTTTTTTTGTGTATTACTGCCAAACTGCTGACATGCTAAGCTAACTGTGCCTCCGTGTCCGTGAGTGTTGTTCTCCTGTAGCAGAGCATGTTCACGCAGACACATGCTCACATGCAGCTTCAGAGTTTTAAATTGTGTCTTTCTGATCCATTTACATGTATGATTTACACTGTAACTAACACTAGAGCGCTACTGTTTACCTTCCTATATTTAGAAGTACATCGTTGAAAAGGGTCCAGTCTGAAACGCAGCGTAGCATTCTGAAAGTTGTGTAATCAAATACACTATTAATAATTCATATCATAAAAAAATATATATACCTGTATTCGGTATGAACCGGTATACCGCCCAGCCCTAATTGCGATTTGTTGCTTATTAGAGACCGCAGTAGGAACTAGGGATGTAACGATTCACTCAACTCCCGATACGATTCGATTAATGACACTGGGTTCACGATACGATTCTCTCACGATTGATTTTACAAAATGGGACTGTATATAAATGACTGAAAAATATTCCTTTATTTTTTTTTTTGGGAAAATACTGTACTATTTTTCATTGTCAAAAGAATCCATTAATAAACTATTCAAAACAATGCAATTTAACTAAAAATAATGAATGAAATAAATAAAGGAATAATACAAATGAAGACAAAGCTTATTATTTAAATTCTGGTTCTATAGTAAACAATACAAAACTGCAGAATATTTCTTTGTGCAACTGAAAATGGTATTTTGTGCCTTAACAATTGGACTTAAGAGAAAAAAAAAACAGTCATTTTACTGTATTTAGGTCAGATATTTGTTTGGACCAGCAGAGGGTGCTGGTAACCCAGTGGTTGGTTGGCATGCAGATATTCTTGCAGTGAAGAAGAGATGCTATGCTAGCAGACAGAGCTAATAGAAAAACGTGACTTTTACAGATATTCACGTAATATTCCAAATATTCTTTCGGTGCTAAATGGGTAAGGAATCATTTATGAATATGTTTAAGAGTAGAAGGCGGCCAGAAAGAAAGTAGTAGCAGATTTCGCTCACCGCCAACACTTCTGAATAGCGCCCTTTGCTGTTTAAAATAAGTAATGCGATTCAATTTTCACAGCATCAATGTGAACCTTGATACCTATGAATCGATTTTTAACTGCCTTACGATTAATCGTTACATCCCTAGTAGGAACCTAAACCTCGCCATCACTAAGCAGCATTTCTCATGAAAAGACTAGGTTTTTATCAATGTCAGGCAAATTCTGACAATACTACATGCAAAGGAATATTTCCATGCTGGACATTTCTTCCTGCTTATTTAATCTGTCATTCCCAACAATGGTAGAATGGTAGAAGCCAAATTACTGCCACAATCAGCTGAAAATGTGTATAAATCTTGTTTTATTTATTTTGTCGGCTATTTAGTAAGGTGATAAATCGTGCGACAAGATGTATCTTCGAAGGCTTAAGTGGTATCGCAAGAGGGGAACGGGGGTTTAATGAAAAAATAACTATCTACTAACTATACACCAGAAAGTATGTCCAGAGTTAAAGGAGGGGGGATATTATGTAAAATCGACTTTTTCAAGATTTATAGCATGTTACTATGTCATTCCCTCATTAAAAACATGTGTGGCCTTGGCTCATTCATATATGTTTGAGTAATCTTTAAAAATCTGACGGAAGCCATTTTCGGTGTCAGTACACCTGAGTCCTCCTAGGAACGCCCCCACCTCATAGGAACGCCTCTGACCTTTCGTCACGAGCCGAGTTACCGCCCACCGCTCCACAGCAGAGTCCCGCCCCCTCCTATGTTAGTTCAGCCCATAGCACCTGCCTCTGTAGATTTAGCTTTTCATTGACTTATTTTAAATACTGTAAGAAACCCATGGCTTATGTTGTCTGTACTCATTAATGTATGCATTAAAATAAAAATAAAATAAAAATGTAATAAAACTCATACCCCTCCCCCGCTTCCAGCTCCGTTAAATCAGCTGCAGTCACAGCAAACAATTGAGAGATTACTGCGTGTTGATGGGTTTACTCTGCTCATCGTAGCTACCTGCCTTTTCAGATGACTGCTTTAAAACAAGAGCTTATTTAAAAGTGGATTAATAAGTACACAGACACAATGCGATCCCTATTCTGGACTATAGAGCCAGCAGCAGCAGCACGGGTAAGCGGGCGTGTGTGTGTGTGTGTCGGTGACAGGGAAGAGAGATCTCCGTCTATACGTTAGCATTCCTCACTTTGATAATAATTCTAATGTATTGTAGCAATGTAAACATGTAGAAAGTAGCCAAATACAGCGCACAGAAAAACAGAAGTAAACAACATCCATGTGTGTTTGTATGAGTACTGAAGGGGGCGTGTTCATGGGCGCATCAGACAAGCTTGGAGTTTCTTAAAGAGACAGAGGTGAAATCGAGGCGTCATGAACTGTGTGCTACAGAGGGAAATTTCGTTTAATTTTTTTAAAATATTTGCTGCATTTTCCCAAAAAAATTGGGTGGCATAGTTATTTGAGTAAGCTATAGAAGAATGGTACTATGTGCCTGAAAAAAACATGATACCCCCCTTTAAAGTCAAATAAAAGAATGGTTATTTTTACATTTTTTCAACTGCAATTACTTTGTCTTTATCTTACGATTCTATGGAGTTCCTAATGTTATACAGCTCCAAGCATTTCAGCATCTACAGTATATGTAAGGCATCGAGTAAAAGGCTTTCTTTTGTGCAAAGATTAATTTTTTGGACTATTGGAGGTCTTTAGCCACATTACAAATGTGTTTTCTGCTGTCTTAACTGAATCTTTTTTTGTGCCTCATGTTTTTAATCATAGTCCTACTTATTTTTGTTTCTTAGATGATGCATATGACTTTCCATGCTGTGGAGAGGCAGGTAAAAGGCCCATGGTTTGTTAGATCTGGTAATTATTATTATCAGGACTCTGTAGCCATTTTTTCAATCTAGGAGTTAGCTTCTACAGCTTGTAAGTATTGATTGAAGAGAACATGGCGCAGTGGACAGCAGTCTGCTGGCATATGTTTCAATGAAAACTGACATTAGTGAAAGTCCCAGGTATTCCACTCCAACAGCCAGGCCAAATCATGGAAAAATCACATTTTGAGGTGTACAGGTGTCACTTACTTTATAAAATGCAGGCTGACATTTCCCATGAATTGTTTTTGATTATCTTGAAACATCACCAGAATAATTACAATACTAAAATGACTAAACAAATTTGCATTACCACGACAATGCAAGTGGGAATGTGAAAAATAAATTTGAAAAAGGATTGCCAACTTCTTTGGCTGTATGTGTTAATTGTCAATGAACACAAGTTTGTGCGTATTACAAAATGTTTACATATATGCAGGCAGTACTCAGAGAGAATAAACAGCATTATGTTAAGTCATTGCGAATTTAACAAACAGTTATTTAGAGTCAGAGTTACAAACATTGCACAAGATTTGATCCATGATGGTTACTCGAAGGAAGGCAGAAACAGGCTCTGATCACACTGAGCTAAAGCTGTCTATGGAAGTCAGAGGGAAAAAGTCCTACTTGTGGAACCAAAGTAAGAAGTAAATGCTAAGCATCCCCACGAAAAGTATAATTATAAAAAAGAGGAAGATTGTAGCCACATTTTAAGTTATACATTGTGGCTGTAGCTGCAGAATTGAAGCTTTAACCAGAGTTTTCCTCAAGGTTCATGAGCAGCAGCTCCCACACTGTAGCAGACCTAATCCAGCACTCTAAGGCTTGCAGAAGCAGCTTAACTTTTATAAAATCTTATATTACATTAAACATAAGAGAGTTAGCATTTTACAAATGAGATGTTTTCATTGTCACTAAGCAGCAGAACAATTTGATCTTTAGATGGTGTAAATCAGTTAAGATTTGCATGTAGCATGACAAACATGGTCAATTTAAAAATTATATAAATGTATTATGTCCGTGTTCAACCTGTACAAAGTATGTAGATTTGTAGATTAGAAAGTGGACAACATTTTGGTGCTAAAATTGTTTCACTGAGTTTAACATTGACAGAGATATAGCAGTATAGAGTAAAAACATAAAACATAATAATACATTAAAAGTAAAAGTGTAGCATTTTACAAATTAGACAACAGCATTGTCACTAAGCAGCAAAACATTATGACATTTGAATGGTGTAGATTTGTTAAGAATTGGCCGAGTACTTGCAGGTCAAATTATGGTCGAAAGAATTTGGAATTTGCATTCCCACTATCAGCAGCTGGAGCTGGTTGCCACTTCTCTACAATTTTGTATCTGTACCCTTCACACAGACAATAACATACCAAGTGCATTAAAACAAAATAAGCTTAATGTAGAACACTATTCATTCAACTTATATTGACCTCAACATAGTCTTTATCTGGTACTTCCATCTTCTTTTCAGTTTGATTTTGTGATGTCATCCTCCCTTTCTCTGTTTTTTTCAGCTGTGCATCAGTGCCAGTGAACCTGCTGCTGCACAGAAAGAATCTGTGACACCTTGACAATTGATCTTCAAAGCCTCACTTTCTGAAAAAAACAAAACAAGCCAGGGAAGAAGGACAAAGTCAACACAACTGTATTAACACGTGACAATGTACAGTGTGGAGGACCTTCTCATTTCTCATGGATACAAGCTGCCCAAGCATACCACCACCTCCACCCCTAACGCAGCTCCCACCGCATCCACATCCTGCCGGCCCCCCTCCTGTTTACCACCGTCTTACAGCAAGCACCATGAAATCCTAGAAAACAGGCATCCCCCTCAGACTGTGAATGGTTATGAAATGGGGCACATGGTGGCCTATGGAAACAGTAGCAGCAGCAGGAACCTTCAAGGCTATGATGGTGGGATGAGTGGCTGCCTCACTATCAACAATGTTAACAGAGAAAGGAGCCAGCCAACACAGGAGCGTGACACCCGAAACCAAACTGACCTGTTGACTTCAGACAGCGGGTAAGAAATGACTTGTGGTGAGACTAGTGCATTGCATGTGGCTAAAAAAAAAACCTAAATTCTTCTCTGCACCGCCTCTCGCCCCCAGAGAACAAACTCAGAAACAGTCTGCTCCAAAGCCAGGATTCTTCACAAAAGGACATTTAAAAGTATTTAGAATAAAGATAGTCTGTTCTGTGCACAACATTAGGTTCCCCAGCAGCATTACTTGAAAAAGGCCCGCATTTGACTGTCTTTACAAAAAACCTAAGCCAGCAGCGTAAAGAAGAGAACCTAAAAGGGGTTCATGGTAGAAAGTCAAAGGCTATACCCGACTCCAAGTCAACTAAAGAAGGGAGTATGAAACAGGAAGTGGAGTGAGTCATTGTAGGGAAGCAGTCACTACAAAACACTAACCCTATGGACTAGACATAGTCCTCTATCCTGACCCCTACCTCAAACCCACCAAAGTGGGACGACATGGACCCAAGAGGTAAAATAGAAATGAAGTAACTGAGTCAGTCCTTACCAGGCAGCACACTTTTTATTTGTATTCTTGCTAATTCATCTTTGCAACCAGCCAGTGACAAAGTTGGCATCATTTTCCCCCTTATTCTTTTTTCCACAGAAAGAGAGCTTAAACACAAAAAATAGTGAGATTGTTCTAGAGATGTCCATCAGTATGTAACTAATATTACAGAACTAAACACTTCTCCACTTTGTCTTTATCTCAGGGAATAATCTACAGATTTAATTGGTTCATATTGTTTCTTATCTTTTATATTGGTACCCTAGAAATTGAATAGACTTAAGTCAGTTTGTCCCAGTGTTCATCCCTAATCAAATTAATGGTTAATCTCTGCCCACACTTATCAGGATTGTGGTGATCTGAATCGTCTGTAATCAAATTTGTTAGTTGTTGATTTGATTTGGAGCCTTTGGGGCAGAGCGTGACATATAAAGAGCTTGAAGAGATTGTGATTCACCATCAACAATCAGAGCAATTGTACTTTTTGCAGAAGGAAACTTGTACAAACCAACCCATATAATTTATGGGTTGGTTTAAAGCCCGGCAGTGAATTGATAGGATTTGAGGCGATGTAATGTCTTTAGCCAATGAAACCGTAAAATGCGTTCGGCTCTGACCAAAATTTCTCTGAACAGAAATCAGCTAATAATTTCTTCTTCTTTTGGCCTTTTCACTTAAGGGGTTGCCACAGCATATCATCCTCCTTTAATCCCTTCTGTTTCCTGTGTCGTCCTTCTTCACACCATTGGTTGCATGCCCTCCCTTACTGCATCCATTGACTTCCTTACTGGCCTTCCTCTGTACTCTTACCCACACTTACAATTGTCCATCGTTTAACTTATAGGAAAATAGCACAATCCTTCTTTTATGTTATACTGTGTGCCTGGCACCATATTAAAAAACTAATCTAAAATTTAATAGACCTGCACGGAGCAACTCCAGCAGGTAAGAAAAAGCATGGCCAGAGATCATAATTGAATGGAAATAACTGGAATAAAATTCTTGAAGAAAAGCATATAGACTGAAACAATATATCCAAACATAGATTATAAAACAGGGTTAAAACAGGAGTTAAAATGGGACGACATTTGCAATTGCATGTTACATGTCTAAAGATTGACATTGTTTGTTACACTTAAATTTTCCCCTCAAATGCATGTTGTAAAGGTTTTTATTATTTATGCTTCTACACTTAGGTTTTGTGACGGGTCCAAAGCATCTCAGTCACAGTCCAAGAATGTTTCCTACTGGAGGAGAAGAGGGCAAGATTTCACTGTGCTGTTGGACTATGCTGGGGTCCAAGGTACCCATGCTGGGGAGCAGGGGGATTGCAACAGACCACAAGAAGCACAGCAAGCAAGAGGTCAGGAACCATCTGCAGAACAGTGTCAGAGTTCTTCCGAAGAAAGGCGACGCTGGGCAGCCCAAGCTCACATGCAGGTTCCGGCCCAAGCTCAGGCCCAGGTACGTTCTCGAAAAAGGGAGGCGGCTCTCCATCAGTGGAGAATGATGGCAGAGAGAAAGTGCCAGAGCCTAAGGACAGGTGTGTGGCATCCAGCTGTTAACTTTTCTCATCATACTGAGGGTGACCACAGGTCACTGGAGCAACAACGGCTTCACGCTCGGACACCTGACGGCTTACTGGCGCACCCTACTACCAAAGCCAAATTCCACTCCCTGCCCAGGATGCTGCAGCCTGATAGCCTACATTATGTGGATATAACTCCATCAGGTCAAGAACTTTACAGACGGTATAATGGCCACCCACTTTTACACTCTGACCTTTACAGGGCACCGTATTGGCCAGAGCACAGCAGGCCAGCTAGTGCCAATCAACTCACAATCATGCCAAAGGCTCGCTTCACCCGACCCCCCAGGCCTCCGTCCTATGAAATGCACCAGCAAATCAGAGGAAGCTGTGAGATATTGTCTGGAAGAGAGTCTGTCCTTAGCCAGGTCAGGGACAGAACCCCTCTTCCTATATCACGAGCAGCTGATCCCCATCAAATGGACTATTATGCACAGGACTCAGGACCACCAGGATACATCCCACCCCCTTCATATAAAAGAGCTCCCGCTATGGCAGGACGCAGAGGTTATGGGGAAGTAGTCGTTGACTACAGGTACTTTATAATTTGTACAAAAGTTTGGTTCATTTTAAAAAGTCTGGCTCTTATAAACTTTAATTTTGTAAGCAGAAAATTGTGATGTTGTATCTCATAATGATATGCTGTTGAATTAAAGTTTTAATCTAAATTTTAATTCTATTGTTTTAGGTACAGAGGTGATATGTACCCGCAAATCCAAGTGGCTCCAGATGGCTCTCGCTGGTTCACCAGACATCCTGCAGGTTCATGGCCTGTCCCCCAGAGAGAGAGGAGCACATCAAGTCAGAAACCACATAATCCCATGTATACCAGTCAAGAGCATTCTTGTGGTGGTATCCAGTACATCCCTTTTGACGATACCCGTATTCGTCATCTTTCCCCTGCTCTGGGTGGCAGCTCTCTGACAGATGCTGACAAGATCCTGCAATTCCGTAATGAGCTTCCCTGTGCCGCTGTGTCAAAACTTGCCCACAACGACAGTGCCTTTTTGCCCCCTCCACTGGGGCCTTTCATTACTCCTAAATTGGCTAATGATGCAAATCCAATGTCTTCTTGCAACAACGACAATAACAGATGCTACAGCAGTTTGCACAAAGAAAGTGTTGACAACTTCCCAGCACATGACCAAAATTGTAACAACAGATGTCCTCCAAAACAATGCCCTCCACTAAGACCCTCTTTAGCTTTCCAAGCAACATTACCGAAGTGTGGTTTTCATCATGGCTCCATCTCAGACCCCTTTTCAGCAGACACCATCACTCATGTGAAACAAATTGCTCCTGATGCAGCATCAGATAGCTACAGGAACACTAAGAGGAGAGTGAGTGAGACTATATTTTGCCTTGTGTCTGTCCCAGTTCACACACCAACCAACATAAAGAAAGATTTGGCAGCTGATCAAAACAACAACGATACAGTGTCAAATCTAACCATCTCCAACTCTGCACAACACTTTGCCGTATGCCTCAAAGAGGGGCTGAATATTCGCAGCAAATCTGTGAATGAGATGCCCATCAAGTCTCCACATTCTCACCTTTATAATAGCAGCACACTGTCAATGAAGAATTACAAGAGAGCTCCTTTAAGAAAGGAGATAATAGACGCCTGGGCTCGCCAGGCCAATGAAGACAAACGTATATGTTCTACTGTGTCTTGGCCAGGAAATCAGTATCGTAATCAGGAAACTCAGACTGGCTCACCTATATCTGTGGTAAAAAGTCCAGAACCACAAAGCCCCCCAGTGGATCAAGATCCAGTTCAATCTGCCTCAGACACAAATACAGACAATGGGGTGGCACTGAGCTGTAGCTCTTCCTATGGTTACCCAATGACCGGCCAGAAAAACCTGAACCCCTCCAGCAACAGCGCCTTTTCCCGCCTTAGCCTAACACAATCCTCATCACTTCAGCCATTGGCTGATTTATCCTCTCCATCCAATGGAAATGATTTGGAAGCTCATCAGCCATCTTCTCCAGGGAAGAGCAACGTAAGATCCCCTCCAAGTGATGATCAAGAAGCCTTTGGTCAATTTCTCTTAAGACCTGTGAACCGAAGACCCTGTGATGCTATTGATGTCCTAGAGAACATCAATAAAGTGATGGAAGACACAATCAGCAAGAGACCCATTGTGACTTACTCACTTGATGATATCGATGGAATGAAAAAGAGAAGGGTTTTAAACAAATCAGGATCACATTATTCTGTCGTCCTAGAACCAGGCAGGGGAGCAATCAGTCTTCCACCAATGCACACAGAAAAACATAACGTAAAGGAGAGATCCAAGTCTTTTAACTCAACGACTGATTTTGGCTCTTTAACAATGAGTGCGTTTCCCAAACCACAGTCCACCAGCACAAAGTCAGAGGGAGAAGTATCTATGCTTTCCAAATCCAGAAATCTAAATATTTGTGATTTATTGCAAGACCCACAACAAAAAGAGTCAGACTACCTCTCCAGGCAAGACATTCCTGTACCCCAGGAGTCTTTACTAAGGGATGTGGGGCTAACAGTCTACACAGAAACTCTTGATGCTTCAGAGGAGGCCAAGCACTGCGTTCCATCTACAACCAATTCTAGGAATCTTAATCAGTTAGATCAACTTTCCACAGGGCCCAAAGAAGCATTAGTTGAGTTTGGAGGCCCTGAGTACATTTCAAGCAAAGACTGTGAAGCTAAGAAAATGAGAGAAATGATAAAAAAATCAGACACAAGTATTGCACCATCAGATAAAGGCTTTTATAAGGCAGGAAGTGAAAGCATCAGCTCACATTTGACTAATAATTCATCAAACCTAAAAAGTCAAGGTTCTTCAATATTTGAAGATAACAATAGTGATAAAAACCACATCACTTCAGAACCCCTGACTTTTAGAAATGAATCAGCACTAGCAGATCAGCACCTGGAAAATTTACTCATTTTTGACCAAGCTAATGCGTTACCAACAGAGGACCTCAGTAACCTGTACGAGGTCAAATGTGCTGAAGGAATTCCAGAAAATGAATCTATTGAGGCAAGAGCAGCACGAATCCTAGGCATAGATGTTGCAATAGAAGTTTTAGGTGGGGCTGACAAAGAAGCTGATTATTCAGCCGGGATAGAAGGTAATCAATCGCAATGTCCGAGTGAGGAAACAACACAGGTGATAAAGGAGTATGAGCAAGTCAGAGACAAAGTCAAAGGAGAGAATGCAGAGAAGTTTGAGACAGAATCTGTTGAGAACCATAAAGGTAATGACAATGATGGTACACAAAAGCAAAGCAGTGTTCATTCTGATTGTAAAGACAAGCAGAATGCAGAGCCTCAGTCAAATCTTGATCTCCCCGAGTTTCCTTCAGGTGAACTTCCCCTATCTCTGTCTGTCATCCCACAAAACAAGACAGAACAGAACATAAACAATCAAGAGAAAGAAGTGCAAGGTGGGCAAAACAACCTAATCGAGTCCTCACAAGTTAAGGACAGT